>NW_020455272.1:1409031-1411423 GCF_003342845.1 Nothoprocta perdicaria | reverse complement strand
GCTTTGGCTGTGGGAGAGGAATAGGCTCCACTGTCAGAGTGCCTAGAGTATTGATTTCTGTCCCTGAGCATAGTGGCGCTTCCATTGTGCAGATGCTTTGCAAAGAAGTGTATGACGGGCAAAATGGTGATCTAAACKTGGCAGCAGCAGGTGAAGGAGAGGGGAAAGGGATGCTGCCAGCTCGCTCACCACCACAAATGACCCCTCAGCTCCCTACTGCACTTCCTTAGATTGGCCTTTTCTCCTCACCATTTCTGAAATGGACATTAGGAAGGCAGCGCTTCATGGAAGCTGGCCTTGCGATTGATGTAGGTGCCCAAACACCGTGACCCAGTAGGATACCTGGGTATGTCTTAAGACTAAAGTCTGTGTGGGCCAAAATAATAATAATGCACATACCAAGAGTAGCTTGTCTGCAGCAGCGACTCCACTCTGCCGTTCTCATAGGTTAGGCAGCTTCGAACCAAGCACTTCCACACTCATCTCTAGTGATCCACATATTGCAGGACTGCTGATCTGTCCTCAAATGATGGAAAGGCAATTTGGAAAGAGAGCTCTAGCTATGACGTGTCTGGAAAGAGAACTCTAGCTATGACGTGAGGTGGGACCTCYGGGTACTTCTGTTCTGCTCTATGCTGCCGTCCCCTGAAATCAGCCCAATAACTAGCACAATAAAGTCATAAAGAATCTTCTATGTGGAGTATCTCTGTGGTAGTGACAGTGCAGAGCACTTGGCAAAGGCCTTCCTTAGCTTTCAGCCGCTCACTAGTGCTCCAAAAGTACTTTTCAATGGAGATGTAGGAAGCTGATGCAGCTATTGACACTTCTTAAAGTTTTTCTTAAAATATGCCAAAGCAATCAGATGGCTTTTACAATGGTGTTCAGTTAGTTCTAATTAAGAATTATTGTCCTCTTTTTGCACAGGGCAAAATGGAACTTGAAGAAACTATTAAAGTATGGAAGCAGAGGACGCACGTCATGAGGTACTTCCATGAGACGGAAACTCCACGACCTAAAGACTTTCTCTCCAAATTCTATGCAGGCCACGATCCGTGAGACAGACCGAGGGTGTCTTGCTGCCTTGCATTAAAATAAAGATCTATAGTGGGAAGAAAATCTGTTCGGAAAGAGCGTATAACTGTACATATGAGCCTAGTGACTAAGTCTGCATCCTGYGTGTGTGTGTCTGGGTGTGTACACATCACTTTGAATTGCATGAGCAGCTGTGATTTCCTGGGTTGTGACAGTGTGTGTTTCCCACGGGTGGAGTCTGGCCAATCCCCTGTCCTGCAGTACCAGTGACTAACCAGAGTACAGCCTGGTTGCGGAGGTTCTGCTTAGCTTGCAGGTCTGAGTGCAGCTGCTAGATCTCRGGAAGAAAAAACAAACCTTCAGGAAAGCCACTGCAGTCATAAGAATATTTTTATCCTTGGGAACATCTAATTCCATGCAGTATTTTACAGTTTCATGTTAGGACTCTTTGACCATGTAACTTTTTAACATATGACCTTTTGACACTGTTCTCTGTTTACCACCTACCAGAGAATGGTGTAAAATCCAACAGGCCAATAAAGCCTTTTGTGCAACAAAAGATCGGTAGATTCTCTGTTTCCCTGCTGCGAAATGAAATTATTCRGGAAAATGGATGTTTATACCACGCTCTAGAACAGGGAGACTTCATAAGAGTACGCGTATGCCTAGGAGAACATACTGTCCTACCCTGACCTCTGTAGTTAATTTGGGAATTACTAGCAGAACTGTTGAGCAATAGTTGCTGCTTTGCCAGTGAAAAGGCTTTCAGAAGGTAGCTAGAACAGGTACTTGGTGCACTCCTGCATGCAATCAACACGGGCTCCTTGCAGCGCTCTCAGGCTTCTTTCTCCTGCCTAAGCACCATTTCTGGCCTTCCTCCCCAAAGGAGAAGTGGCAGGCAGTGCTCCCCAGAGCTCTGGGTGTGCTGGGGGGCCMAGGAGCTTTCGGTGGAATGTTCTTGAGGACTGGGCTGAAGATGGGCAAGGCCCTGGGATCAARCAGCAGTAAGTGCAGGAAAGCTCACCTGCTTTCCAAGAGCAGGTGAGCAGAGCAACAGCTTTTCACAAGGTTTTGGGGAAGAAGGGAACCACCTGGATATCCAGTATGCAAGACCTTGTTAACTGCCWCTAGCCACCCCGGTTAGGGTTACTTGCTTTGCAGGTTCCCTCTTCTGTCAGCGATACAAGGATCTGCCCTACCCAAACTAGAGAAAACAGTAAGAGCAAATGTCAAAGTCCTTGTCAAACAAAGAGCAAGTGAATGTGGCTGTCTGAACTACTACATTCTGCTATTGTGCACTCATACCACTCAAAATCTGTTTGCCACCTGAAATCAGAGAAAATTCCACATAATTTACAAG
>NW_020455272.1:1402382-1407274 GCF_003342845.1 Nothoprocta perdicaria | reverse complement strand
CCGGGCGGGGCGGCGGCGGCGGCTGCGCTGGGGTGCCGGAGCCTGCGGTCCCGGTGTGGGCGGGAAGCGGCAGAGCGCCCCGCGCTGAGCGGGACACGCAGGTCGCAGAGCCCCGCGCTGAGCGGGACACGCGCGGGTCTCTACGTCTGTGTGTTCGCAAAGGAGGAAATGGCTCCCGCGTGTGGCTGCGGAGCAGGACAAGGGAGCGTGCAGGGGGGAGCGGAGCGGAGCCGCCGCGAGGGGGACAGGGAGCCAGGGGAGCCCAGGGGAGCCCAGACGGAGCCGGGAGCTGGGTCCAGGCGGCCGGAGGAGAAGGGGCTGCGGCCTCCCGCAGCTGGAGATGCCCACAGGGATGTGCCCGCTGGGGCCTCCCCTTATTCCAGTAAAGTTCCAGGACTCCTCTGTCTCCTTCTTGGACACTCAGTTCTTGACAGCGACATTTTCCACACAGTAACACAAATGACAAATAAAAACGTTTTATTCAGCTTACTAGAATAAAATACACATAAACAATGTGTTGAAATGCAATAAACCACACTTTTTTTAACATAGTTAAAAGACACATGCAAAGTTGCCCTTAAAAAAACCCATTATCTACTTAGTATATGCACTTCAAAACAAGGGAGTGTTTCTGCAGGTCGCATGTAGTGTCACCTGGCAATTGTGCAGACATTAAAGTACGTTTGATGCTGGCCCCAGCGGCCACTGAGCTCCGCAGAGGGGCCAGCACATTTCAGTGGGGTTTGCTCAAGTTCCTCCCACAGGCAGCCGAGAGGAGGGGGTTTGGGGCCTTGGGTTCCCCCGGCCTGTCCACAGGGTCACTCTTATTGCAGGATGGAGTGTTCCCCCAAACGTAAGTCGTGAACGGCCAGTGGGCTGCCCTGGGTAAAACTGGAAGGTTACTCTTACCACGAGCGCCTGGATTCAGGCCACGTGGAAAACATCACAGTGTTTGCTTTATGAAAAGATAAATGTGCATAAATCAATACATTACAGGCCTGGATGTGAAGTCCCTCTGAACAATACAAGTATTTCATCTCTATTTTCATTTTTTTTTGTACTTTTTTTCTTAGCAGGATCAGGAGCCCTACTGGTAAAGCTTKCAAAAAAAGCTGTTGGCATCTCCCGCCCCCTTAGGTCTTCAGTTTATTCATATCCAAGCATTCTGGTTCAAGCATTTCTTACCACTTTTGCATATTCTGCTAAAGAGAACTGCTAGAAAAGAAAGTGACTTCAGTACCTTGAAAATAAAAAAAGACTAGCCTTTCAGCTTCAAAGTATTCAGTTCCCCTTTTGCTGGGATCTCTAGATCCTGTTTTGTGCTGGCCAGAGATTTTCCATTCTAAAAATAATAAAGAGAAGGTAGGAAGCGGCGCAGTCCAAACCTGAATGGTGCCTGAATGGAGTTCAGGCAACAAGGTGCCTGCCCCTCACACACACACACACACACACGTGTGTGCGGCACATACACATGTTGGCACTGCCCCAGTAATGATTGTTTTCACCCCAAGAAAGGCCCTGTCCCCACTATGGAACGGGCTGGGCGGGGATGACGGGAAGCCCTGAACAAGCACCGCAGAGCCCACAGACACCTTCAAGATCTGGCAAGTGCCCGGGCACCAACTGCTGGGCAAGGCAGCAACATTGCTTAGAACYGAGCCTTTCTTCTCAGCGCTGCGGAACAAAACACAAAATTACATAAAATGCAGTGAGACAGGAAGCAGAGGGGAGCTCCTCATTTGCAGGATTTAGGACTTAGCTGGAGCGAGTTCGGATGCAAAGGCAGGTAGCGTGGAAATTGTGTGATCTGAATGGAGAGATTAAAGCATTAAATATGAGCTCTTGAGTAGTGTTACTAATGCTATCCTGGATTATTGAATCCAACTAAGCTGCTTAAAAACGGAACTGCCCTTAAATGAATAATACTGTTTCAGCGGCAGTTCTGACAGAACTGGCTTTGCTAATTTGTTCTCTCTCTCAAGTCCCTCCCAATTCCTGGGTTTCATGCAGGAACTGCCGGAACATTTGTTTGGGTTTCTTTGGAGTAAAATCTTTGCTGTCACACTGCCCTCCATGGGGTTGAGACATAGGAATATTCTTCCTACCACATAAAAAAGGCAGTTTTTAAATGCCCACCAAATGGAGCCACCTCGTGCCGAGGCGCCAGGCCATTCCGGCTCTCCCCTTGCCAGGTGCTGCCGAGGCGGCGCGAGGAAGGGGGCCGGTCCCCACGGAGCTCCAGCCGCTCCAGCAGCAGCCGCAGGGAACGAGGCCGCAGCAGCCGCTCGGCTCGGCCCGAGGGGCTGCGGAGCTGGGAGCTGCTCACATCCGGAGCAGCTGCTGCCGGCGCCGCTCGCAGCYGGAACGGCTGGAAACGGGCGGCGCAAACAGGGGCTCTGCCTGTGCTCGCACACRGGCAGCCGGAGGCACTGGCACCTCCACGGACACGGCTCTGCTCCTGGCCACCCACTCCTGTTCCTTCCTTGCCATTCTCACCTAAGGAGCAAGGACCTGCAGATTGCTGCTACCAAGAAATACAGATGTGATCTGCATTGCAGTATCCATACGTGGAGATTAGCCTTCTCCTACCTGAAATTATTCTTTAAAAATCTGATTTCTTCTAAYACACCATCAAGGCCCAGTCAGGCAGGAAACTTTCATACCCAAAGCTCCTRGAGAGACATTTTCAAAGGCACCAAGTGTTAATGGCAGTCATCTGATTTCTGCCTTTGACACAGTGTCCACTGGCTATTGCAAAGTATTAAGGTGAGCACATTTAACTCCAGAAAAGTGAATATATAGACATGGGCAAGGAAATAGAAAGGGCAATGAAAACAAACTTAACACTGTTAGGGAAGGTGAGGGGCACAGGCCTGTTTCATGTATGCTACTCTGAAGAGCAGCCRTTAGGCTTTCA
This sequence comes from Nothoprocta perdicaria, assembly GCF_003342845.1. NCBI lineage: Eukaryota > Metazoa > Chordata > Aves > Tinamiformes > Tinamidae > Nothoprocta > Nothoprocta perdicaria. Next base: position 1,404,357 of record NW_020455272.1, on the reverse strand, counting down.
GCCCCAAATCTGACTGCCTTTTAGCCAGTCTCTGACCTAATCACATGTCCACTTCTGTATAAAAGGAATGGGCTTTGATCACCATAGAGCTTCTCATCTGCTAGGATGGGAAAAGCCACTGAGATTAACTAAGTGATGCTGACACAAAGTCGGAGGGAAGTCCCTGTGGGTCAGRTTCTGCCTTTCTAAGAAGGAAAGTATTATGGCTTTTATGTTCAGGACAAGTTCAAACACAGCTGACACTCAGGGACCAGGGAATGATTTACAACTCACACCTTCAGATCTGTTTGGGGCAGACCCTTCTCCTCCTCCCTGAGTCTCTAAGGCCTGGCCACATCTTTTCTTTCCTGCTCCTGCTTGGCCCTGCCAGGCACTCCGGAGAGCTTGGCAAAAGAAGCCCTGCAAGAGCTCTGGACACCGTCTTCAGCAGCAGTGGAGACGGCAGACTCCAACGAGCAGACTGTACCATATATAGCCATTTCCAGGAGCTGTGGTCTGTATATATTCATCCTGGGAAGGCAGACAGACTTATTGATCCTGATTTTTATCAGGGAAGACTTGAGCCAACAAAATTAGAAGGCCTGGATACTGCTAGATAATAAGAGCCCAGATCAGACTTGGGGAGCTCCTGATAACAGCTTTTGGTTCAGACCCAGCCCAGCATTTCCCGTTCTACCCCCACGAGCCTTGCTACTGAGCTTGCGTGCCCAGAGAAGCCCACACAAGTTTGCAAAATCCACCCAAGACACCCCGAGGGATTTAGCAGGGAGCAGGATTAGTGAGGGTGCAAGTCAATAAAACTGAGGTTTGCGGATATGGCTGTGTTCTGTTTTACTACACACCCCTGCTCTCCACCCTGCTGAGGAAGTCACTAATACGGTGTAAGGAGAGGTTTCAGCACCTAGTTATCCTTCATCAAAGTATCCTGTTATTAGTCCCAGGCCTCTGGGCTTGACCCTGCCGCACAGGTCCAGCGGCAGCCACTGCTCACTGCAAAGCATTACTGATCCAGGGCTTGAAAGCCCAAAGGCTACGGTCTTAAACTTGAGCTCATCATCACAGGCAGGCCCAAGAGGCAGAGCAGGTGCCAGCCCCTGGGTTAAATCCCAGCAGGGACCTATCAAGGTGAACCACAGCTCCTGGGCCAGCCAGAACTGCGGTATCTCAAGTATGTCCTTGTAAGGCCCGCGTGGGTCAGAGGAGGCACAAAGCTGCAGGTACCATTTAGGGCCAACAGCCCCGGGGAGGCATTTCGTAAGAAGCCAGTCTTATCTACAGTGAGAAAAAGAAAACCTGGCAGAACTTCAGCACAATACAACAGACGCTAATAAATGCTGCCCGGCGCAAATCTCCACGCAGAAAAACAAAACCAAAGGGACTGGTGATGGAGAGGCTGCTGATGAAAAATTCAAAGCACCCACRGTCCCAGGATGGCAAGCATCAGGACAAGCCATCTGAGTGGCAACAGGGTGAGACCTGTTCCGTACGTGTCAGTTTGGGTCCCTTTCTATCACCTCCTATCACCAGYGGAGAGTTCAAGGGCAGCTCTCCTGGATTACACATTCTAAAGCCTCCTGGAAACGCAGAGAGAGTAAAAAAATAAGAGGTCCAGTGCAGGCACGGGTCTCCCCTGCATGCCCCATGAAGCAGACACACAGCCACACACACTCAGCCACCAAGAGAGAAGAGGGCAAACGAGCGTGCCCCGCTTCTCTTTTCCCGCGGGAAGAGCAGCTCGGCAGCAGCTCTGCTGGAGGCTGGCCCGAGGGGGCTCGTGCCCTCCATCCCCGGGCCCCACGTCACAGGTGCCCCCTGTGCTGCCTCTGCAGCCACTCCCGCCTGAGCAGCGCGATCTCCTGCCCGTACCAGTTGTGGAGCTTGGAGAAGCAGGCCGTCTCCGGAGACACGGGGCTCTCCGGCAGCGGGAGGCTGGGCGCGGGGGAGGCGGCTGCGCCGCCGCCGGCCGAGCGCCGGC
>NW_020455272.1:1400269-1402297 GCF_003342845.1 Nothoprocta perdicaria | reverse complement strand
CAGCGGCGGCGGCTTCGGGAAGGCCCCATCGCGCTCGGCGCAGCGGGGCGTCGCGGGCTCCCCGCCGCTGCCCCACGTGCAGTAGCCGTTCTCCAGAGCGGCAGGCTTCTCCTGCACGGGCCCCAGGGCGGGGTTGGAGAGGTGCCTCTTCCTGCCCGAGCCGGACCTCCGCGGCGACTTGCGGCAAGCAGCCAGGCTCTTGCAGGCCTCCTCCAGCTGCTTCTCCAGCTCCCTCACCACCAGGCGCATGTAGTCGAAGCTGGCCCGCGACAGCGCCTTCACCCAGGCCTCCATGGCCGCCTGCCCGTCGGCCACCAGCACACAGGCCTTGGCCCCCGCGTCRTCGAAGCGGATGGCGAAGGCGAACTCCTCAGCAGCCTCGCAYAGCTCCACGGTGCAGCCCTCCAGCACCACCAGGCCCAAGGGCTCGCGGCTGTCGCGTTCCTCGAAGTAGAAGAGCAGGTTCCCCTTGAGGACGAACCAGCGGCGCTGGTAGGAGGTGGCGTGGTGGCCATGGTGGTGGTGCCGCTCCACGCGCTGGCGGAGGAAGCCGGCGTGGTCTGCGGGCGAGTCGCACGTGGCGTAGTGCGCCACACTCCGCTCGTTCAGCTTCATGGCCCCCGGCCGTGSACCCCTAGGAGCAGAGGGAAAGGCAGGGAGAAGTTACCTCAAGGCAAGGAACGATTCGGCTCAGGGAAGGGCTCAGGCCCGTGCAGAGATGGGGCGCRGGGAGAGCGTCCCTGCTCCCACAGCCCCACTGCACAGTGGTGGGTATCCCAGCACGTTCCTCGCAGCACACGGCGGGCCAGATTCCTCACAGCTACAGAGGGAGAGTCTCCTGAGCACCAGCATCAAGGCGCCCACCYTCCCCATGGGGGAAACAATATGGCCAGTTCTTTCTTTTTATTTTTACTCCGTTAATATTCTAAGACATTAATGTTGCAGGYTCTCAGGAGGCACATCAATGTGCTTATAAGGTGCTCATTTTGCCCTCCCTTCCATTGTGGGACAGGATAAACCAAACTTGTTCAGATAAAAGAGCTTGGGGAACCCCGTTTAAGCGCCCTCTACACTGAGGGGCCACCTGGCCCTCTCAGTCCTCCTGGCAGCAAGTCACAGAATCACAGACTGGTTGAGGTTGGAAGGGACCTCTAGAGATCACCTAGTCCAACCACCTGCTCCAGCAGGGACACCCAGAGCACGGGGCACAGGGCGGCATCCAGGCGGGTTTGGAAGATCTCCAGAGAAGGAGACTCCACAGCCTCCCTGGGCAGCCTGTGCCAGCGCTCTGGCACCCTCACAGGAAAGAAGTTCCTCCTCACATGSAGATGGAAGGATGCTTGGGACAGGACTTGACTGACAGGTTGGGCAGCGGGGCTGAGAGGTCCTTACCGACTGTGCTGGTCAGACTGCCGTCCCTTGCCATCTTCCTYGGGTGGGCTGCTTTCTTGAGGAGAGCCTCCGAAGCCTCATCGTGCTCCTGCCCATGTCCGCTTGGAGCTAAACTGACAGAGATGGTGTTGGCAAGATCGGAGCAGCTTGGATCTGAAACAACAGGGAGCTGCATCACTCAAACAGACCTTTCTGGCTCCTGGACAAATCTTGGTGGATTTGTTTTGTCTAAAAATAAAGAGAGCCTCTGTAGAAGCGTCCCCCGCTCTGTAGAAGCACCTCACTGCACCACCTGCACGGGCCCTGGGCAGGCAGTTCAGCCATCTGGGTGCAGCAGATCCCGCAAAACGAGAGCAGCCCTTGCACCTTTGCAGGGGTAGACGGGGGCTCAACAGCAGAAACGCCCCACAGAAGCACGCAGAAAATGAAGCACGAGCACCCGCGGCCACGCGCGGTGGCAYCCCGGGACCCTCCTGCTCAGGGGAAGACACCCTCCAGCTTCCCTGCAGGAGGACAAGGGCGCTGAGGACGAGGGCACACGAGCTGCACGGAGGAACCRATCCGGCCGCGCGCCGGGAAAGCGGCTCTTCCACCGGGCAGCCCTGCCCGGGTGCCGGGCGCCCCGAGGTCGCTCCG
>NW_020455272.1:1364019-1399939 GCF_003342845.1 Nothoprocta perdicaria | reverse complement strand
GGGTCAGCTGATGCGGGCGGCATCATGTGAGCGGGGCGGGACGGCCGCTTCCGCGCTCCGGCCCGGTGCCCTGAGCCGAGCCGAGCCGCTCCGGCCCGGTGCCCTGAGCCGAGCCGAGCCGCTCCGTGCCGGTGCCCTGAGCCGAGCCGAGCCGCTCCGGCCCGGTGCCCTGAGCCGAGCCGAGCCGCTCCGGCCCGGTGCCCTGAGCCGAGCCGAGCCGCTCCGTGGCGCTGGCGGCGCCCGGCGGGCGCGCGCTGGAGAACGGGCTGGCGCGCCGGCCGCCCATGGGCTGGCTGGCCTGGGAGCGCTTCCGCTGCAACGTGGACTGCGAGGCTGCGCCCCGCGACTGCGTCAGGTGAGCGGCGCCGAGCACCGGCACCGCTACTGCCCGGTACCGCCCGGCACCGCCCGGCCCGACCCCGGTGTGCGGAGCGCTCTGCGCGCGCGGCTGCGCCCTGGCCGAGGGCGGGACGGGGCAGCGCGTGGGAAGAGCTCCTGAGTCCCAGAGCTGCTGAGGGATCACCCAGTCCAGCCGCCTGCTCCAGCAGGGACACCCAGAGCACGGGGCACAGGGCGGCATCCAGGCGGGTTGGGAAGATCTCCAGAGAAGGAGACTCCACAGCCTCCCTGGGCAGCCTGTGCCAGGGCTCTGGCACCCTCACAGTGAAGAAGTTCCTCCTCACGTGGAGATGGATGGGCTGAGCGGGGTGGTGGGATGTCAGCGAGGCCTGCAGCGGTGGGGAAATGGTGCCTGGTGAGGACATAGGCCAAACTGGCATGTGTGGGAGACCAGTGTCGGACTGAAAGACGTGGCCAGGCCGTGCAGTGTGTCAGGAAGATATTCCCGGTTGCAGAGGTCTGCTCCGGCCGCTGGAGACCTTCCCCTACCATCCAGGCCGGTGTTGCGGTGACATGGGGAGGCAGACCCTCCACATCCATATCCCGCTCCAAAATCCTCTTGGCTGCCAGCAGTCGGCGRGTGAAGAGTTATCAAGAGCTAAGTGTTGTGGCCTGACTGGCCATGTCAGTGTCTCTCTCCCGCCGCAGTGAGCAGCTCTTCATGGAAATGGCAGACCGCCTGGCGGAGGACGGCTGGAGGGAGCTGGGCTACCAGTACATCAACATTGATGACTGCTGGGCAGCGAAGCAGCGGGACRCGAGCGGGCGGCTTGTCCCCGATCCCAAGAGGTTTCCCCGAGGGATTAAGGCCTTGGCTGACTATGTAAGCACACGTGGGAGAAGTGGATCCAGAGGGAGGATGAAGATGGAGATGGAGGGGGCATCTGTTTCACCTTGGCTGGAGCTGTTGTGGTAGGAGGGCTGGGACGAGATGGAGGAGCTCATTTCCCTGGGAGATGCCCTGGACTCTTGTACCTCTTCTCTCCTCACTCTTGCATCTCTTCTCTCCTCACAGGTCCACTCCCGGGGCCTGAAGCTGGGCATTTATGCAGACCTGGGCATCTTGACCTGTGGAGGCTATCCGGGGACCACATTGGACCACGTGGAGCAGGATGCCCAGACCTTTGCACAGTGGGGTGTGGACATGCTGAAGCTGGATGGGTGTTACTCATCGGAGCAAGAGCAGGCGGAGGGTAAGGGTGGAAGCTTGCTCGCTGGCTGGTTTTTCTCTTGCAGCTACTTCAGTTGGGAGGGGGCTGTCCAATTTCTGTCCTCAGAAATGCTTGGCTGACTTTGGTTCTTTCCTCACATCTTGATCTTTGCACCCCTGATGGATTGTTTGGTTTCCAAACAAGCTGCATGTCAGAGGGGCTGCAGGGCTTATCTGCATGTGAAATAGGGCCCAGGGTGGATGAGGAGGGAACCCTCCTCATCCTCCCTCAGTGATCCCTTTCCTGCAGGAGCCATGTATGCAGGCACCTGGTGGTCTTGGAGAGTGGAGGTTGGTGGTTGGTGTTTGTGCCCCAGAGCCAGRGCAGTTAATGCTTGATCCTGAGAGAAGGCAGCTTTGTCTGTCTCGCAGCTTTAAGTCTTTGCCCTGGCTGAGCCCGTGTGTAGCTTTCTGAGGGCTGACATTGCAGCAGGGCTGCCATGGCCTTGCTGGGGCTGGGGGCACCCTGGCTGTAGGGCAGAAGGGCAACTGGAGAGCTCTTGGGCGAAGAGGAGCCCCGGAGCTGCTACAATGCAACTGCTCAGCTTCTTCTCTCCCTAAGGCTACCCAAAGATGTCGGAGGCCTTGAACRCAACGGGCCGCCCCATAGTCTACTCCTGCAGCTGGCCGGCGTATCGGGGTGGGCTCCCTCCCAAGGTGAGGACTATCCCAACATGTGCTGGGTCCAGTGGGCTTTCCCATGTCCCCAGTGCCCTGGGGAGCTCTTGCTGTGAGCTGCAGGAGCCCGTGTGCTGCACTCCGTTCTTGCTTATAGGACGGTCCTGTAGAGGCCAGGATGAGAAATAGTCTCCTTGCCAGGAGGTGGCCATTTCATTGGCTTCCCATGGAAAACTGGGGTTCCCAACATGACTAGGTCAGAAGAGCTTGGAGGAAGACCCCAAGGCCTTCCCCATTCCTCTCAGCTCATGAGGGCTTGATCCTGACAGGCTGCTCTCCTCAGTGTTACCTTGTCTGATTCAAATGCTTGAAACAGAGCTCCTGCTCTTCCCCAGTATATGTTACTCTTAGTAACGTTTTTTGTTACCTCAGCACAGATTTATCCCCCTCCCACCTTCTGAATCAACCCTAAGGTACCCCTGTTCCCTTCTGGCAATGGTTTTGTTCCCCCAGAGCCTCGGCATTGTATCATATTGGGATATGATTCTGTCCATCATGTTGTCCTTYCCTAGATCCCTCTGGCTTGCAAACGTTCTTTGGACCCTGCAGCTCTCAGCAAGTGCGGGTGCCCCTTCTTGCRGCTGGGGATGTGGGATGTGGTGTGTGTGTCTGCCCAGCCTGCAGGCTCCCTCCCGCCTGACTCCTCTCCAGGTGAACTACACGATCCTGGCGGAGATCTGCAACCTGTGGCGGAACTACGACGACATTGAGGACTCGTGGGACAGCGTGCTCTCCATCGTGGACTGGTTCTCCGCGCACCAGGACGTGCTGCAGCCGGCGGCTGGCCCCGGGCACTGGAACGACCCAGACATGGTGCAGCTGGGTGGGGGGTGCAGGGACCCAAGCCAGGGGTGGGGGATTTCAGGGGTTCCCCTTGTAGAGACAAGGCAAAGGACGAGTGATCAAGGGTCTGTCTTGCTTTCAGGCAGAAGGGGGAAGGCCTGTGTTGCCCTGCTAAGCAGAGGGAAAAACGTATATCACAGTTGACCCTCAGCCCCTTTTGTGTGCCTGTCCCTTTGCCCCGGTGTCTTTATCCTTCCCTATGGCTCCTGCACAGCAAGGGGGGAAACTGGGGTGAAGCTAAGGGTGCTTTTTAGTGTGTGCTGGTTGCGGAGCACCTGGCAGAATTGGGACCTTCTAGCAGTGGTAGGCTGCTTGAAGGGAAGTGAAAGCGTGTGAGGGTTCTGTGCCACACTGCGTCAGACCTTTCCAACCATTTTCTGCTTCTGCCTTCTTTTGTCCCCTCTCCCCTCCAGCTCATCATTGGAAACTTCGGCCTTAGCTACGAGCAGTCACGCTCCCAAATGGCCCTGTGGACAGTGATGGCAGCTCCGCTCCTCATGTCTACTGACCTCCGCACCATCTCCCCGAGCGCCAAGGAGATCCTGCAGAACCGACTGATGATCCAGATCAACCAGGACCCCCTGGGAATCCAGGGACGTAGGATTGTCAAGGTTAGGGGGAAGGTGCATTTKGGGGAGAGGAGAGAAAACAGAGTATTGAGGTATTGAAGGAGAGAGAAGGTATGCAGAGAAGTAGAAGCAGAAGAGCTGGGAATGGGGACCTACTGGCTTAGCAACCCATCCGGGCAAGGATGGAAGTTACCAGCCTTTCTGTGAGCACCTTCTGGAACTCAAGACCCCTGCAAGGGTCTCCATTTGGGACTCCAGGCCCAAATGTTCTCATGCCCTCCAGAGCAGACACAGGAAGGAGGGATTGCAGCAAGGAACCTGTGCTGGCACTTGCCCCCCGCCAGCCTGTGTGCCCTGCGCAGGCAGCCACTCCTGCTCAGAGCTGCTCCTGGCCTCTCAGTGGTCAAAGTGAGGAGGTGCCCTAAGAGCCTGCAGCACTTGGAGCATCACTCAGGGCTTTTCCCCTGCTCTGTCCCTGCAAGAAGGAGCCAGTCCTGGCAGCTCCATCTCACCAGTCTATTCCCATCCCAGGAGAAATTCCACGTCGAGGTGTTCCTGCGCCCGCTGTCCCAGGCTGCCAGCGCCCTCGTCTTCTTCAGCCGGAGGACGGACATGCCCTTCCGCTACACCACGAGCCTGGCCAAGCTGCACTTCCCGGGCAACGCTGTGTACGAGGTGAGCGCTGCTGGCCTCTGAGCTCCCTCCTGTTGCCACCCCCCGCGCTGCGGACATGGAAAGGGGATTTTTGCCCTCCTGTTTGCTGTGCCCCTGTGGAAGGAAAAATCTGCTCCCTTACCCTGAGTCGTCTGCGACACGCTGCTCTGTGGGTGGCAAACACCCACTTGCTGGGCTCTGGTAGGGGAAAGGTTCCTGCTTTCCCAGTCATCTCCCTCTTAAGAGAGACATGACAAAGTCTGGGGGCTGCACTGCTGCCTCGAGAGCCAATTTCTCTCTTCTCCCAGCTCTCTGTCCCTGCAAACCTTGTGTATTGCCCGCTGAGCAGGGAGCTTCAGGGATGGGTTTTGAGGCTGAGCCTGTGGTTAAGGCCCTATTCCTAGGTATGGCCTGGCCGGCTCGGGCCAGCAGCAGGCATGTTGGCCCTGGCTGGACAACGTGGGAACATCCTAGGCCTGACTGCCCCTCTCTTGCAGGTCCGAGACGTGTACAGCGGTCAGATCATCAGCGGCCTAAAGACAGGAGACAACTTCACGGTGGTGATCAACCCCTCGGGGGTGGTGATGTGGTACCTCTCCCCGCTGGCACCGCCCTGGCGCCTGCTCAGGCAGCCGGGCCCCGGCCAAGGTATCGGCCCCATCGTTCTGTGAGGTGCTCAGCAGTGGGGCGCAGGGTGCCAGTGGGGTCCTCTGCCAGGCCCTGGAGCACCTTTCTCTGCCTTGCACAAGTGCCTCTCATGGATATTATTGACAATGCAGGGGGTTGAATTTATGCTATTCCCCTGGTACAAACTTGWTGATTTCTACTTAATCCACGTAAAGGAGGACTTCTTGCTCCCTGCTTCCTAAGCATGGTGCACAGTTTGATTCCTTGATCCTTGCAAAGCACTCCTGTGGAAAACTGCCTTGAAAAGGTGGTCCAGCCTGCCTTTGAGCTTATGAGCTCTGATACCTGAGCAGCTCATCACATCAAAGTGGGTACCACTGCAGGAACTGTTTTAACAAGGCTGTAGCATCACGATAGATAACACCTCCCTGTGCATGTGATGGGTGACTCGCAAGGGTCAGACACTCAAAGGAGACCTTTTCTCCTTTGCTCTAATCAACTGGGCTCCAAATAAGGGGATGGGAGCAGGGCTTCACRCCACCATGAACCCCCCCTGAGAACCCACCCCCATCGGTGCTCACAGAGGGAGATGGGAGTAGTGCAGCGGTGGGGGGATCCCCAAGGCGCCAGCTCTGCCAGCAGCCTGGAGGCYAGCACTGCTGCTCTCCAGCACGCGTGCCAGGAGAAGAAAGGCGGCTCCCACTCCTCCCTCAGGAGTTTCCTACCCGCCAGCTTCGCTGCAGCAGAGGGGCCTCCAAGCTGCGAGTCATGTTGCGGTCCTGCTTTTTCCAGCAGGCTGAACACTCCAGGGTTTCTCAGGGAGCAGCTCCTCCTGCTCCAAAGGGCAGCTACGTAGACAGCAGGAGGAGGCAGCACTAACACCCTGGAGGTGCTSGCAGCGAGTTGTGGCTCGAGCTCTGGAACCCATCCCTGATTCATTTTGGTACTTTGGCTGGGCCTGACTCTACATATGACCCTGAGTAGCTGCATCTGCTGCCACAGGTGTTAGTCAGGATGGCATCAACCACAAGGAGGAAAACTGCCATCCCTCCCAGGCACCAGCTCCTGCTGTTACCCATATGGAGAAAAGCAGTGACAAAACAACCAAGAAAAGTGTTGGGGGGAAGGAATGTCACAAAACATGAGGGAGATGCCATCCCTCAATCCCGTGGCTCTTTCTTACCTGAGACACAAGAGAAGAGCATGGCAGATCTCACGTGATGTCAGGTACTTCAGCGTGTTGTCAGTGGCCACAGAAGGGCTGGCTGATGCCCTGGGTTGTGCATCTCTCACTGCTTCTCCCACCCCTGTGTCAGAGCAATTTGAGGAGACCTACTGAGGCAAGCCCAGACAGAACAGCCAGCCAGCTGTAGGTCACTCACCTACCTTGAGTGACGTGGGAGAGGGGTGCACTGTTTGTTAAAGCTCTCCCTGAAAGTACAAGGCAACCGGGGAAGGCTGATAACAAGGATAGGCTCAGACTGGGGAAGTGCCCCATTTTCACTAAAGTGGAGGGGGGAAAATAAATAAAAAAATAAAGCTTCCTCTTTCGAGTCACTCCAGATGACAGGATTGGGAACCTACTACAGCTCCAGGAGGACCAATGGCCCAGTCCAGCCCCTCGCCACAGCTTTCTCCAAGAAGAGCAGCAAGTTCCAAATATGCTGCTTTGCAATGCCAATTATTAAAAACACAAACAACTCAACTTCATGCCCGTGTACAGCAGCTGGCTTTGTTCTTGCTAAGTGATTAAGACAATTTCAATAAATGGGAAGCAGGTCCCAGACTGTCTCTGTCACATTTGTTCAGCATTGCTAGCTGCTCGGTTAGGGCTGGATCAGGGTAAGAATCAGTAAGAAATGCTCTTTAATGTATATTTATTTATCCTATGTTGAGGGGGAGGAGAGGGGAAGCTGGATTAACCATCTAGTCGGGAGCTCCTGTTAAAGACACCTAATACTGCCCAAGGGAAGCCTGCTAAAAATAAAGCTTTAGTGAGGGGCAAGTTGGTGACACCACCTCTGTTAAACAGTGTCACCTGCCCAGGGGACAGGGACATTGGTGACAGCAGCAAAGGCACAAACCACCCTGCCACCCTCCCCAGGCAGTCAGATGGTGAGCCCAATTCRGTGCTCCTGCCCTTGTGTTAGCCCCCAATCCCGATCCAGACCCAGCTTCCCAGTGCACAGGGAGAGAGCAGGATTGACCCAAAGCCAACCAGAAAGACCAGCCACATTGATCCCTCTTCCCTCCCTTCCATGCAATAGGCAGGAATGATAGAGACTGACRTAACACAAACAACAGCAAAGAGACAGCTAGAGTTACCAACACTTCTGTATTAAAGTGCAATGCAAAAGTTACAAACATTCATGGCTTAATATTTTAGTTTGAGAGAATCATCAGAGCATCTCCAACTCCGATTTAAAACTTTTTTTCTGTTGTTTTAGACAAGGAAGTTCACCTCCCTCTATGCTAGGCTGCTTCAAGAATTCATTCTCATATTTGTGCAAACCTCACTTAAAGGAGAGCCCTGGCATGCAGGGAAGTAAGATGAAAATGCTCCTTCCTCTTCACCGAGAAAGTAGGAAGACTACAGGGAAGAAGTAGAATAATCCCACATATATAAAGGACCACATTGGTCTCCATCGTGCTAGTGACACTCTCTTTCAGAGCAGGTTTAATGGCAGTATCTCCTGCAGGAGGAGGAAAGGTTGTGGCTGAGCAGCAGAGCTGAGCATGAATAGCACCCACAGCAAGGAAAGCAGAGCCCAGCTTGGGGGGTGCTGCCCCCCGAAGCAACCAGAGCCCAGCAGCAGAGCCTGCTTTCCCCACACCGCTCAACGTGGGCACGCACCGCACAGCCCACGGCAGCCCCAGGCGTGGGACCAAGCCCAGGCGTGGGACCAAGCCCAGGCTTCCCTTGCCACGACCACAGCCCGCACGAGCTCGCTCAGCAGGAGCGGCCAGGGCTGCCAGGCCTGTCCCCCAACAAGGCCAGCGCCAGGGTGTCTTCCCAGAGTGGCATTTTGCTCGGGGCAAGCAGCTTCTGCTCCGCTCCCTCGCGCCCGAGCAGTGGCTACGTGGCACGGGATCACTGTGCGGATACAGGACCTGCTCCGGGAGCACCCACTGGGAGACTGACACCCATCCTGGCAAGCTGCAGCGCCCAGCAGCCCCCTCCCAATGCTCCTCTATTCTACACAGGCAGGCTGAGTTCGGGAAGTCACCGCTTGTTCCCAGCTACATCCACACGCAGCTTGCCAGCAGCCTGGCTTTGAGGCGTGCAAGAGACCTGCAGCAACCCCCACCGTGGCTCCCAAGAGTCACCGGAGACACCGAGGTGCACACGGAGAAGGAGCAGAGACAACAGCCAGCGCGGGCTCCCCGGACACCAGCSAGTGCAGCAGCTCGCCCCGTTCTGCAAGGCTAACTAGGAAAGGAGATGGAGAAGTATCAGCAGAGGGTTTTGCTGCATTCAAAGCAGACACGTCTCTGCCCAGAAGCTCTTCTTGCTGCCAAAATGCAGTAGGATGATATATCCAAGCCCTTCACAGTTCTTATGGCTGTGCTGTTGGATTTGGCCTCTGCGTGTCGGGGCCCATCCCTTTCCCACTCACACTAGCAAATGACTAAGCGTCTCTCGGGATGCGTTTCTCAAGTTTATGACCCCATGACTGTTAGTCCAGGACATGAACACATGCTTCYAGGATGACACAGGATTTCCAGAGTCCCATCTCACACTGAACGGTGCCAGAATTTAAGGAAATTTAACACCCTTCTGGGACTCCCAAGGGTCTACATGAGGAACTTCATGGCTGTCTATACCTTGCCTCTTGGCTGGTGCTTGAAGGAGTCAAAAGGCTGCCACTCCAAAGGGTTCCACTCCAAGAGCCTTCATATTTTACTCCTAGATTAATGAYGTGGTTTGCTGATTTATGAAGAAATCCATCTCTTCGCTCAAGCCAAGGGCAGACCAAAAACTTAGTGTTTTGACCTCATGAGATGAAGCAGAGAAGCAAGAAGTGCTGCTGCTCTGCCTTGTATTGCCAGACTGAATGTTTAAGGAGGGCAGCTGCTCAGCAGCCCAGACTACGTACATTGTATATACATAAAGAGACCTAGAGATACGCTAACCCAAGGGGTAGTAGTGACAGCCAAATTGTCTTCAGGGAAAGAGCATGGGAGGCTGGTTCTGTTAGTTGTTCTTTTTATCCTCAGGAGGTGTATAAGGAGGTGGCTGATCCTGGAAGCGAAACAAGAGAGTCAACTGCTGCGCCTGCTTTACGTGGATCTCTTCACAGGCATTCCCAAGACAATCACAGGCATTCCCAGTAAGTTACACCCAGAACCGAATGCTGTGTTTTAGGCTGTCATTTCACCCCACTATTTCTCTCTAGAAATCGAGGAGCTTGAGGATCTTTGTGGCACCATCATCCCCATGAAAACACGGGCTTTCCGTGCGCAGACTAGCTGCGCAGTAACTACTGTGAGGCAGGAAGCAGCTTTCATTCTGGGGCACGTGCCACGATCCGACTCCCACAGCCAAGGGGTGACTGTCCAAAACGCAGGCTGGCAGCACCGTGTTCCTCCTAACTCCCTCCCAGCTCGCCCGCAGCGAGCGCAGAGCCTCTCGAGGGTGCAGTGCTTACCATAGGCATGTACACGTTGTGCGGGTTGGCAGGGTTGTAATACGCGCTGGAAGTCGCTTCCGTGGCCTTACTGCCACCTAGAGAGGAAAGGGAGGGAGCAAATACAGGACTTATTTGTCATCCCCAAAGAGCAGCAGCAAGCACACCACCAAGCTGGGTCTGAATCTGGAGCAGGTCAGGAAAGGAGCAAGGTGGCTAGAGCTGACCACAAGCTGCACAGCGTAGAGCCGAGCAGCTTTTCCAGCCCTTTGTCACCTCAAATTATACACCAAGACGACCTAGAGTTCCTACAACAAACTCCCCCTCCACCAGCACCACCCAGAGCTCCAGCCTCCAATCACCCTTCTGTGTCTGAGCCATGTGAGCCCCACGTCCCACTTACCTGGCATCCCTGGGGCCACSCAGGCTGTGGGAGCTGAAGGGGCTGAAGGTCCTGCAGGAGAAGGCCCAGCATACGGGGGAGGAGGTGGCACATACACAGGGTTCGGGTTTGKGAGCGGTGGGTAAATACCTGCGAGAAAGACAGCACCACGGCGAAGCTTTAGGGCATCAGGTGGCAAGATCATAGAATCATAGAATGCTGAAGGTTGGAAGGGACCTCAGAGGTCATCGAGTCCAACCCCCCTGCTCACGCAGGGTCATGTGGAAGCAGAGGGTTTTACGTTTGGCTAGTGCTGTCATCACCAAAGGCTTCTGCCACGCAGAAGCACCATTTTGATGCTGCAACTTTACCTCATGTCCAGTTGCAACTCTGGAGACACACAGAAGACRCACGATCAAGAAAATATGGTAAGATTTGAATGGACAAGGATCCTTGCATGGAAAGGAGGCCAGAYTTCAGCACCCCTCAGCGCGCTGTCACCCCCTCAGGGCTACCACCACACACACGCTGTGACCGATCCCCACGCAGCTGCCCTTACCTGGAGGCTGGCCATAGGGGTATCCCACGGGCTGTGCCGCTGGTCCATAGGCGTACACGGGTGGTGCCATGTAGGGATAGGGTCCGTTTGCTGGTGCAGGAGCGTAGCCCCCTGGCACGGGCGAGTAAGCCCCGGGCACGGGCATGTAGCCGTAGCCAGGGCTCTGCAGAGGGGCTCCGCTGGAAGCTGCGACACACAGGGCTCGTTTTAACCCAGTGCTTGTACAGAGGGAAAGGTAAACAGCCCTCCCGATTTCTCCTTATCCTAGTTCCAGAGATACCCACTAAACAGCCCCAGCATAAACACCAGGCACGAACAGCACTTGGAAATAATCTCCCTGCAAGGTCACAGGGTGCTAGAAGTCAGCTGCCCAAAAACACCCTGGCCTTAGGGTAACAGATCAGCAGCTGGGCTTCTGGGATTGGAAAAGGGGACCATTTTAGAAAACCTTCATCGGTATTTTTTTTTAAACTTTCCTCCCAATAAAGGCTCAATAGATTTTTTTTTTCCATATCAAAGCTTTAAATACAAAGCTTAAGAATTTTTGAAGTTTTAAATATAAAATGTGTAAATATAGAACTTTGAAACTGTGTTTCCCCCTCGCCAAATGCAGATATGTTCTTTCCATTATGACAGGACTGGGATGAGGGGAGGAATAAATTTCTGTGGAAAAAAACAAAGCCCACCTCAAAAGCACAAACTCCAGAATATTCTGGCTACACCAAGCACTAAGGTGAAGCAAAGGAAGAGGCAGTGCAGAGGATGCCCCCTTCCCGAGTCCCTAGCCCAGGGTAGGGCTGCAGGCTCTGGAGACCCCTTACCACTGGAAGCAGCTTTGAACATCAACTGTCCAAACTCAATGGCTCCGCCGCTGTTAAAAGTCAGTTTAAATGTTGCTTGCCCTTCCCAGCCACCTAGGAGAGAAAATTCAATCTGAAATTAGTCTCCTTAGTACAAGCTATGGTAGAAAAACAGCTAATATTCAAATTTATTGAACTTCTAATAAAGAATATGTTAAATGTTGTATTGTATTGCCAGGAGGGCAGAATCATGGCTTTTGTCTTCGAGGTCCCTGAAATAATGCTTTCTAAATAATATCTCAAGAGGACCAGGAATTCACTTATTTATTTAAAGACTTTTAGAAAGATTTTCAATCTTGTTATGTAAAAAATTGTTTTATATCCTAGGTTGGTCCTTTCCCAAAAGGTTGAGCAGACCCTAACTATGATTAGAGTGCAAAGAAAATAAAACAAAGCATTTAATTCACTGAAGACTTCATCAAAGCACCTGAATGAAATTTTATTATTGATCTCAGTAGACTATGGATCAGGGCCTGAAACCCAAACTAGGATTTGAATGAAGTACTACATTTTAAATCTCTTTGCCCCACAGGAGCTCAGACAGATTATAAACACTTAAGTATAATGAAGAACTTGCAGAGAATTTCTAACTAGTCAACGAGACCACAAGATAAGCACAAGAGTACTTTGTTTTGTATTTTTTAAACATCATTTAAATAAAACATTTCATAAAATAAACAATATTCATTTCCCTTGTCTTATCAGTGATGAAGTTGTGTTGAGAAAGTAAATGCAGAGAGAGTCTCTTGAGGACAGAAAAGAAATGAAGAGCAGAAATAAACCAGGCAATCCTCCATAGGAAAAGTCATCCCCTTGGAGCTTCCTTAAAACCACCGTCTTAAAYGATTTCAGCATCAGGAAGTGGCTGATCCACAAACCAGAGTCTAGTCTCCCTAAAGCACTATTAGAAGCATGAAGCAAGAGCAGAAAGCTCTCCAAGTGCATCAAAGTGCACACAGACTTGTCCTGGAGCTTAAGAGGGAGGAAGCGTGAACCAAAAGCTCTGTTTTCTAATCCTGTTTATTATCTGCAATTCCCCAGGTTTGGTCAAGACTGTTGCTATAGTTCCTATCAGTTTCAGCATCAAGTTGTGAACAAAGCTGAATCACTGATGCAAAGCAGTGTTTGAGATGCATACAAATGTACACGTGTCTCCAATGTACACATTGGTCTCCACAAAGTATGTATAGTTGCTCAATATATCCATGTATAGTTGCTCAATATATCTAACAATCATAGTGGCTGGTGACTTGGTCACTTAAGCACCCTTTCAAGTCAAAGCTAAGGGAAAACAGGTACAAACCAAGTAAACAGCAAGACAGAGCTTAAAAGATTAAATAAAAGCCACCCTACTGAAGTCAGTTATGAGCTTTGGGGGCAGAAGGTRACACTGAAATCACACCTCAAAATCCAGAAGCCAGGAGCCCCCTTAGTGACTAAGGGCTAGTGGTGCTGCTAGTGACCACGTGCTCGTGGTGCTGCTGCAGCTACACTGGCCACTCTTCCCGTGCAAGCGAGCCCTTCACCTGACGTTCAGCAGAGCAGAGAGGGCTTGGGAAAGTTAGGAAGAGCAGGTCTGCAGAGCACGGGCACGTACCTCCTGCCTCAGCCTGAATCTGTCCTTTGATGTAATTGGCAGAGAAAACGGGCTGCTCAATAGAACATCCTTTCACCAAATAAAATGGCATCATGAAAGACAGCATGGGATCCTTGCCCTTCGACACAAAGATCATCTGTAAGACAGGAAGGAAAGCTTGAAGAAGTTGGTTTAGGTACAAAGGCTGACCATGGGGTTCTGGCTGTGGCAGTGGCCTCAGACGGGCAGTCTAAACACTGCTGTGGGGAGCTGAGTGTCTAGCGTTGGTGTGTGGGACGTTACTTCAGTTGCACGGCCTTCACGCCCCAAACAGGCTCGATCTCACAACTCACTCACCTGGAGCACTTCCATTCCACAATAACAGAATCACAGACTGTTCGGGGTTGGAAGGGACCTCTGGAGATCATCCAGTCCAACCCCCTGCTCCAGCAGGGACACCCAGAGCACGGGGCACAGGGCGGCATCCAGGCGGGTTTGGAAGMTCTCCAGAGAAGGAGACTCCACAGCCTCCCTGGGCAGCCTGTGCCAGGRCTCTGGCACCCTCACAGGAAAGAAGTTCTTCCTCACAATATACAAATGAACAKTTTTCTTGTTCTATCTTTAAGGATAAACTGGACAGTTTTCAKAGAGTAATATTGACCGATACATCACACACTATTTATTCTCTACATGGGATATTTCCCAGTTGGCATGAGCTTTAGCAGGGAACTGGGATACCCATACAAGGATAGACTGTCCTATTTCCTCCACTCCTYCTTCTCTCTAGTACTCTCAGCGCCTCGTCACTTAGAAATCATTTCTCCTTTCACTGAGGAAGTTTCTGGGCTGGAGGTCCGAGATCCCTTTGGAAAGTGGAGGCCCTGCTGGCATCACACCTACCCTGTAAGGAGTGAGGTACAGCATTCCTTTCTTGGTGCCCTTGAAGGCCTCAGGCTTCCCCGCCACGTCACTGAAGGAGAGCTCCACATCTTTGCACTGCTTGAGAACGCTGCAGGAGGAAATGGGACAAGTTGGACAAATTAGAGGCCTCAGCAACAGCTCTGACACACGCAGCACCACAGGGAGGGACCAGCACGGCAGAACCCCGGAATGGTTCCCAGAGACCCAATTCTGCTGCTTTCTCTTTGAACAGGGAGGGACAATTTATGYAGAGCAAGAGACCTCACACTGGGACAAGCCCTGCTCCTCCTCCTCCTCCTCCATAAAGGACAGCTTTAAGGATGGTTTCGCTTTCCACCTCCTAGACGTTAAAGCTGAAGGCATTCCCCTATCCTCAGGGGAAGGGCTTCCACCCAAAGGCTGCAGCACCGAAAGAGGCAAATGCTTGGAAACCTTCCCACTGAAATGCAGGGGCCAGCTCAGAGGGAGCCAAGCCCTCACCAAGACCATTTGCACACTTAGGACCAGCCACTGCGCAAGCAGAAGCCCCCTAACACCCAACCCATGGGGCAGGCTGCGCTCCAGGGGAACCAGAGCAAGTTACTTCATTAACACACTAACTGCTGACCACATTTCACATGATTCAAGTAAATAACCATGAGGAAAAGCAATGCACCACGCAAGGGAGCTGGGGCAGCCCCGGTGGCAGCAGCAGGGTTGTCATCACCAGAGCCTACGTGACCAAACTCTCCCGCTGGCCCCACAGCTTGATGAGAACATGCAGATCTCTGGGAGGCTGAGGTAAGGGAAATGGAGGAACCCAAGGAATTAGAAGGGGTTTTTTTTTTTTTTTGGAAAAATGGGAAGAGACAGCCTGGAAAAGAGTGCCACCAAGTATAAGATGGGGACAGATCCTAAACCATTCAGTAAGAAAAATAAATGCAGAGTAAATGAGAGAGCCTTGGGAGCGAGGAGCTTGCAGCATGTCACAGTAATATAAACATATATTATATAAATATATATATATATAAAAAAAAAAAAAGCCAATACATTTTCAGCTTGAGATCRAAGAAGGAAAAAAACCTCTAAGACTCCAAAAACAAATAAGCACCTCAGCATGAGCCTGAGGAGGCCAGATCTAACGTCACCCTCACATATTCAGCCTGTTGCAGTAATCGGATCAAGTCAGGGAGTTGTGTAATTATTGGGGGAAAGGAGAAATCGGCAAGGCCGAGAAACGTGGAAACAGCCAAAAGCTCCATCCTCCCGTCAGGGACAGGCGGACAACGCAGCAGAGCCTCTTCCATTTCCAAGGTGCCAAAGGGAGACACTTCTTCTAAGCTAAATACAAGCAGCGCCTCCGTGTTCCGAATATTCCCAGGACTCCTTCCTGAGCCTCCTCCTGCAGCAGTGCTCCACGCCAGCTCGCCTCTTTGGGAAGAGCTTCCATGGAGCCACTTCAGCGCCTTCTCCCGCCAGGCGACTCGGACAAGCCGATACCCGAGCAGATAGGGAAGCAGGGAGCGCAAGGCGCCGGGGCTGCCGGGCCGTTCGGGACCGGCACGGCCGGCCGAGCGCCCCGCGGAGCTCCGACTCCGGCGCCCGCCTCGCGAGCCCCCGCAGCGAGGGCTGGAGGCCACGGGCCCCGGCACCTCCTTCCAGCGGCCCACGCGACACGCTCCGAACACTCAAGCTCAAGCGGCRAGTTACAAATTCTAGCTCAGAACCGTTTGGAGCGTGTTTCTCCAAGCAGCTATCAGGCTGAAAACAGCCTGCCAGGCCTTCAGCACACCCTTCCTTTCCAGGATTTCTGTAGGCAAGCCCGGATCTGGGCAGCACCTGAGCACAGGCAAGGGGAGGTCAGGACTTGCCGAGCTAGTCCAGCAATGTGGAAGCGGCGAGCGTCAGCACTAATCACACGGTTTAGGCTCCACAGGACAAGAGCATCTGCTCTGCTCACCTCATCTCCGGGCAGAAACCTGCCTGCTTCCGACCCCGTCTTGCCATGAACTGAAGCGATTAAGGCTTAATCCATCGCTTAAGCGATCTCTGCCTCTCCGGGATCGTTAGTTACCCAACTTGAGGGGAACACACTGGGCAGCTCTGTGGTTATTTTGAAAGCCAACTTTGCTAATCCCTTGCTCTAATTCTGCCTGCGAGTTTCAACGGCGCCAGCGAGGACCTAAACAAAACAACCCGCAGGGCTTCCGCCCTGAAGCGGGGCAGAACCCCCCGGCTCCGACCTGCGGATCCAGCGCTGTTCTCCTTTCAAAACTAAAGGAATTACATAAGTGCCAGTCACGAGTGTGCGGCAGGGTTTGCTCACGCAGGCGGCAGGAGCAGCCTAACGGGGGCCACCGCTGACAACGCCATCGACCGACGCTCCAGCGCGGGCACCTCGGAGATCCCTCACGCTTCTCCAGTCGCTCCCAAAGAACCGCGGGGAGAGAGGCGGGCAGCAGAGACACCAGCAGATAAACAGGGCTGCGCGGAGGCCCGCGAGCGCGCGCACAAACAAGCTGGGAGGACACGGGGCTCTCAAACGATCCTTCGCTCCCGGAGCGGCGGGACGGCAGGGAAGCAGGGGCAGGGAAGCGCAGCGCCCAGCCCGGCGGCGGCTCGAGGGTCCCTGGGGGAGCGAAAGCGGCGCCGCGTGGGGCCGTGGGCGCCTGGGACAAGGGGACCTGTGGGTCCCGGCGTGCCCGCGGGGGACGAGCCGGCATCGGGGACAGCCGCGTCCGCACGAGCACGGCAGGTCCAAGGGTGCAGGGACTGCCCCACGGGCAGGGGGCTGAGCAGCAGCCCCCCGGGCCCCCAGCCGCCCTGCGTCCGCCGCAGCCCCACGGCAGGGCCCCCACGCTGCCCCTGCCCCACCGCCAGCCCTGCAGCTGCGGCCCCAGCCCCACGGCCGCCCCACTGCGAGGCCCCAGCACCCCGAGCCGGGGCCCCAGCCCTACAACTCCCCCATAGGGGCCCCCCCCCCGCCCCATAGCTGCCCCCCGGGGCTCCCCCCGGCCGCCACCTCTCGGCATTGGGGACGACGACGCCGCCCTGCTGCGAGTGGTTCCTGTTCAGCGCCATCTTGCCCCGCCCCCGCCTTGTGCCGCCGCCGCCCCGCGTGACGTCGCGCCCCGCCCCGCGTGACGTCACGGCCCGCCCCGCGTGACGTCGCGCCCCGCCCCGCGTGACGTCCCACCTCCGCCGCCGTGACGTCACCCGGCGCCTTCTCCCCCCCCGCCCCACCTGTGACAGCGTCACCGTAGAAATAAACGTTTTCCAAACGTGCTTTGATCTTGGAGGGTCATCATTTTTATTTTAATCTCGATTTCGCTAATCCACAATTTATTTTTTTTCTGCCTTTTTTAAATTTCTTTTTCTCCCCGCGAGCCTCTCATGCCCGCCGTAGGGGCTGCAGGCGGCTCCCGGTGTCTCCCTGGGGATCCCTCCTCCTCCTCCTCCTCCCGCGTTAAGTCCTGTGCCTCTTCCAGGGAAGAGCGCCGCTCCGGAGCARCATGGGATGTTTCCAGCGCGTGCCCTTGTCTTCCCGGGCGGATCTGCAGCGGCCGCACTGGCCTGGCCGCGCTCGGGGAAAGCTTTTTGGGTCAGTGCTTCCCAGCTCTCCAATCCTGCCTCCCCCAAGCCCTCCCCTTCCCTCCTGCATCCAACCCTTCCAGCACCTCGCTTTACCTCCCGTCTCCGAGCTCAAAAACATCCACTCATCGTTAACGTTCCCTTGCAATTAACCACAAATACTAGTGCCGAAACACAGCCCTTCTCGCTCTCCTTAAGGGCCGTAACGTTAGTTAACACCTTAGCCAGCCTAATTGATACGTTATCCCGTCTAGGCCTCTGGAGTCTACCGCATGTTGCAAGCGGCATGTCCCAAGCCTCCTTTGGGAATCACTGACATGGAAAAGGGTTTCCAAGTCTCTGAATGCTAAAAGACTGTGACCTTCCCGGTAAAGTCTGGCCTCTTTCTGCTTGGAGTGCCCCTAAAGAGGGGGCAGGAAGGGCTTCACGCGGCTGCCTGGCTCAGCCGGTGGCACGAGAGAGCTTCCATCCACCGGGGCTTTTCCCAACTTCTCCAATACCTTTCTCCCAACAGACTCCTCCTACCTCCTGCGGTTACCCAACATGGGCAGTTTTTGACTTGCTGCCCCTTGCGGATGTGGGAAGCCTTTCTGGCGGATATGCAGTTGCCCTTGGGATGTCTGGATGGCCGGATGGCAGCGTGGGTTACCTGAGCTCGCTTTGCTCAGTGAACTTTTATGGGTCCGTTAGGATTAGTCCAGGACCTGACAGGGAATTGCAGAGCAGAGCTGGAAACAAGGTAAAAAAACAATGGAAAAATCTCCCTCTGTTTTTGCATGAAGACCACTTGGTGCACCTTCACTAAGCAGGGCACTGTTGCCTCTCTGCCATAACCCGTGTTTAGGCCCAAAAGTGAACACACCGCAGACAAGAAGGCACCCTGCAGCACTTGGCAGCACCAGTGCATGTCTCAGCCTGCAGTGACGAAGCCCAATGTCAAGAAAGGTCCTTTATAGCAGCAGCACGGCCGTAAGAGAGAGACATGTAAGAAAGCAACTGCAGGAAGCACCTCTGTAGGCACCCGCTAGACGTGATGGAGCTTCAGCCTTCAGTGCAGTGAAGAAGAGGAGCGTTGGAGACGTCTTTCCTGTAGCACAGGGCTTAAAACTTTAAAACAAGGCTTAAAATGTACGAGATGGGCAGCAGCAGCTGCAGCGGAGCACACGGGGATGGTGTCGGAGCGATGTCCACGCTGGGGAAGCAGCTCTGGCCACGTGGAGATGAGGCCTCCACGTGGAGGCTCTTACCCTGCGCATGTCTGTGATGACCATGACGGATGGGAGGAGAAGCAGCAATAACTGGATGTTTTCCCTGTTCTTGATGTCCGTGATACAGCTGCTTGCACCAGTGGAGATGCTTCTATTCTCTATTGGGTTGAGGAGGTCTGGTGTATGTGGGAAGAAGGATGTAACACTATGTGCACACTGCATACAGGAGCACTGGGAGCCATGAACTTGGGTGGTAAAAGGACCAAGAAAGACCAATAGGGTCTTCATGTCCTTGTGGTGTTGAGAATGCCTGATTTGTGTGGACAGGTAGGAGCGAAACTGGAGAGACTTTTGCTTCGCAATGACAACAACAGAGAAAGCTAYACCACAGACATGTGCTCTTAGATGGTTCTGCCAAGGCTTTCTGTCTCTGAAGCACTTTCTGCCTTCCCAGGGCTGGCCCCCATACAGCTCTGTCAGCAAACATCRGACTCCGCTCGAATCATCCCCAGCTCTTCCCTCGCTGCGATCTGCCCCGTCCCTAACCCCCTACACCTCCTGTTACTCACGCTGCCTCAGTCCCGCTCCATGGCAGCCTCCACGTGCGTTCAAATGCAACCTACCGCTCTTCTGGAAGTGACATCCCCTGCCAAGCGGGTGACACGACAGGCAGGGGCTGTCAGCAGTTGTGTCTGCCCGGAGGGGCTGATTCCCATCCTCGCCTCCCACCTTCCATGCAGTCAGCCCCGGCGCTTCCCGGGAAGGAGCTGGCAGGGCTCCTCTGCCAGAGATCAGACACCAAGATGCCTCTGGATTAAAGTGCCTCAGACTGAGAACACTGAAGCTGCTCTGGGTGACGGCACTGGCTTGTGGCTCGGCCTCTCTACGAAGAGGGGAATCAGCTCCTTAATAAGAGATGTGAGGCCGCCTCCGTGCTGCTGGGCGAGGAGGGCTGGCACCGCAGCCACAGCAGCTCTCTGCCCCAGCAGCATCGCAAACACACGTGGTGGCATCTGAGCCCCAGGGAGGACGGGGAGCCCCAGTGCACAGGAACCTGGGGCAAAAGGGGGAAAGTGCCCTTCTACGTAACTAAATTCAGTGACGTCTCTTCATGCTCACCGTACATGGTAGAAGCAACATCTTCTACAACGTGAAAATGAATCCAACCTGACCTATGGCCACCAGCTAAACGTGACAACAAAGCCTGCAGCAAAGCTGCTGCTCCACAGTCTGCCGGGTCTTTCCCTTCGCCCCCAGTCCCCTTCAAGGGAAGGTAAAACAGTATCTTCTAAACGTGGCACAACGACACAGCACGTGTGAGAGCTGCTGAAGAGACCGCGAGGGAGAAGGAAGAAACAGCTTGGAGAAGAGGAACACGAAAGCGCTTGGAGAAAGTGAAAGAGGGACAGAAAGGGTAGAAACAGAGAAAGTAAAAGGGAAAGAAATGAAATTAGGAAGACACAGAGGGGTAAAGGGGAATGAGGAGAAAAATAGGACATAGAAGAGAACATAGAGAGGAAACAGAAAAAGAGGACATAGAAGCTGAGAGGGCAGCAAGAGGAGCAGCAGGCCAGCACAGGCTAAGAGTGCTGGAGAAGCAAACGGATGTTTTAGTGAAAAGAAGGTTTTTCTTGTGTTCCCACGGTGTGTTTTCTTGGTCTCCCACGGTGGAGACCAAAGGAGACACCCTGGTTCAGTGCATCACTCTCCGTGACTCTCTCAGACCCCTCTGAGAGCCCAAAGGCCATGTGCTGAGCAGAGCTGTCCCCAAGGAGTCCCCAGCCAGCCCTGTGTGACACAGTGTTCCCTGCACCCCTCAGCAATGGGACAGGGCTGCAGGGAAAAGGTTCGGCCAGGACCAGCTCAGTGGTGGTGGAGGGAGGCCAAAGAGACTGCTGCAGCCAGGCATGAGGTAGGGGAGCCTCAGGACATGACATCCTCTGCYGCAGAAACACATTCTGCTCCTTCTGGTTTTGCCTTTTTACCCCTTCCCCCCCCTTTTTTTTTTTTAACAGAGCTATTTCCCTGGAGTACTTTGGCCCAAGTACTTTGACACTTCTCAGATAGATGCTGAGGCCCAAGAACTAATTCTGTGCGTCCCATCAGTCAGTGCCTGCACCTCGGAACATGTGASTGTGTCACCTTCCCCTCCAGCCACTTCCATGTTTCTGTTTTCCCGGGGGAAGCCACAGCAAGAAGTGGGGATAAACTACTGCCCTCCTCCAGCCCAGCTACTGCCTTCCCACCCACAAAGGCCCATCAGAGAGCTTGGCTGCCCTCACTGGAAGATGCTGCATGCACTGACTCCACCATCTAGCCTTGGAGTCTCTCCTTGCTGTGTTTCTAAGGGATAAACATGGGACTACAGCCTACCCCACACCTCCCACCACCAGAGCCCTYGTGCCCCCCAAGTAACCCCCCCAGCACTATTTCCCCTAAGCAAAACACACATCAGAGCCACAGAACATGAGAAAAAGGAAGATGACAGACAGTCAGCGCAGTGCAAAAGGCAAATCAGAAATGAGGACATACAGGGAGGGAGAGAGGAGGTGCCCTTGGTCCATCCCTGGCACACAGGTCCACTCACACACATACTCACACACATCCTCTCCCACACACACAGGATGCACCACATGCTTCAGAGACAGGCCCGTGGTAGGCTCAAGGGTAGCAGAGACAGCGGGTGACAGCAGGGAGGGTCATTCACAGGTTACTTTCATGGCTTTCCTCTGTCTCGGCCGTCATGGGGGGCAGCCCTCCGTTGTCGTTCAGCCGCTTGGCCCTGTAGGTCTCATAGTGGATGTTGTGGGTCACTTCTTTTAGGTCTTGAAGGTGGGTCCTGCAGAAGACAAAGCCGAGATGGGGTYGGAAAGAGGTTACAAAACTCAGCATCAGCACTGTCAGGGCTAGTGTTCTGAGGATCCTTTTATTCCCCTAGATAAACGAAAGATTCCTCCAGTCAGTCTGGCTATTGAACATCCCTGCTCTTACTGTACAACTACCATAACACAACYGATAGCTGCAGCATCATCTTTCAAGAGAATACACGCACAGGATGCAGGATATTGGCTGAACCCCCTGGTTCTGTTCAATAATGTCTTGCCCCTCTCAAACCAGTGCCAATGGGGATATTTACTGGCCTTTCTGGTGTGCAAGAGCAACAGTGACTCATCTCTTCTCACATCCTGCCTCCATCAGAGCTGAGATGATGATGTGGATTAGGTCCACTGGGGACCATAACCTGCCATGAGCAGTAGTCTCTAACCTCTTTAAAAAGCCYGTGGGCTTGGTTTGCTTTTTGTTTTGTGACTATCGCTTGGTTAGGATGTTTCTAGTAGAAGATTTGGGGAAAGCACAACTGCTGTGGTAGGTACCACTGTAAAGAACTTGTCCTGAGCACTAGAGGATAGTAGAATGATGTCAGGGCTCTGTATCTGGCCAAGTGTCTTGTTACCACCATATTCACAGCTGTTATGAGTCACAGAGCTATGGCTTTATAATGTATCTCCTGCAGTATTTCCTAKTTAGTTAGTTAGTTAGTTAGTTAGTTTTGGTCCTGTTTTGAAACCTTATTGTCACCCCGGCCCTTTGCAAATCTTCTRCAGAATTCAGAATAGATATAATTTGTGCTGAGATAGTGTCATAAAATAGAGTATGAATAAAACAGGACAATGAAAGCTGAATAAAATACCAATCCTTTCACCTCTGCATCACATGTTCTAGGCCATTCCTCAAGACTGGTCAGTCACAGGGCGTAGGGCTGAGTAGGAGCCTCTTTCCCACTTATTCCAATCAAGTCACATGTTGG
Source organism: Nothoprocta perdicaria (assembly GCF_003342845.1). NCBI lineage: Eukaryota > Metazoa > Chordata > Aves > Tinamiformes > Tinamidae > Nothoprocta > Nothoprocta perdicaria. Next base: position 1,377,447 of record NW_020455272.1, on the reverse strand, counting down.
CAACAACTAGAAGCTCTTGCCACATAATATGGTTAATGGCTGGCATGGCAGGCTATGGGATCCCTGGGCATATGGGATGGCATGGAGTGCTAGCACCCACCCCCTTTTTCCTCGAAGCATCCACCTCATACCTGCAAACTAGTGCTAGACACACATCACTAAGACAGCCACTAGAACATCCTAAGACAGCCACTAGAACATCCTACCCCTTAACCTGTCCAAACTATCCTTTGGAGTGTCCGGACAAGCTTTAACTGCTTGGAATGTGCTGCTTCTTCCCTCCCGTGGGGGATATTTCGCTCTACTTGGGCTGTCTCACGACTCAGGAAGGTTTCTTTCTCACCAAGAACAAGCTAGCGCATGACCGCCGCCTCACCTGATGACAAAGTCTCGAAGTAGGGCAAATTCGCAGTGAGTGAGGTTTTCCACTGAAAAGAAACAAAGAAAGGAAGTAGTTGTTATGCTTTATTTTGTTAATAACCCTTTGTGGTTACAGAGCCTGGGAAGGTCGCTGCYGTGAGACACTTCCTGGTGGGCAGAGCCTGCATATAGGCGGACAGTTGGAGGACAGACAGTTGTGCGGACACCAGGCACTGTCAAGCACTGCATGGATGCACCGTCAGGCACTGAGCAGTCATATGGGAATTTTCCCTTGAAAATCAGGGAAACCTCAGAAGATCAGCTTCACCCCTGGTGGTTTCAGCTTGGTTCCATCTTCTGCCAGGTAGCAGTGCTGCAGCAGCCATAGCAGTTCCTTACAAACAGAGCTATCTGAAATTTCTTCTTTTGCTTGGCTTTACAAAGCTTATCACAAAAGGCACGGGAAAGTAGCAATGGGAAATTTATTCAGACCTTGGTCTATTACTGGAGCCTGCGGAGGTGCTTTAGTCCCCCCGAAGCACAAGTTTCTTTACCTTCAATGATCCCCCAAGGTGTTTTTCTGCCCAGGACTCTCTTGCCGTTCACCTGGTACTCCTTGTCGCTGCCCACCACTGCGAACGGCATGCTGTCCTGCTGGGGAGAGACAGCAGGAGACACCTATGGAGCCCATTGCAGCGAGCAGCACCGCTCCCCATGCGCCTTCCCTCCGCTCAGCTCGCCAAGCACAAAGCCTTTTTTGYGGGAAAGTAACAACTTTGGCAGAGCGACACTTCAACTGGCTGCCCCCTTCACCCATGAGCGCTATCCCTGGCGTTTTGAGCCCTTATCTTATAGGTGTCCTTGCCCCTCCAGAGCTCAGCACTCAGCATGCAGCTGGCAGCGGTGCCAAGGCATCTGAGAATGGGGCGGGGGTTTTCTGCACACATCCTCAGCATTTCATAAGGGGAGGATGCGACCAGAGGGCAATTCCTTGGTGTAACCAGGAGAAGGTCTATTGGCTGAAGGCCCCTCTTAGGGMTAGTTTGCAGTGAGCATTTCTCACCAAACAGTTTGTAATCCCTTAGCAGAAAAAGGAGAGGATGCAAAATAATCTCCCCAAACAGGATGCATGAATGTCCAAAATCTAATATCTGAAATGGTTGCACTCAGAAGGGCCAGAGATGAGATGCAGTGCCCCTCTTGGACCATAGATGAGGCTATCAGGGAACCTAAAATCCCTAAAATCAGACTGAGAGAAAGCACCTGTCCCCAGAGTGCAGGGTGCAGGAGACTCTAGTATCTCCATAAGGTTCATAGACTTGCTAAGTTTTATAGATAATCCTGAGCCTGGGAAGGCTGGAAAGGAAGGAACTTCAGTTACTAGAGGAATAGAGTGGGGTTTTTTTAGTTTGTTTGTTTTAAGGTGATTCTTACGTTAGAAACTATCAACTCAAGACCATGGGGCTGAAATGCAGAACAAAATGTGTAGAACAGTCACACACATCTGCTCCTCCCAAGAATATGTATTGTGTTGTTTTGCCATATAGGAAATGATTAATTAAGCTGGGTTACATGGGAATTTATGATGGGATATGGAAGCAGAGAGAGCAGAAAGAAAGAAAGCAGAAAGTGTCAGGYTGCAAGGCAGATACCTGTGGAGTATTGAGGACTGTTTTTGACTGGAAGCCAATTTGGTTTCACTAATGGCCTTACCACAGGAATGAGGAGTGGGATAATTAAAAGCACGAACGTCAGAGAGGCGGGAGGCATTGTGGGCATGGAGGCAGGGTGGGTTATTATCCAGGAAGATGTGCAGAAGGTGGTGGCACAAAGGGCAGCGTTTAGGAAGTATCAGCAAGAATTTCTGCCGGGGCTTGGGAGCTCATGGACAAGCGAGTACTGAAGGAGGCCTGTGCTAGTCGGTCACAAGATGCCCACAAGGCAGTGATGTGCTGCGTTTGTTTGAAGTACRTATGGCCCAAGGGCTTATAGCTCAGACCTCTCCACAGAGTATCCACATCAGAAAACTTAGCTAGGAAATCAAGTCAAACTGGAGCAAGCACAGAAAAGAAAAGTGAGGAGGATGGARAACTGAGAAATGGGAAGCCCATTTTAGGGAGCTTGTCCGGTTTAGCTGACCAGAAGGCCAGCAKAAGATGACGTGGTTCCCTACAAATGCCTGAGCAGTGGGAGGAATCACTAAGCAGGTGAACTAGTGAGAACTAGTTCCAATTAGAATGAGTCAACATTGCTACAAGAGCACAGACATAACCCTGGGCACAACCTGATCATGAACACAGGCTGCACAGTACTCTGATGGGACGAGCCTTTTCACAAGGACTAGGAGAGCAAGAAACAAAGCTGCTTTTTAGAAAGGTTTTGGTCAGTGGTTGTAAGTGCTTATGGGGCAGGTGTATGGGACAGTCAAACRTCAGGCATCAGCTGCATACCAGGCCTCTTAAATCCTTAACATAAGCCAAATAGCATTCAGCAAGGGAAGATTAAATACAGTCTTTCCTCACTCGGCCCTTAGAGCACGCTGTGATAATGACAAGGACAAATTAAACTGAATGAAGGTCCTGGATGAAGGACCATCCCCTACATTTATTGCATTTTTTTTCACCCGGGTACCATAAAGCACTTCAAACCTTCCAGTGAATTTGTGTTTGGAACATACATTAAATTTTACCAGTCTTTGCCACTCTCCCCACTTTGCTCCCATGATGAAGTGTTTCCTACCCTGATTTTGTCGTTCTCTGTTTTATCCTCCAGGTCCTCATCAAATTCTTTCTGGGGGTAAAACTCGATGCCATTTACTTCTAGCTCTTTGCGCACCTGAACGGAGAGAACCTTTTGAAGCCAAGAGCCACACGAGCTTGAAGGGAAGGCAGGCAGGACAGTTGGGCAAACATGCTTGGCACATCCTTCCAGAGGGGAAAGGCTGGAGAGGCTATTCCCAAGGAAGTGTGCAGCAAGGTGAGGACTTGAGCCGGGGTGGGGAAGGGTCCCGTGCAAAGGAGGAGATACTCACTCTTTGTTTGAATTCAGTCTTCTCCTCCAAAGTCATGGTGTCAGCCTTGGCAATAACAGGGATGATGTTCACTACCTTGCTGAGATGTTTCATGAACTCCAGGTCCAGAGGCCGCAGGCTGCAGCCAGGGAGGGAGCAACAGGAAAGGGGTCATTTTACCCTCCCCAGATGTCATACTAATGACCCTTCCAGGCATCAGTGCATTGATGAAACCTCCCTTGCTCATTCTCTGCTTGCTACCACCATAATCTCTTCTCTTATTATCTAGACCCCTTTCAAGCCCCAAATGCCCCAAGTGTGGCCTGCCCCACAGGCAGGATCCCTGGGCCCATGGCTGATAGAGCAGTGCAGAGTATTTACCTTCCACAACAACACTAGGGGCTTGAGAAAGGCAGGAAGGAGGCTCTATACATACGAGTGGCCTGTGGGGGAGATGAAGTAGAGGCAGCAGTGCACTCGTGTGTCTGGGATTCGTTTCTTCCTTGCAATATTCACCTCCTCTTTCAAAAACTTCTCATACTGCTCGTTGATGTATTTCTCAATAGGTTCCCAGCTGTTAGGGTGGGAGAGACAGATGAATAGACAGGTACAAATCTCCTCATGTTCCTGCCTACGGTGTTCCCAGCTCTGACAGCAGTAAAACRGGCTCTAGGGTAAGAAAAAATCCTCTACTAGAACCTCACTGTCAGTATGGATGTGTAAGAGTTTCTGTAGCTGAGATCAGGGGTTCTTGCAAAACCACTCTTGAAATTAGTGRTTAAATCAATGGAAGGGGAAAAGAAAGAGCCACTGGTAGCATGGTAAGGAGCTGCTGAAGGCTGCTCTTTGAGAGAAATATAGGGGGAAATGAAAATGGTTCAGTATGGGCAAAAGAACTTGAATCTGCTGAATTTCAGGTACAGGAATATATGTAGAATTTGGGGGAACTGTCAGGCCGGGAAGGGGATTAGGTTTTTGTCTGACTCCCTGGCWGTGAGTGGTGTGACAGCATCACTGCATTTTGCAGGCATCAGGAGAGGGCCGCAGGGTTGGGAGAGAAGGAGTGGGTGGAGGTGAGTGTCTGAATGAGGCCAAGGGTTTTTAAGGCACAGAAGCAGGCACGTGCTGTGTGTATGTGCCTACCTCCAAGCAAGCACATGAAACCAGGGCGCTCACAATTTCACATGCCCATGACTTTCCCCAGCCCCCAAGTGCAATAGGTGGGAGTTACTCTCTGCTGCATTAAATGCAGCCCTTTCTGGGACACAGGGTCCTGGCTGGGTAATACTCACCAGTTCTCGTTGTTGATCTGGTCCCCAAATCCTGGGGTGTCAATCACAGTCAGCTTCATCTTGACACCACCTTCTTCAATGACTGGGGAAGAAATTACAAACGATCATACACCTCCTGGGGACTTGCTCCATCGTGAAATACGGCTCTGTGCCCTGCAAGGGAACAAGAGTGCTCTGCCCTTACCCCTGCCCAGCAAGAACCAACGGGCCAGGCTGGGTCACTGCATGCCTGGACAGCTGTGATCCCACCTCCGTTCCCTACTAAAATGTTGATAACCTGTGCACTAAACCACTTTGTCACAGGAAAATGGATTTGGGCTCCCTCTGTGCCCTAAAGAGCTCTTGAGGATAACGGGAATTGCCCACCCTACAGCCGTGTGGTTCTTACCATGTCCAATGGCTTTGATCTCCACCGTCTTGGGGATCTTCTCCTCACGGTTCCAGCCTGAAGATTTGCGGCTCACCTGGGATTTGAAGAGGGTGTTCACCAACGTCGACTTCCCCAGCCCGCTCTGACCTGAAGATTGCAAAGAGGAAGCTCATGACATCTGCCACAGCTGGGGGATGTGGAGGCCCAGAGGACCCAGGAACCAGGCTAGCGAGAGAAAACTCTGGAGACATCTCCTTGCCTTGTGCCTGCTGCTCTGTGCCCCCACTGCAAGCCCTGCCTGCTCCCTCATACCTCCCAATGGGGCTCGCGCTCCCATATAGACTCTTGGGAGACTGTCCTACCGTGGTTCCCAGGACTTCAGTTGATCCCTGCCTACCTACAACCATGATGTTGAAGTCGAAACCTGTCTTCATGGTCTTCTTGCGCATCTGCTCGATGATGGTGTCGATCCCGATGTAGCCCAGCAAGTTGGCATTAATGCCCATTGGCTTCATTGGCACAGCCGGTTTTTGCCGCGGYTCTGGGACCAGTTCAGACATGGCGGCTTCGTTTTTGCTCTCCACCTGCCCTGCACAGGGAGAAAGAGTGAAAAAAATCATCATTCGGGTATAATGAAGACTTGCTSTCTTGTCACGAGGTGCTCCTTGAAGCGAACCTTGAAGTTCCTTGAAATTCCTTGAAGAACCTTGAAGAACCTTGAAGATTTTAGCAGTAAGACCCTTCATGGAGGAGCATCTAGTTTCTAGCATACTTTTCTATATATCACACTAGCTTCAGAAGTTGAAAAGTGGAGCTCTTAAAACACTGAACATASTAATGACTACCTCCAAATAACAGCAGCAGATCAAGCGCTGCTGACTTCACTGCTAATCAGAAGCTGTAAGGTCTGTGCACCTCCACTTTCTTTTCTTTTTCCCCATTCTCATGAAGACTACCAATATTTTAGTCCCTCCAAGTTAAGCACATGCCCTGAAATTTGGAATGGACTTCCCTTTCAAAAATGATCATGTGTCCAACCCTGGCATCAAAACCTCTTGGGATTTAACTCAAGGCCTCGCAAGCTTGGCCACACCAGAGAGAAGAGCCCCTCTGTCCCACAGGAGACTGTGCTACTCACTGTGCTACGTGCTCTGARCTCTTTAGAGGAAGGCAGGGGTGGAACAACCTCTGATTTTACCTCCAGCCTGTAGATCAGAGGTGTCTGTCATGTCTGCCAAGGATTTTATCAACTTCAACTTTCATTCCTCACTTTCTCCTCCTTGTTTCTTCCACAGAAAACAAACCAGTAAAAGGGAAGGCCCTGGGTGGTTTCTGGCCTCCCTGCCCTTCCTTATCAGGTAAGGGCACACTTGGCTTGGGTCAGTCCTCACTTGCTTATCTCTGTCTCTTCTTTTTCTCATTAGCAAACCTGACCACCCTGGGAAGAAGCTGGGTGTTGGGAGAGAACGGGCCACAGAAGAAAAGTTGCAGTTGATGGGGAAGGGAGGCTGGAGGGTTGAATCCAGAAAAGAAGATAAAAGGGATGGAAGCCAAATGCCTTCAATATATGAAACAGCTGCAAACTAGAGCCTCTCCAACTCCAATCACTTGGCTCCTCGGTGCTTTGTCTCACTAGATGGTTATTTTTTCAGGACAAGGACAGCATGCTTGGTAAGCACTTTCCTATTTTGGTTACCACTTCAGTTCAAGTAACCCACACTAAATTATTTCTTGTAATCCTTTTGATTTCTTTTTTTGCTTCTCTCAGCAGACCYCACTGGCTGTGCAGTAGCAGGCAAGTGGTCAGACAGAAAACTGTCCTTTGATGGGTGAGACACCTCTTGGAGAGCGGGACAGATCAGAGGTGGCAGAGGTAGGGACACTGTCAGCACCAGCCTAGGACRCTGGTGGCAGTTCAGCCAGGTCACACAGAGACACAGAGGAGGGCAGAGGGGTTTTGTTCAAGGATGGGGCTAGTCTGTGTGGGCAGATGGTGTCCCAGCCCAGCACTTCCACGTCAGTTCTTTGATGCAGACACAGAGGGCTGCTCTACATAAGGAAAATTTTATGTTTTATGTAAGCTTTAATATCCTGAGGTGTTACAGACCTTGCTGAAGGGCCACCCTTAGGAAGGAGAGGGGTGCAGGTGCCTGTATGCATCTCGTTTTGCTTTAGAAGGTGTTTTATGTTAAACCAGGAGAAGAGGTGTCCCCTCGGAGGGGCTGTATTGCATCTGTAGGAGCCCAGCAGCAGCCACCCACACAGGACACAGTGGGTAACGTCCTAAGGGCTTCGCCCCTGCTCCCTCTCACCTTGCCCAGAGGACAGACGTGCCTGGGGGATGTCCCCGCTCTTCCCCATTGAGCAGGGGCACCCTTAGCTGTCACCGCCTTCCTCGGGAGCAGCGCACGCCAGCGTGGGCGGCCCGGCACGGGCCGTGGCAAGCGGGAGCGGCCTGTGCCGGGGCTGCGAGCTGAGGGCTCCGCGGCCGCGGCGCACTCGTGCGCCCGTCACGGGCAGTCTGCACCTTGCCCGCTGACACAGCGTCCCCCGGGGCTCCGCGTGCCTTGCTCCAGCTTCCTCAGAGCTGCTGCCAGCCAGGAAAGGCCATCCATGTGGCAGAGTGGGGAAGGCTGGTCCCGCCAGCTCTGCTCTCTCCTGCCCCTTGCTCATCCTCTGCYGGTGCACCCTGTTCCACATGTGCTGTGGGGCCTGGCCGTGCCGCAGCCCCCGGGCACCGTGCAGCTCTCACCCCACACACCCTGCTCGTGAGGGCRTCTCGGAGGGGTCTGATGGTGATGACTGTGGAGGAGGCCAAAGACTGAGGGCAGACATGGCTATTGCTCGCTCTTCCTGGCCACAAGGTGCCAATTCTCCAGTAAGAGAGGGGAGAGTTTCCCAGAGTAGGAGGCTCCCGTACTGCAGGCTGCAGGAAGCACTAGGGCATCTGCCTCCTGTCTCCCCCTGGCCTAAGAGCTCCTTGGACAGTTGCAAGGATCAGTGCATTCAAGGAAGTGAAGCATCTGGCTATTACGATAACAGGGAGCGAATAAAGCCCTGGAGGTAAGTGAGGATCAGGTCAAGCAGGTGGGAAGGAAGCCCAGGCAGCRGAGATCTCCAGAGAGGAGAGTGCAGGTGTCTGGCTCAATGATCTTGAGGGTCTTTTCCAGCCATGATGACTCCGTGTTTCCCTAAGCAGCCTCTCTGTGGGGCTGATGGTGTGGGCTGAGCAGGACAAGCCCAGGGGCCTTGGCTGCCTGGCTGTAGCTTCTCTTTGAGGAGTCTGTTGCCCTCTCTTTTATTCCTTTAACTCCTTTTTCTTACAYGGGGAGAAATAAGGAGGGAAGGAGCTACGAGCCAACTCCAAGGTTCACAGGAATGTTCGTGGCTTGTCCCTTACACGGCCCTGAGGGGACACTTTGCCCAGAGCTGCCAGATGCTGCCAGCYGTGCTGTGCACATTGCAAGACTTGGCCATGTCTTTGCAGGCTTTGCTGCTGGAGCTGGGAGCTTGCAAAGTCTAGAGCAGGCTTCTCAGTGCTGGGTCCTAAACACCTRAAGAAAGTACTACAAAAAGCTCTCAAATCAGGAGAAAAGGACTCCTGAAGTCTCCTTAAATATTTCCTGGATTTTCTGTCAGTGATTTGGGGGAGGGAGGGAGAGGAAAGTTTGGATTTTGGATATTCCAGGTCTCAGAGCAGACAGCATCCTCTTTCTCCTGCCTTCTCTCCCTGTGCCACCTCTGAAAGGCAAGCCCCCATTTTACAAAGAGGCAGCCAAGGGCTCAGCTTTGTGCACGCAATTTTCCAGCTCCTGACTTCCACGGAGGAATGCAAGGCGACAGCTGGGGAAGTGGCAAGGCCAAGGTGTGCAGACAGGCACGAGAAACACCTTGAGGCAGGAGACATATCTACCCGCTCACTGGTAGCAGTGCTACCAGTGCTGTGAAACCTCGCCAGGGCTCCGAGCGGCTGCTCAGGGAGCAGCGTTACGCATCCGAGGCGCAGCCTGCAGCCCCCCCAACTGCTCCCGGGCCCTGTAATAAATTCACGATGGGGACGACGGTCAATGTGGCTGATAATGAATAGGGGATTAGGCCAGGTTAATGACGTGCATCCGCTGCTCGCATTACCAGCCTTCCCTCGGCTGCTTTGTTCTGGCTGCTGAGCAGGGGCTGCGCTGGGCGGGTGGTTGGTGGTGGCAGCCCTGCTCCCCGGCTCCCTCCTGGCGGGAGGTGATGGGAGGTGACGGAGGTGGCAGGAGGCGGCTGGGCCGCCCGCGGTACCTCGGGCTCGGGGAGGCCGCTGCACTCGCAGCGCAGCCGGCAGCGGGAGGGCTGCAGCGGGTGGGCTGCAGCGGGAGGGACTGCAGCGCCCGGCCCGGGGCAGGCAGGGCTGGGGGAGGCGGTGGATGCTCCAGAGRTACCAGCGGGAGCCGCCCGCCCGACCCTCAGCAGCCCCTGCAAACCCCTTGCCGGGAGGCAGTGGCCGCCGCTGCTGCAGGGCTCCGTGAGCACCCTGGCGTTCCTGGCAGGGCACCGAGAGTGCCCTGGTGTTCCCAGCAGCTGGCGGCAGCCTTGCCAGATGCGTTGCAGGCCTGCATGGCGGGGGCTTTGGTTTATTCCTATGGGGGGGAAGACTAGACCCGATAACCTAGATACAGCCTTGTCCCCTCCCCCTGCCTTCCCGTTCTTTGTCTGATGGCAACACGGAGGGAGGGGTAGAAACCATCCCTTGACAAGGAGACCCAGCTTCCAGCAAGGAAGGGCCATTTAACCCGCTCGTAATGCAGCCACACGCTCCCTGTAGCTCCCGGTCCTTCGGCAAAAGGCATCCCGCTCCCGCGGGTCGCAGTGATGCAAACACATCTCGCTGCAGCCGCCTGCACCTGCGCGGCCCCGGGCTCGCGTTCCCGTCGCTGCCGGAGCCTCACGGGGTGCGAGGGAGCCGGCGGCTGCAGTGCAGCACGGCCCTCCCCGGCCTCGCRGGCAGCCACGCCGGCTCCCGGCCCYGCGCCCTCACAGGCGCCTCACCGGGCATCTGCCCGGGGGACAACTGCTTTTGCCTCCAGTGCCACGATGATCCGCAGGGCATTTCTCCCAGCCACGCAGCGCCAAGGCCAAACTGTGCGGGACACGCCGCCTCACCTCAGCACGCAGAGCACATATGTTTTCTTTACCACAGGACCACCGGGCATTTCAGGTGGTGCCATGAAACTTATCCCAGGCTGCAGCCTGCCCGGGGCTGCCTCCCCGTGGCTCCCTTGCAGCGGCACCTGTGCCTTGCAGAGGGCCTGGGCAGGAGCCTGGCGCTGCCGTAGGGCCTGGGGCCGAGCGCCTGGGCACGTGCTCAGCGCGGCCGCCGCGAGGCCGCTCRCTGCCTCAGTGGGGCCGCCTGCACCTCCCTGCCGGCAGCACCRGCCCATGGGGATGCCGGGACGCGGGCACCCCGTCCCCCTGCCCGCTAGTGCCAGGGGGTGCAGCGTGTGCGGACACCTGGGACGCACCTAGATGCACAGCACGTCCCCGGGGCCCCCGCACAGGCCGCGAAGCAGCTCCGAGGGTTTCCCTGGCCCCTGGCCGGCTGGGATTATGTCTTTCCTTCAGAGCAGCCCCTGGCGAGAGCTACCCGCCGCCAGCCCCACAGCCGCCTCTGCTCCTTCTCCTTGATGCCAGGCTGCTACCACGGAAACAGAAAGAAAGGGTAAAAACCGCRCCAGGACCAGTTTCTTCCACTGTCSTTTGGAGGAGATATTCCACTCAATGGCCAGAGCTGGGCACCGCGGAGCATGCACGCACGGAAAGCCGGAGCATCCCCCCGCATCGCCCGGCGCTGCGGAGCTGGGAGCATCCTACCTTTGAACATGAAGCTTCCTTTGTCTCCGATCCCTCTCCCAAGGGGCTGGGCTTCCCCTCAGTCCTCTAGGCTGGCGCTGGCGCAGCGCGGTGAGCCACCAAGCTCTGCTTTCACCCCTCTCTTCCTTTCCTGTCCTGCTCTCCCCCCTCTGCTTCCCCTGCTTCTCCAGTGGCTGTTTCAGCGGAGCAGGGATGCGGGTGCTGCTCCTGCTGCCTCCGTCATGTGACCTGAATATTAAACATCGCTGCCAAATCTCCCTGCGCGCCCTCCCCCTGGCTCGGCGCGGAGCCTGCGGAGCCTCCCGCCCGGCGGGCAGGGGAGCGGGGCGGCTGGGACCCCCYGACAGAGGCGCCCGCTCCTCCCTGCCCCGCTGCCCCGCGCACAGGTTTCCTTGCTCCTTCCCTTGCTGTGTCCCAGCAGCTGRACATGCTGCTGTGCACAGAGCATCTCTGGATGCAGCCGCTTGTTCCGGGAGGGAGATATTTAACCGCTTGCGGTTTTGCTGTGGCAGCGCTGGGCGATGCCAGGGGTCTTGCTCCCTTTCCCTGTAGGATCCCTCCGGGCTTGCAAGGCCTCCTCCTGCTTTCCTGAAGAGAGGGAGCTGGGCACGGCTCCTCACACCTGAATGGCCCCTCAGCTCGGCTTTGGGGGCGTGGGAAGCCCTCTCCCTTTGGCACCGTGGTTCCCACTGGCAAGCTCCTGGTGCAGAGGTGGAGCAGCATGTATGTGTGAGTGCATACCTGTGTGTGTGTGTGCATGGAGCAGTGTGTACGTGTGTGCATATGTGTGTGTGCAGAACAGTGTGTACGTGTGTGCATATGTGTGTGTGTATAGAGCAGYGTGTATGTGTGTGCATGTGTGTGTGCATGGAGCAGTATGTACGTGTGTGCATAAATATGTGTGTGCACGTGGAGCAGTGTATGTGTGAGTGCATACCTATGTGTGTGCGTAGAGCAGCATGTATATGTGTGCATATATGTGTGTGCAGAGCAGCATGTATGTGTGTGCATATGCATGTGCACATGGAGCAGTGTGTACATGTGTGCATATGTGTGTGCTTGCAGAGCAGCACGTACGTATATGCATGTGTGTGTGTGCATGTGGAGCAGCATGTACATGTGCGCACAGAACAGCATGTACATGTGCACATGTGTGTTGTACATGCAGAGCAGTGTGTACGTTTGCATGCATGTGTGTATGCACACAGAGCAGTGTGCATGTGTGTGTTTGCGCATGGAGCAGTGTGTGCATGGCTGCATATGTGTGTGTGCATGTGGAGCAGCGTGCATGTGTGCACGTGTGTGTGCACACAGAGCAGCGTGTACCTGTGTATATATGTGTGTGTGCACACGGAGCAGCGTGTGCTTGTGTATGTGTGTGTGTGTGTGCACGTGGAGCAGAGTGCATGTGTGTGCACGTGTGTATGTGCACGTGGAGCAGCGTGTACGTGTGTGCACGTGTGTGTGTGCAGGCAGGCCCGCGTGCCGGCAGCGGGCGAGCGCTGGCAGCAGCATCCCACAGCGCGTGCACCTCGGTGTCCGGGCGCGCGGATCGGTGCGCCTGGCTGTGCCCGTGTGCGTGTGTCAGGGTGCGCCGTGTGCCTGCACCTGCAGAGCGCCGGCCGCCTGCCCGCCCCGCGCGGCACCTCCTCCTGCAGCCCGCTCGCCTGATCCCTGCTTCCGCGCACAGCTCTGCTCTGGGGATGGGGATGGGCCCTAATGTGGTACCGCGAGGAGCAGCCGCTGGCTCTCCTGGTCACAAGGACATGGGGAGGGCAGGAGGGGTGCCCCTCTGCTGCCCTCACTCAGCACCACTTTCTCCCAGGGGATTATCCGCAGGTCCCGGGATTATCCCCTGTGTGGCTCGCCTCCGCAGCAGCCTGTGAGYGCGGCCGGCCCGCTCCCACGCGGGCCCTTGCAGAGCGCGGCAGCCTGCAGCGCCGTGTTGAGACACGTCCCCCMCACACAGCACCGACCTGCGGTGCCGGTGAGTGTCCAGTGCATCCCCGCTCAGCCGACAGCATTTGCTTTGAACATACCCTGACCTTCCAGGGATGTCCTTGCGTGGCCGTCCCACCTGCAGGGGCCCAGCTGCAGGGAGCCCCGCAAGCTTATTCCCTGTGCAGGGTTTCGAGCACCTGCCTCCCTTTCCAACAGCAAAGAAAAACAAAACAAAACAAAACAAAAACAGCAACAACAAAACCCCCAAACCTACAGTGATGGAGCATTTAGAAATCCCGCTCTGCACTGAGAAGCTGCCTTCACGCCCCGTCCTCTCGCACGCTCCCGTGGAGCTGCTGGCGGGAACAGGTCCCGCACTGTGCACAGAGATGCCCTCCCTGCATCTTCCTGCCCCCGCGTTGGACTCGCACGCTGGACCAAACCGGACCGGACCGAGGAGACCCACCGGTGCTGGCCACGCTCCGTGCAGTGGTGCTCACTGGCAGTGCAGGGCCCGGCGCCTTCGCCGCCGTCTCGGCGCCAGCGTGGCCATCGCGCCGCGGCCGAGGCAGGATGGGGGTGACGGGGGCCAAGCCCCGCTG
>NW_020455272.1:1347652-1363776 GCF_003342845.1 Nothoprocta perdicaria | reverse complement strand
TGCTGCCGCTGCCGCCGTCGCCTCTCGCGGCAGCTCCCGGGGCGCCGCGAGGCGCTGCCGCTCCCGGGGGGCCGCCCAGGCGCCACGGCGGAGCGTCACCAGGAGGGAGCTGCGCTTGGTGGGCGCTGCGCCGTTTGCCGCGGCCCATGGCGGCCCCCCGGCTATGGAGGGCAAGGGGGCCAGCTCAATGGGGCGGGCGCCGATGAGGGCAGGGCCCCGGGGCAGAGCCTCGCGRGTCGTTTCCCTCTGGGGGACCGGTGAGCCAAGGGGCAGTGGGACCCCCGGCACCGCGGGGCGAGCAGCGAGTGCCGGGATGCGGCTGGCGCCGGAGCASGGCACCGAGGCGGGCGGACGCCGGCGGTGAGGGGCTGGCGAGAAGTCCTCATCCATCCTGGGCGCAAACAGGCACGGCCTGGCCTGGAAAAACAAGCGGGAAGTGCGTGCTCAGCACCCAGCACTCACAGCCCATAGGCACAGCTTGCCCTGGGGTGCCCTGCGCAGGGCAGGGTCTGGTCCGATGCCCGTTCAGTGGCTGCAAAGGGGGCCCAGCACTCACCTAGTGCCAAAACAGGGGCTGCGAGGGGCCGCGCGGAGCCTGAGCGCCCGCCTGGAGCGCCCAGGGCACCGCGTCCAGCCGGTGAGCTCCCAGCCCGGCCGGCCCTCCATCCCTCCTCCCTCCAGCGGGCTGCTTCCTCCCGGSCCCTCGTCCTCGTAGGAGGTTTTCCCAGCTTTGTTCGAAGCAGTGGGAGAAGGTGACGCTTGGGATAGGGGGGGACGCGGCGGAGGCGTGAAAGGCAGCTCTTAAGGAGCACCAGGGAAAAACAAGGGATCCAGGATGGGGGGGAATGCGACTGACCGGCACTGCCCAGAGCGGCCTTCAGCCACGCGGCGGCCAGCCCTGTGGCTCCATGTCTCCAGGCAGTGCCCGGCCGRCTGGGGACACCGGCCCACGCTAGGAGCTCCGGCGGGACGAGCCAGAGCCGCCTCCGGCCTGACAAAGAGCCGCTTGTGGCTGGCGCGGGCGGGCCGAGCACCGCGCATTGCAGCCATTCCTGCGCCCTGCGCCAGTGCATTCCCGGCCCGGCGGCTCGCGGGCCGCGCGAGGCCRCCCCGTGGTGCCCCCAGCCCGGAGCACGCGGCCCAGGCGCCCGTCCCTCTGCTGCGCYGCTCGCAGCAGAAGCTGGAGGGAAACCCTGGCCATAAACCACCTGCTCTTGGGCAAATGACCGYGATTTGAGAAGAATACCACTGAGTTTTTGAAATATTTTCTCACTTTCTTGTTTTTTCCCCATTGAGGAAGGCATCGTTTGCTTCTCAGGTGTTTGTTCAGGCTTTAGCCCTTTTTTTTTTTATTCTGATTTTCTATTTCTTCTCTATTATTCCAATTCCTTCCTAATGCCATTAGCATTTGGCCTTTTTCAGGGCTTAAAGTGCACACGTTACAAGCAGTCAGTGGGTTATTCTGCATCTCAATCAAAAACAAAATTCATTTTGAAGAGCAGTGTAATAACTAAGTAGGAAAAAGGACACATGTTTTGGTGGGAGGCATGAACCAAAACATTGGCAAACAGGACAAAAAGAGAAATGGAGTGGAAAGTGAAAATAAAAGCCATCACAATATGTATGTTTATGTCTTTTTCCTGAAATAATTGAAATGTTCAAAAAGCCAAAAGCTTCCTGTGAAAAGTTTCAGCATCTCCAAAGCTGAGGAGTCTCCCAGGCAAATCCCTACGCTGGGGGAGAGTAGTCACCCCTCCCCTGGGGAGATGTCCCTTGGGGTCCTCAAGGCCATCAGCGCAGCTCTGGCCATGGAGGGGACGGTGACCAGCTGATTCGGCATCGCTCTGATGCCAAACTCAGCTGATTTTGGCGGAGAAAGGCGCCGTTTCAGCCCGGGGGCAGCTGCGAGCTGCCCACATACGGAGCAGAATTGCAGCCGTAACTGCGCTTGCCTGGGCGCTGGGGCTAMCAGGAACCAGCCGCTTCTGTGGCGGACAGCACAGCCCGAGAGCGGTGCCCTGGGCTGGCAGCACATGGCAAACACGGCCCTGCGGCCGTGACAAACGTGCCAGGGGGTTAYGGCTGGGCTGAGAGCCCGCGCGGAAGTGGCATGGGTAAAGAAGGGCTCAGGATTGTGTAATTGCTTTGTTTCCTTCAAGAAACAGAGAAAGGGAAGCCGAAAAAGAGCAATCTGATGCTCTTCAGTGTTTCCAGCACTAAGTATCTTCTCTAATGCCTCATCCAGTTCAACTCAGTATCTGAGACTATTTCACTTTCCCTTGAGAGAGTCTTTATAGCTGCACAGATATCACAGGGAAGAAGCAGTCTCAGTTTTCACTCAGTGTTTTCCTTTTTCTTAATTACTCCCAGATAACCCCTTAGTATACATAGCAGAGAACTGCTTAAATAAAGAACTTCCCTACTTTAAAGGGAATCTAACTACGAGCTAGTCCTTGCTGGCTAGTCTTAAGATGGAGGGAGGCAGCTCCCAGGGAGAACAAAATGAAAACAGAGCAATGGAAATTGTTTACACATTTATTTCAKAGTAGAGGGCTTTGACACTATTAACAATAATGTTTTTAGTAGCCATGAAAAGTATCTGATTTGACACCATCAGAGTTAAAGAGAAGGAAACAAGACAGAGTAGTTAAATAAATAGTTTGCAAAACATTCAGTAGACCTTGGAACCTGGTCTTGCTTCTTCTTTAGCTCTTGGGATGAAGTCAGGGCATCAGGCAGATGAACACAGAGGGACTGGGGATGTCAAAGGCAATAGATACTCATAAGATCACTTCCCAGTCCTCCTCTTTGCCCTGGCAAAGTTGTTTCCTCTGGCACCATCTCCAGCAGTTGGCCCTGCCAAGTGCTTAGTGCCAAATAAATGCACGGGTGCCCTCCTTATTTCTCTATTGAGACATTCAAGCCCCAGGATTTGCCATAGAAAACTGAACAAAAAGGCAAAAGCAAGCGGGACAGGGCTGAACTACTTTCCTCCTTTTTGTTCAGSTTCCTGTACAGAACCCTGGGTGCAGAGGAGATGAAAGCAGGCAAGATTGCACACAGGAGATCATGCAGAGCAGGCACGAGGTGCCAAGGGGCCAGCGAGAGCCAGCAGACCCACGGCAAGCCCGTGGGCAAGCCYGTGGCAGCCCAGCCTGCCAGCTCGCTGCAGAGCACCCTCGCGCAGGGTGCACTCACACGGCACGGCGTGCTGGGCCTTTCACTTTATTGGATTAGTGAGAGGGATTTCCTTACCATAAACTGGCTCAACAGACAGTCTTGTTGCACAGCGACAGCCTGGCCTGTCCCCAACCTCGCTCTCTACTACCTGATCTCTACTACAAAAGCTTGTACTGCTACCCCGTTATTGTGGCTGTAGTATGTTGCATTGCAGCCCTAGCTGCCAGCAATGATGGGAAGCAGGTTTCCAAGCTGACCCTTGGAGACTACGTCTGTATTGTTCTGGAGGGCTGTAGATACGATCGGTGCAGCTGGGGACGGTGAGTGATGCCACGCGGTGCAGCCCTGTGGTGTTTTCCTTCCACAGGCCTGACTCACCGAGGAACAAAAACACCCAAGAGGTACCTGTTTCAAACTGCMCCCGTGCTCGCTTTCAGCACAGGAATCGTCCCACTCATTTCACTTGCCTGCGGAATGAAACTCCCCAGGCCAGGGCATCAAGACCTCTTGCATCAAGAGCTCTGCTTTTGGCTGAATGGAGGGACTCTCTAATTTTCAGCCTGGCTCAAACACAGCTAGAAAAGTCTTGCCGTTTTGCTGAGAAAGAAAATGGTGATACCATGGCAATTTGGCAGATGGAAAGCGTCAGAAAGACCTAGGCTATTTACAAGATTCCCTGATCCATTCCCTACTGAGTCAAAACCCTTGGATCTAAAAATTAACTTTCTCCTCATAGAATTACCAGGAGAACATCACTCAGCTACATCAGTCCAGTGCACTCTCCTCCCCTCGGTAATGGAGGAGAAAGCCTCTGCCGACAGTTTCAAAGGAGAGTTATTGCACGCTGCCCACCTCTTCTTGGAGGCTGAGCAACACCATCCCTCCTTTGACGAGCTGTGATGGAAGGAGGAAGCCTCCTTCCACAGCTGGATYGAGCGTCCTGCTGGACAAAGGAGCCTTTGGGGTCTGTGGCA
Organism: Nothoprocta perdicaria; assembly: GCF_003342845.1. NCBI lineage: Eukaryota > Metazoa > Chordata > Aves > Tinamiformes > Tinamidae > Nothoprocta > Nothoprocta perdicaria. The sequence goes on along the minus strand of NW_020455272.1, from coordinate 1,359,622 downwards.
CAGAGCTGGTGCCTGGGGACATGGATGCAGCATGTGCAGGTGGCAGTGTAGGTCGCTTGGACGCATGGACATTGGTGTTGTGGTGGCTGGCTTACACCCTCCAGCGTGCGTGCGATGGGGTACAAGACACCTATACAACTTGCGTATATAAAGAGTGTTTTCTGGGTGAGAGGAGGAGGGATTGCTGTGACCAGGGCTCTGTAGATGGCACAGGACAGCAGCACCATGTACCTTCACACTGGCTGGGCCAGCAAGCAGCTCATTACAGTGTCCTGCAGAGGTGGAGGCAGGAGCACAACACACAACAGTGACGCGGCAGCATGATATGCACCAGCGAGAACCAGGTTTGGCACTTGGTAAAGCCTCCTGTCAGGGGSTCAGGGCTCCCCCAAGGCTTACTTTGCTCCCCAGGCATTGCACACCACTGGCGGGGAGGGAAAGGTGTCAATGGCCCAGGTACCCCCAGCTTCACATCTTCTTACAGTGCTTTGGTAGCGGGTCAGCCCCAGGGGAGTGAGGAAAGTGCAAATACTGCAATATGAACATGGGATTTTGTGCGAGACCCACATCATACAGCTCAGGTCCGGAAACCACAGGCRGTGCAACAGGTTCATTTCACTGAATGGCTCAATGTCCCTTCTCAGAGACAGGCAGAGAAAGGGTGTTGAGGGATGTTTCACAGCTTGCAGTGAGGATGACAGTGAAGGGAGAGTAGCACCTGGGGCTCCAGGAATTTGCTCAGGATGATTCTTGGGTGCAGGGGACCAAACAAGTGCAAATGTGTAAATCAATTTGTAGAAAAGTGCCCCATCTCCTTTAGTAGCAGAGYGGAGCAGAAGACCAGGTGCTTCGCGGTGCCCCAGGAGAGGCTTACGAGATCAATCTGGCAGCACCGCTTCATGGAGCGCTGCAGAATGTCTCTGCTTGGCACAGGGCTTAGACAACCCTCTTTAGTAATGATCTTAACATGAATGTTGTGCTTATGGCAATGCCAGGTTAGAGCTCCAAACTCTGAGGCTCCAAAACAGACACAAGAAAGCAGTGCAGCTCGAGCAGCAAGAAAGGCATTCAGTCTCCAGGGCTGTCAGTCCTCAGCCCCTCCGCGCACGGGTAAGCTGAGGTGAGCTTCAGCAAGCTTACCAGCACATTGCCAAGGCTGACTGCTGTGAAGAGCTCCACCGAGGCAAGGAACTGGGCTGAAAGCCACCAAATTCATTTCACCAAAAACACTTCTCTGACTTAAGGTGCCTGGATTAGGTTTAACCCAGCAATGAGGAATAAAAGGCTCTGTGTCCTCTCAGAAGGCCAGTATCCTTGCAGAGACCTTTCTTTGTGAAGGTCATATCAAGACATGTTGTCTCAATCTCAACAGTGACTAACAAGACACCTTTTCGCTTTAGTGATTGATCAGTCCCAGCCATCAGAGGTGCAGGAGTCCCTGCAGGATAAAGGGTTGTGGACAGGTGGAAAGTCCTGAGTCTGCAGCGCCACATAGACATTGCTTAAGGGTTGAAGGGAAAGAAAAGTGAACAGTAAAATTCACATAGCAGCAAAGAACAAAKCATTGATCCACCCCACTTGCATGTGGGAGACCTGCCATCCTGACCAAGACCTGTGGATGTCCATCCACACAGGAGAGGCTCTTCTGGACACAGCGTGCAGAGCTCACCCCTCGTGGGCGGCATTTTAGACCTCAGGCACCCCAAAGGCAAGGTTGTCCCGAATCATCAACGTCTTCCGTAGGTCCCGTTCCATGATCGGCCTCTGCGTTCGCCACTTATGGGCTTCCTGGAGGCCCGGCTCGAAGTAGTAAATGCAAGCTCCAAAGCCCACCAGGATGAGAATGGAGATCATCAGGTACACGGGCACGAACCAATCCAAGAAGTGGGGCATGGCTGCCAGAGAAAAGGCGAGAAAGCTCTTGTAGGGGGAGCGCCTCCAGAAAGAGCTCCACCAGGCTGCACTATGCCAAGCCACAGAACCACAAAATCGCCCAAAATCCCTCTGGGGATCTTGCAGTTCTTGGCTCACCACTGGTTTTTGCCTTACCTGTCCTGGTCTCTCACCTTTTTCCCAAAGACTTCCAAGTCTCCTCATGGTTTTTTTGCAGTGGTATTCAGGAAGAGACAGTTGGGTTTATTAGCAGAACTTAGTACCATCCCCAGTCTTTATGAATTCTGCTTTTTGGTCTTGTGGACCCAGGTCTCTGGTTTGCACTTGTTGCCATCTGCAGGTTTAGGCCCTGCATCATCTGCTGGRGCAGCAGTGACTTACCTGGAGCAGCCGGTCTGCCTGGCCAAAAAGCCCCCGTGAGCCACGTTCCTATTCCAGATCAGCACTGCCCTGGGAAACACAGAACAACAGGTCCATTAYGGGCCCAGCCCACCACACTATCACCCCCGCTGCTGAGAAACAGCAAGAGGGAAGGATCAGACACCCCCGCTCCAGCCATCAGCACTCAAGTTTCCCCGAAGCAGTGGACAGGGAGAGAAGCCAACAGTGAGCCAGGCTGGACAGCAGCGAAGGGTTCAGCACGGAGGCAAAAAAGACGATAGTTCAAGTACATTTTCGGAAACTGTTGCCCTGGGGTGCTGCAGATGCAATGCCCCTTGCCTTCAGCGCAGGCAGAGCTGGGCCTTACTGAATCCTGCCTTGCAAGAGACCTTCAGGCTGTCACAGGTGAAGGGCCTCCAGGCCAGCAGAGTCACCACCGCGTTGCTCGAAGCTCCTGCTCCTGCCCTCCCATGTGCAGGCCCAGGAAGGCCGGGCTGGGGGGGCTCTGCACGGCTCCCCAGCCACTGYTGCCCATCCTGCCCCAGGCCAGTCCTTGGGACTCCTTCCCCGAGGCTGCCGCTGCGGCTTCCCGCCGGGATCCCCTCCACGTGCTCTGGAAGCAAACGCCTCCTGACACCAGCTGTGCCCGCCATAGGGGCGCGTAGCATCTGYCCCTTCCAATGATTTGGTGCTGTGGCTCCCGTTTAGGAAGGCAAATTCCTGCAGGCATCYCTGCTGGCGCAGAGCAGGAATGCACACAGCTTTACCTGGCAATTATTTCTCACTCTGATTTCTGTGACACAGTAAGTGCTAGTTAGTTTGCCATCACATTAACTGATTTCACACAGAGCTTGCTGGGGGGGTTTATTTATTTATTTTTTAATACCAGGGCAATCAATTGATTCAAATCTGCCCAGAAGCACTTGTCTGCGGAATGCATCCTGCAGTGAGAGGCCCTGTCCTCGCCTGCCAGCACAAAGACTATCAGCAGGAAGCACGAGAATGAACAGGACATTTCATTTCTACYCTATAAATAACATTTTCTCTCAAAGGGTTAGATCTGAAACTAGCAGGAATTGTTGCTAAGATAAGCAAGAAATTGACAGAAGTAGAATGGAAAAAAGAAATGAAAGAAAAAAAAAACAGGATTTCCCTGTGCTTAGAGGCACAGATATTGGATATTTATCTGCCCTCCTTGCAGGATGGCAGAGACATTAGTGCATGTTGTTCTCTGCTTTAGCAGCCATCATTTTGCCTACCTCCAGCACGGCCGCTACTGTCACCAAGTCCTGGAGGGTTTTTGCCATCTTCCTCTCACTCCCTTTTGCCCGGACCCCACTTGTCCTGGCCACACATGACACCCCCTCCACACTGCTCAGCACCAGCCACCATTCAGCTGGACATGAAGACACAGCCTCAGCCCTGCCTTTCCATTGCCATCCCCTCGTTTCTCCAGTAAATGACTCGGGAGATTAAATAAAAAGCCCAGGCTAAGCGCTAGGGCCCCGCAGAGGCACTGTGGAGCGCCCCGCGTGCCACCCTCGCGGTTCCCTCTGCAGAAGCAGCTCCTGTTTCTTCACGTGCTGCTGCTGCCTGACCAGGTCTGACAGCACCCCGGCATCCTCCCCACCACGGCACTGACAGAGCCTCCTACAAACCCTTTACCCAGCGSTGAGCAGATAATATCAATCCCTTCCCAGTTTAATGCAGGAAGCGACGGGGTTTGGGAGCCTGGTAAGGTAGCACCAACCCAGCCTCCCCCATGTGATGGGTTGCAAATCAACAACCTAAATTCCCTTCCCCAGCGTTCACCTTCAAAATCCAAACGTGCCGCTGCCATTCCAAATGCACCACGGCCGAGAGCAGCCCCACACAGTGCCCGGGTTGTCCTTCCTCGGGGCCGGCGGAGCTGGTGTCTCCAGCTCCTCCGGAGCCAGCTCCTCCTCAGCCCCCTTGCCTGGCAGCCATGCCAAGGAGCTTCCCTTCCCGGGGGAGCTCTGCGGATCCRCAAGGTGTCCCAGCCCTCGCTGCTGCCGCTTCCCTTTTGGCAGCGGGACACCCGAGCCCTCCCAGAAATTAAGAACCCCAGTACCCTGCTGGGAGAGCTCCTCGGAGAGGCAAGGGGACTGATCCATGTCAGACGTGTCCCTCCCACCACTCCCCTTCAGACGCCACCCCASGAGCTCTCTGCCCATCGCCACAGCCCCGGAGCTGTTGGCGGTGGCAGCACACAGTGACTTTGGCCACAAAGCTATGGGCTGCACCGTCAGGAGCACAAATAAGGTTCGGCTCCATTTTTCCTGTACCAGATCTAGCCCATGCACCAAAACAGGTTTATCCTGACCGTGTAAGATCATGCTGGGACAGGGCACCCCGGGGGAACCTGCAGCTGGGGCAGGGCACTATGGATGGCAGGGCCAGGCCCCGGACACACGGCATCCCGCCGATCCCCGCTGCCCGCCCTGCAAGGTGCCACCTACCTTCTTCAGCGGGTGCAGAAAGGCGGGATGGGGCTGCTCTTGTCGGCCTCCGCAGGGCCCACGTGGGAGCAGTCAGGCTCACTCCCCAGCACACGGATTTCCCTGCAGTGCCAGGCAAAGGAAGCCAGTTCCGGGAGAGCTGGCGTGACCGTGGGAAGCGATGGGAGCGGGGCGGGAGGAGGGCCAGAGGCGGCGGGAGCGCACGGGGCTGGCGCGGCGGCCGCGCTACCTCCCTCCCTGCCCGGGCTCTCCCCTCCGGCCTCCCTGGCTGCTCCTTCCCGCAGGAGGGAGCGTCTGCGCCCAACTGCATCCCGGTGCCGCGGGGAGGGGGCATTCCTGTGGCGGTTGTTATGGCAACCGGCCTCCCGCTCCGGTACCCGGGGAAAGGCAGGAGCCGGAGCGATGCTCTCCTTCCGAGAGGCAGGAGCCAGAGCGATGCTCTCCTTCCGCTGGCATGGCCATCGCACCAGAGAGGAGCCCGGGGGAGCAGAACGGGCTCCCTGTCCTCCAAAGAGGAAAAGCCGGAGCGGTTTAAGAGGGAAAGGAGCTCAGCATGGGAAGAGGAGGTGGTGGGCACTGCTCTTCCAGCGGGAGGGCAAGGACAGGGAACAGGCGTGGCGGAGGAGGAGGCACAAATGTGTAGGTTGGGTGCAAAGAGCTCTGTGGGATTTTAAGGCTCTGGTGTTTTCCAGGTGCACCCACTCCATGGCAGTGATATGAGCAGCTGGAAGTTCGCCACAGGAATGGAGACAAGAGGCATGGAGAGGAGCTGATGGAAGGGGCACGTTAACACTCCTTTTAGGTTTTTTTTAAAAAATAGGTGAAAACGAATCTGCCAACTTTCTGGCCAGAATATCTCAAAGAATAAAACAATCAAAATATGTTATTTTTTGAAGTAATACTTTTGCTTTCAACAAAATACTTCTTGTTTACAGAAGCAAAACTGGGCTCCACASTTACTGCTGCTGACAGAAATCATCGTGCTGAAACGTCTTCTGCTTCGGCTTTTCAGCAGCACAGGGAAGAAAAAATCACCATGACTCCAAAGTCAGTTAGCACGAAAACATTTTAACCAAATCAGTCAAGGGAGCCGCTGCAGCCAGGGAGCTCCTGCTCCCCGCCAGCCGCTCAGCCCTCCCTGCTCATTCACTGACACCTATAGCCCTACCGGGCAMACTGCAGGGAATGCTTGGGAAAGGCGGCAGGGCCAAGTAAAGGTGCAAAAGGGCCCAAGCCTGGGCCCAGACTTGTGCCAGCTGCACCCCTGCGCCTCAGGAGTCAAGAAGAGCAAGGTTTGGCTTTCTAGAGAATTGCGTTTAGGTCACGAAAGGGTTAACCCGCTCCCCAAGGAGCCCTGCGCCCTGCAATAGTCAGAGGGTCCTGCTGGCTCCAGCCGAGCGAAGGGAACGGTGACACTGCGAAGCTGTTTGCTGCCCAGCCTGCGTCAGAGGGCAATTCACAGGCGGAGAGACGGAGCAGGAGGCGGCTATGGGTGCTAAAGGTGCTGGTGCGATGGCCATGATGCTGCACGATTCCTTTTGCATAGTCCTTTCGTCTTCCCCAGGCCTCTTCTGCTTAACGCAACTCAGTAATCACGTAAAGACATTGAGAATCTGCTCGTGATGGGCCAGGTACCACCTACCTGCGCGGTGGAGCAGATCTTGCGGGACCGCTGGGTCCCCTGGCACGTGGTGCCGAAGCACCAAAGATTCCCCTGCCACGGTGCAGACACCAGAACCAGTGTGAGCTGAGAATCACAGAATCCCAGAATGGTTGAGGTTGGAAGGGACCTCTAGAGATCATCTAGTCCAATCCTCCTGCTCCAGCAGGGACAYCCAGAGCACGGGGCACAGGGCGGCATCCAGGTGGGTTTGGAAGATCTCCGGAGAAGGAGACTCCACAACCTCCCTGGGCAGCCTGTGCCAGGGCTCTGTCACTCTCACAGTGAAGAAAGTTCCTCCTCACATGGAGATGGAACTGCCTGTGTTGTAGCTTGCACCCATTGCCCCTTGTCCTGTCACTGGCCCCCATTGAGAGGAGTTTCGCCCCATCTTCTTTACATTCTCCCATCAGGTATTCGTACATATTGATAAGATCCCCTCTCAATCTTTTCTCCAGCCTAAACAGGCTCAGCTCGCTTAGTCTCTCCTCATTAAGATAGATGCTCCAGTCCCTTAATCATCTTCATTGCTCCGTGCTGGACGCTCTCTCCGTATCTTCTGCAGCCGCAGATCTTCCTGCACTRTGAGAGTGAACACAAGGTGCCTGGAGACAGGGCAGCCATCCAGAGCTCCTGTGCGTGCCCAGCGTGGAGTGGGGTGGCAGGGCCAGAGCAGAAACCCTTTAACCATAACAGCTCTGGGTGAAGGAGGAGGAGACAGCTGCGACTCAGGGACGTTTCCTGCGTTTAAGCTACCAATATGAGACARGGTGAATGGCACCAAAACAAACAAACAAACAGAAAAGAGTCACAGTTCTTCTAAATTCAGGTTAATCCCAAGCCTGGGAGTCTGCTTTTCCCGTTTTTCCTCACATGGAAGTCCTGTGTTTCAAATACTGAGCCAGAATGGGGCAATGGGAAACTGTGCACAGGCAGTTCCATCTGCACGTGAGGAAGAACTTCCTTCCTGTGAGGGTGCCAGAGCCCTGGCACAGGCTGCCCAGGGAGGCTGTGGAGTCTCCTTCTCCGAGGATCTTCCAAACCTGCCTGGATGCCGCCCCGTGCTCTGGGTGTCCCTGCTGGAGCAGGGGGTTGGACTGGATGATCTCCAGAGGTCCCTTCCAACCTCAACCAGTCTGTGATTCTGTGAGGATGCCCCAGCTTGGCAGCAAGCATGAACATGGGTCAGGCTGGGTTACACGACCCAGCAATTCCTGAATGCAGTAGGTCCAGGGCTCCCCGCAGCCTTGTGTTTCAATCTCCTGCCTGTTATTTAGAGCCCTTTCAGCTTACATCAGTATCTTCTCAGACAGCCAGGACATGCCCTACAGGCTGYGGGTACACCTGTAAATCATAGTCTTGCTCGCAATTTTCTTTGCAGCTCAGGGATTTTTTAAAGCTGACCTTGTAATCAAGAGTCCCCTGTTGCTCTCAGCGTGTGTCCCAGWCATCACACTCTCTATTCTCACAGTATGATAATCCGCCCCAGAACTCCCCAAAATAAAGTAGGGGGAAGAAAGTCATTACTAAGCAAGCCTAGGACAGTGACAGAGGWCAATCTGGAAATGCTCCCCAGTCTGCTGACAGGGGACTTGCAGCAGGACACAGAAGGCCCCTTGGGTGCATGGTGGACCATCAATCTCATATTCCAGTGGTGAAGCACAGTAGCCTGCATTTCAGGTGCTTTTGCAGTTCCAGACAAGAAAATGCCTTTGAGAAGCTTTGCTGACTTTTTCTAACAGCTGAAGAAATGTAGATGGCTAGCTAAATTAAAGAGCATAATAGAAAAAAAAAAAAAAAAAGTGATTTCCTTTAGGTCGAAAGTTTCTTACCACCAAAGGAAAATGAAGTTGCCAGCAGCAAAAGTGGAGATGTCATTAATTTCCCTCTAATAATTGCAATTGCTAAATTATTGTTTTTGCCCGTTAGTGAGGCAGTAGGAGCAATGAATTAAGCGTGATCCTGCAGCTCGCGCGCTTCCCACGCGTTGCAGGGAGGTCTGTCCTGCACCAGCTGCTTGCAGCCAAGCGGGACCTCGCAAAGCAAGTGCTACACTGGGTGCTGAGGGAGCCAGAAAAGGCCACATTCGCATAGAGGTTTGGGGAGAGAGTGGTGACATAACAGGCACCTGCGTGCCCTTCTCCCAGGACCATCTCCTGAGCTTGTTTCCTCTAGCTGGAGGGAGAAGCAAGAGAGAAAACAGAGGGAAAACACCCCGAGATTCATTCCTGCACACACTGGATGAAGCACAGAGCAAATTGGGCAAGGACACCTGAGGGCAACATGCACTGTGTAATTTCTCTTGCACTGCCCAGTGCTGCCCTGTTGCCAGGCTTGACTGCCCAGGCAGAGCTGCTGAGGACCAGGCCCAAGTCTCACTCACACCAAGTGCCTTAGTTGGCAGCCTCCAAGCAGCTTCACGTGGGCTAAGTTACATATACTTGCTTCTTGTGCTACCAGAGTGATGTACAATGGCCCACAGAGCAAAATTAGGAACTGTCTTTCCTTGTCCTATACTCCTTTAGCCTCTTCTGCCTGTGCAGTGCAAAGTGCATTTGAACATTGGCTTCAGCTTGAAGGTACAAGTCAGGAGCAGTGAAGGACTCGTTATTCCTACTCTACAGACTGTTTACAACTGCCAAGTTGTTACTTGACACAGTCATGCAGTGATTCGTGAAGCACAGCTGGATCTCCAGCACTAACSATGTCTCATCTCCCTCCCCTCCTCTCCTTGCCAGGTTACAAACCTGGAACCTGGAGCATGCTGCCAGCCTCAGGCTCCACCTCTTTCTGCCATCATCTCTACCTTGAAGAGCAGTTTTTAAATGCTGTCCTTTGGCATTAGACATCCTTTACACCCCCTTCCTAGCCCATAGGTGAAGAGCCAGAGGGTGCAAGACAATGTTGCACCCTCATGACCCTTTCATGATGGGTCCATCACGACCCTCTCCACATTATCCCAAGACAAGGCCACAGACCCACAGGTTCTCCCATAACCAAGGGGCTAAGGTAAGGAAAAGTAAAGGAGGGATCAGCAGCAAGAAGACCTGCCACCCATGGGAAGGCAAAGCTCAGCCATTGCTGAGAGACGTCAGCCAAGGGGTGGCCAAGACTGGACAAAAACAGGGATTGATGGATGGGAGTCGGGAAAGAGGGGGCATCCCTCCTTCCTCAGCCTGCTCAGGGGCCAGGGTTTCTTCATAACCAGTTAAACGCCTGCAGGGGACAGGGAAATAACTGTGGAGTCAGCGTGAGCTCATCCATGCTTGACTCACTGGAGCACAAGCAGACGCCGGTGTCACGGATGGAGGGAGCTGGGGCTGTGTGACGGAGGAGACAGCCAGCTTGGCCCTGCTCAGACAGTGATCTCATCGGGCTGCAGCAATCCTAGTCCTTCCCGGGACCCAGAGAACTGGAAGGAGGGAGAAGGACAGGGAAAGAGAGAGGAGAATCCTCTCATTAGGCCAGTGCTGCAGCTGTTAGCACGTTTACCCACCCTCTGCAGCTCCAAGAGAGCTTGTCCCGATTGCTCCCCATGTCCCCCCACCCAGGGAGCTGACTCCTGTTACTTAACACTTCCCTCCGCCTTCCATCTTTAGGACATGTCTGCCCTGGATTTGTCCTCCCTTCCCCCAGCTGAACACGACATCAACCAGAAATACCCTGCGATCCCTTCTGCTTCACCTGCCATTTGCCTAATGCTGGCGGCGAGCCGCACCGCCTGCCTCTGCCCAGCTCAGAAAAGGCGTCTCGGCCACGTGATGTCGGCTCGCGCTGACAGGCCCAGCTCTCCCCCGTCCACCTCCCCTTCTGCCTGAGCAGCGCAAAGCGCATTTGAACATTGGCCTCAGCTTTAGTGTCCAACTCAGGGGCAGTGAAGGACTCGTTATTCCTACTCTACAGACTGTTTACAACTGCCAAGTTGTTACTTGACACAGTCATGCAGTGATTCGTGAAGCACAGCTGGATCTCCAGCACTAACCACTCGGCAGTGCTTGGCAGAGCAGTGGGTGTCTCCATTGGCAGCCTCACCCTGCGACCTCCTCTCTCCCCTTGCCCACATCCTGTGCCTTGGGGCAGCCCGGGTGCAAGGTGTGGGGAGAGCGAACCCAAGCGGGCAGCTCCTGCCTGAGGGCACCCAACCTGCAGCRAAGGCTCTCAGCAAGGGACACTGTGAGACTGGCTGTAGGTCAATGGGGAAAGGGGCTCTCTGAGGGCTTCACCGCACGTTGCCTCCTCCYGCTCCACTCCCATCGTACGGTGTGGTACGAACAGCATCCCGCCCGTAACACGGAGCGGCAGTGTGTCCCCAAGCYGGGCAGCGCCAGGCTGGCCAGAGGCAGGCGGCAGGGGACAGCAGAGCCTCTGGGAACGGGTAGGAGCGGGCAGGACAGCGCTCGGGCTGCTGCAGCATCCTGCCAAAGCGAGCAGGGATGCTGCAGCAGGCGCAACGCCGAGCGCTGCTGAAGCAACGTCCCCAAGCAGCTGTCGGGAGGGCACTAGGTGCTGTGCCAACGCGCRCAGAGGCTGTAAGCACAAAGTACAGACATAACTTGGGGCAGATGGGTCAATTCTTCCTTTATTTTTTAACAGTTAGTGATTATGCAGGCTTGATTACACGCCTTGCTCGCCTTGTAATCAATACTTAAACAATATAGCGAGTGTCTGTGCGCTGCTTGGAAAGGAGGTTGGTGGTCTGAATATGCTATTCACTTCCCCMTGCTAATGCATAATTTATATCCCTGCGGCTATAAATACAGCCATGTGCAGGGAACACACGCTCGGTGGCCGCTGCACGGTGGGGATGGTGGGAACTGGCCCTCCCCAGGACCCACCAGGCAGCGTGGGGCAGGCGTGTGAGGAGAGGCCTTCGGGAATCCAGTTCCACTCCTGCAAACCAAGAGATCGCAGCATGGGGAAGGACCCACATATGGGGGGCAGGGAAATAACCCTACATGTTTTTAGGAGCACTCATGAATCAAGCAAGGCTCACAGTGCAGCCTGTGGAGGCAGCATGCAAAGCGAAAGATGGATGGGATTTGCTGCAGAATGACACGGTTTAGGTGTGGGGTTAACACACAGTTTAGCTGCAGGGTTAACTCAAGCCTGGGTAAGCCTAGCTCGTGGCRCAGGCAGCAGGCTGCAAACACGGTCCTGGGCAATGCAAAGGCCCCGTGTCAGCACAGCCAGCTCTCCGAGGACACAGGGCACTAATGCAGGGCCCTGTGTCTCTAGATCCCATGTCTGGCTCAGTCTCTGGGTTGAGCTCCATCTGATCCTTGCTTTCGGAACAAGGAAAGGTGAAAGGGCACCTCCYCCCTCATGACTGGAGGGTGGAAAATGCAGACGCCCGATGGCCCAGCACCCAGGGGAAGGGCACGGGCTCTCAGGGGAACCCGCGGACCGGGCAGCAGATCGCGCTCCACGCAACGCTCCCGTTGCACGCACTGAGCCCCAACGGCGGCGGGCGCGCTCCAACGGCGGCGCATGCGCATGCGCACCGACCGTGCTGCCGCCCCCCCCGCGCGCATGCGCATGCGCACCGACCGTGCTGCC
>NW_020455272.1:1303122-1347510 GCF_003342845.1 Nothoprocta perdicaria | reverse complement strand
CCGTTTGAATCGCGGCGCGGCCGCCGCGGCCATGGCGGCGGTGCGGCCCTTCGGCAAGCTGCCCGCGCTCAACTCCGCCGCCCTCCTGGTAGGTCCGCGGGCACCGAGACCGGCACCGGGCCGCCTCCCCCTCGCCCACCCCCGCGCGCGGCTGCTCCCCGCCCTCCCCTCCCCGGCCGTTGTAACGGTCACGGCGCCGCTGCCGGGGGGGGCGGGGCTGAGCGCGCGGGGCCCGTGGCGTGACGGCGCCTCCGTGTCGCCGCGCAGCTCGTGGGCTCGGACGAGGGCGCGCAGCAGCAGCTGGCCGAGGCCATCCTCAAGGAGAAGAAGAGCTTCAAGATCAGCATGTGAGTCCGGCCGCGGCGGGGCGGGGCGGCGCGGCGGGCGCCCGCGCACGTGGGCCCAGCCCACGCGGCACCGCCGTCACCCGCTTCAGGAGGCGAAACGTGAGCGGCGGAGCCCTGCCGAGCCGCAAACTCCGGCCTAGAACGTGCGTGCAAACGCCACGTCCTTCCCCGTGGTGGCAGCTGGAAGGGAGATGCCTGGAGTGCCTCCCCTTCAAAGGCCTCCCCTTAGTGAACGCTAGAGCACACYGTTGCGCAGATGTGTCTGCCACCTGCAGAAAACAAGCTGCTCTTTTTTTTTCAGGAGGAAAAAAAGCGGTTTGGATCTGCATACAAGTGGAGGAGGGAACGTTTCTCACTTAATTTTCTTGTTTATTTTGCATGTGCCATTGCCTTTTGCATGTTGCACAGATGTTTGACTGATAAAATGCAAGGGTGCAATAAGGGCACCATTTGGTTTTGTTTCCTTTTTTGGTTAGCGGACAGGTGTATGGAGGGATTAAACATCCACAGAAAATTGAGACAAATAAAATTCCAGCAGCCACTTGAAACCAATTAAGTTTTCATAAAAGATGCCCATTACTCCTAGTGCTATTCTTAGCCYGCATCTGGTTTGTATGCATGCACAAGCACAAGCTTTTCCTCGAGCCATCGAGATGCATTTGGAATTTTATCTTCAGCTGCACGACGAGTCCTGTCTAAAAGCTGGCCTAATTAGCTTTTTACTAGATAACCACCTTGACAGCTCTCTTGCCGAGAGCAAATGAGTTTAGTCAGGTTTTCAGAAGATGTTTGTGTTTAGCTTTTTTTTTTTTTTAATTATTTTTTTTTTTAGCTAGTTTGAATATTTGCCTCCCTCTGATCATGGGATCCTGGAGACTTGCGCTAACTGATAGCAAATTAATCTCTGGCTTGCTGTGCTAATACTGTAGCATGTGCTGAGCTCTGAAATGCCTCTCCTAGGTGGTTGCTCGTGCTCCAGCAAGGTAGTTCAAAAGCACTAAGGCTCGTACAGCAGGGTGATGTGTCAGGAGGCAAGTTCCTGTGCTGCAGCACAGCCCCTCTGYAGGGGAACAGAGGTCTGGGATGGCTCTTTTCCACTGTGTTGGTTTGGGATTATGCATGTTATAGACCTACCTAGCTAGTCTGGAGACCCCTGGCATCATCTAATGAGGTTAACTTGAATATAACAGGATTCCAAATCATGGACCTTTTTCTTCCTTTTGTTGTTCCAACCTGCCCTTCAGGTGATCTTCCAAAAACRTGTCACTGGTAACATTCTCCCCTGTGAAAGGCCTAAGCTGTCTGTGCTACACGGGCCTTTCTTTTTAATGGGAAGAAGCAGGTGGGGAAATAAAACAAAACAAAAAACAACAACCCCCCCCAACTATCTGTAATTCTCCTCCGAGCAGTTATGTCAAGAGTGGCTTTACTGTGGTATAGCTTTAGCTCAAGATAGCTCAACTACCCCGCTAACCCCTGAGGCGGTGAAAGGAACAAAAAGGGGTGTAATGGTGTGTAAATAGAACCAGTAAACTTTACTGGTGACAAAGTTTCTGGTTTAAACTTTTGCAAATACAGCACAAGTTGGTGGGTGTGTAGCTTCTGAGTGTATGGTCAGGAAAAGGAAGGCATTGACATGTTTTAACTGGAATTTGATAGAGAAATACACAGGAAGGCATTGGGGTTGGTTTTCTTGGAAAGGTCACTTCTTAAAAATGAAATAAAATGTTTACYGTACAAACCTATGGGCAGAAAACATTTCTCAGTGTTAGTCTTGTTATACCCTGTTAAGCTTCCTGTTACAACCATTTTGGACTAGCAAGAGTCAATTGTGGCTGTCAACAACAATGAATAGCCTTAAGGGGGATGTGAGGATACCAATTAATTGAACCACAGCGACTCTTTATTGCCTAAGTTTTCATAAGCTGCTGACACTGAGTCTACCTCCTGATAATTTGCCCCGTAGTGGACTGAAGTCGTTAAGTGGATAATGTTTTACTAAGCTCTTTGGTTAACCTGGGAAATTTATTTTTCAGCCACCTTGCAACATCCCTCCCCTTACCTTCAGAGAGGGATCACCTTCGGCCCAGGATAGATCTGATTGCATTTATGATTGACATCAAGAGCAAGTACAGGTAAAAGAGGGCAAAACTGCAGTGGGGCAGCTCATGTTCTTTCTTAGATCGATGGTCAAATCTGCATTTTTCCTGTGTTAGAACCCAGATTCCTGGACCTCAAATCCATGATTTGCTGTGATAGAACAGGCCACAAACAGATGCAGTTGTTATCCAGCTTCAAAGAATGGATTAGGTAGGACTGTGAATGCAGCTGCTGTGCATTAGGTACCACAGTGAAAGCAGAGCTTCTTCCTGGATCCAGATATGGAGTGATACGAGCTGAGATCTGGAAGCAGGTTGCCTGTGAAATTAGGTGGAAGCGGTAGCAATGCTGCTGGGCTCTGCAGTGTGCAGGCAGCTGGTCTGGTGCACGAGGCAGCACTGCCTACTGATGGTCCTGTTGCTGCGTGTGCTGGTGCCTCTTTGGCACTGCGGATCAGTGGGATCAGCACTGCAAATCTCCCAGTGGAGGAAAGGAAGTCTTCAGGGATCAATCTCTCTTCTCTTGTCTTATGCTCTTATTTTTGTCCCCAGGGCATGAGGAGAGACTTGCTAGGAGATAAAAATTGGTATTTTGTTGCTTATTTAGCTTATGACTGATGCAGCTTTCATTTACTAAAAGTGACAGGCCCAGCTGCATATTTGCAACACAGATGAGGCTGCAGAAATGAGTGGGTTAGCTCTTCTGAAGCAGCCGAAGTGGTGCTGAAGTCTTGCTGGATCTTAATGAGCTTGGATGCTTAGGGTCTGCAAATCTTACAGGACACTCTTCAAGCTAGCCTAGCTTATTAGTCTTGGGTAGAAAGGATGTTTTCTGGGTTCTTCAGCAACTGTGGCTGTTACAGAAGTCTCTGCTGCCATGCTTTTTGTATAGAGCATGATTCTGCTTGCTCCACAGAYCAGCAGATTTTAGCATCATTTGGACTTCTGAAAGTTGTTCCCTTTGTCCTTGTGCTGCAGTAGTTCCCCCTCCTTGCCTAACTGGATTGTCTCTGCTTTTCTGACAGCCTGAAGAATGTCGAAGCTTCGCTAGCTCATGTGGATGCCAGCTTCTTCCTGGGGAAAGTGTGCTTCCTCGTCACTGGGGGTACGTACAGCATCTGCTCGGTGCTTCACCTCTCAGCAAAGCAACAGGGAGTTGTCCTTCTTAAATCAGGACGGTATCGATCTGAAACAAAACTGAGCAACAATTTTGTCCAAATCTTTGTTTAAATTATACCTAAATTCATTTTTTTAAAAACSTTAGGTTAAAAAAAGCGTCTTTTTTTTTGCTTCTAGGTAGACCTCTCTTCTCCATCTCTAATTCTCTAGATATGAATTGTGTTATTGATTTTCTGTGGCACTGCAGAAGTCTGTTCATGTCTGTTATTGCAGATCTGTCTTAATGATAGTCTCAGTTAACAGTGAGGAGCATATGATGCTGTGGTAATAAAATGAATCCAAATGGAGAAGTTTTATGGAAGCTATTAAGTGTATTTTTAATATATGATTGGTATCCCTGCTGCGTGCTGTCTGGTCTTATTATGCCTCTAATGTTTTCCTCTCCCTTGCTTCTGAGCAAAGAAGATGCAGATCTCTACAGCCTCCCAGGCTCAGCTATGAGGATCTGGAGGGACCAACCTACACTACCATGTGTTGGAGCAGAGCTGCTGTGTCCCTGGATTTTTAGGGTTGTAGGAAGGCTTCTTTTGGGGTGGGAAAGGAAAGTCTCAGCACTACTTTGTGCTATGACTGTTGCAATGAGGTGAAGTCCTGGAGATAGGAACACCCAGTGATGCTACATGAGACAGGAGGGCTTCTCATTGATTGACAAGAGGAAGATTTTGCCCCTATCACATTGTAAGGATCCCTTACCCAAAATGTTAATAACACTGCAGTACTCATTGATGTGGGGATACTATTTCTGCCATCGCTATTATTGAGACTGTTGTGCTAATGCCCAGTGCTAATCTTGTACCATTGAGTCTGTACTGCTTATTGCTGCCCTACCAAATATGCTGCTTTCAAAAACTAACCCTCGTGTTTGCTAGGATCGTTATGTGGATGTGGAGTTTCTCTTCACTGAATGTTCATTATGGGTTTTGTAATGTGGAAAAAAAACCTTTTCTGCAGTTGGCAGGGTAAATTACTGCAGCGTAGAGACAAATGCTGTCTGGAAACTGAGAGATGTCTACTGCAGTCCTGTGCTATACTGCGAGCTGGAGGTAAGGTGCATACTTGGTGTCTCAAGAAATTTGTGGATTCTCTCGCTGTCTGATTCTTAGCATGCTCATTACGCTAGAGTTTCAGAGACCTGCTTCTTTTCTACAAGAACAGGACAGGCTTAAGAGTCTGGCTGACCTTGAAATGAGTTCTCTAGATTGTTTGTAACTTCCTGTGTTACTTCAGAGTCTCTCTAAAAGCCAAGCCATCCTAATTTAGCAAAGCATGCAAAGCCTTGGTGTGTTTACACCTGAAAACATTCTCTCTTCTTTCTGGGAACCCTCGAGCTGTTGTCTGTCATGTGACTGTTTCACAGGCTGCACACCACGCTTCCTGTTACCTAGGCTTTCATGCTTCACAGATTTGCAGTCTGATACGCCGCTCTTGTCAGGTACCCTTTACTTTGAAAGGCTGAGAGGAGAGCTTGTCACTCAGGGGAGTGCACTTCACTTTTCTGTGGACTTGTTATACTTCCCTCATCCCTCGCCAGCAGATAGTTTTTGTGCTTTTTGGCAATCCTTTTGCTTGCCCTCCTCCCTCTCAGCAAACCTCAGTCAGGTTGGGCACCCAAAACTTTCTTGGGCTGTTTCAGCTGGTATAACTGTTCTCCTTGAACATTAAGCCAGTAAATTGCCCTGTTTGAGGGGATGWCTGTATCTAGCAATCCTGAAACATATTTACTGCTGGGTTTAATGCTGTCAGATTTTTTTTTAATARTTTCTTTATTTTTGTTTCCAGTTGGAAGGGATACGTGTTGCCACCGCTCAGCGACTACTCCGGATGTTGCAGATCTGTGCCGGTCAYGTACCAGGGGTTTCTGCCTTGTCCTTTGGATCACTGATGAGGAACTCTGAGGATGAACAACCTTGAATTGTGAAAATGCAACCATGCTCATTGGTTCTTCATTTTCAGGCATTCAAGCTAGAAACATTTCAGATTTTTTTTCTTGCCTGTTTTATGATCACTCATCTAGAGCTGTTCCTAGTCATTAATCTGTCAAGAAAATCTTGATTCCTGTTTGGTGGACGAGGCAGGGGCACTGCAGRGAGGATAGCTTGACCTAGGGATCCCATTGTTACATCTGAATTTAATTTTATACTGAAGTTTGGATTTCACCCAGTTTGCCAGTGGCCAGAAACTGTATGTTTTACTGAGGACATATCAAAAGAACAGGCCACTGCCTCAAGTGCTGCACATCATGGTTGGGTACCTGAGTTTCAGCAGCCCAAAACTGCTAGAGGAGACACCAGGCTTCTGCTTCCTTGACCTGAAATATAGCACCTTGGACTAATGCAAAACCCCTGCCAAACTTGCTGTCTCTGCACCAAGAAAATAACGTGACCGGGTGGCTGTCCTGCAGCTTCTAGACATTTCAGCAGTTGGCAGTTAATGATCCAGCTGTGGGAGCATCTGCCCAGTGAAGGGCTCACWGTTTCTATCCCTGATACCTCATCAAGGTTGAAGGGACTAAAGAGGGTAACTTAGCACTTTAGCTTTCTTTCTATCTTTAAAGAAGAAAGTTCCCCCCACCTGAAATAACAACCAGCCCAAGTCTTTACTCAAGAATTGGACAGCTGTGGGCTGTTCTGCCACAGGTCAATCCCTGCAGACCAAGGAGGAGTCCTCCAGAGAAGCTGAACTGTCTCTGAGTCAAGAAAGTCAGAGATGAAGAGGGCTGCAAAGGAGAACAATCCTGCACATAACAGATCTTTGCCCAGACCGGTGAAGGGGAGAAGAAACATGCAGCTACTAATGGAAATAAGTCTCTACTTTCAAAGTAAATAGCCACAAAATAGCTTTTCTTCAATCTCAATAGGCCAAAATTCAGAAGAGTGGAAGCTGCTGGCCCTTAGCAAGCTTCAGCAAATAGGGCAGTTCCCTCCAGCTTCCTTAATGATGGAGCTCTGCGCTCTGGCACTGGTTGGAGATAGAAYGTGGTGTCTCTTGCATTAATTCATGCCTTAATGCAAGCTAATATGTTTTGCAATTGTCACTTAATAAAATGTATCATATTTCCAGTAGCTCTGTACTCTGTTTAGCTGTGTGCCGTGGGCTCTGAAATCCATGCGCACTTGCTGCTGTTTGCCCTGACAGACTGGTCCTTGCTGCCTTTGGACTGAAGCTCAGSAACTTGCCGGGCTGCAGTCGCTGTTTCTGCCGCATGGTGGTGGTAAAAGCTTTCCCAAGACAGCTCTTTATATAAACTGAGTTCCACCACCTTCAGAACAGAGTGTGCAGGTGGTTCTTGCCCAAAGCTGGATGCCAGGTAGGAAGCAAGTCTAGAGATTTATCAGTTAAGCCCTCCTCAGGTTGAATTTATTTAATCCCTAATAGTCTGCTTTAATGTTCCTAGGTGCAGAGCTGTGGCCGAGCGTGCTGTTTCCCTGAGCTCGTTTCTGCCAGCGTGCAGGAAAAGCAGCAGGCAGCACCGCGGGCTCAGTCGGCTGGGAGTGTTGGCAGAGCGTGCGGAGAGGGCTCGCCGAGGCACGGAGCCCRGATCCTTGCTCAGAGGACACGCGGATCCCGGCTCCAGCCACATCGGTGCTGGGAGAGGGGGAGCAAGGGGAGCTTGTTTGTGAGCTGCAGCTAAGGCACTCAAGCGCTCAGCTGCGTCAGGGTGCCCGAAAGGGCTGTGCTCTCCGGCTGTGGCCCAGAGGAGAAAAGATGTGCGGTTCCTCGTGGCTGAAGCGGAGGGCTGGGGAGCTGCCTGCCCTACTTTCAGCCAGCTTTGCAATCCTGGTGGCGCTGGCCAGGCCTGGCCTGCCAGAGAGGAGCAATCGTGCTGAGAAGCGAGTTTCTCTCGGTGGGTTGTGCTGGCTCAGCCRTGCTCACGCTCTGGGGCCCTCAAAATAAACGAGCCCGCAGTTCAGAATAGACTGGTTTCGATTTGCTCTCCGTGTGCAGGTGCAGGCTGGGGGAGGGCTGCCCGTAAAACAAAACACGAGCAATTCCTCTGTCCTTTGCATCCCTGCTTAGCTCCCGGGTTGCTCTGCAATAACGTTTGACCTCCAGTAAAATCCATTCTGTATCAAGAGTCATTTCTCTCACTGTGTTTTCTAAAGTGGTGAAAACGAAACCACCTTTRTTTCATCCAGAATATATATCAATCCATCGATGCTACTGTCCACCACGGGCCCTTCAAATAGGGCTTTATTTATTTATTTTTCTTCCCTCCGGTACATTTCAGGTGCTGTTTTCTTCCCTGGGCTTTCAAAGAGGAAAGCTACTGTTTGTTTGCACTTCCTACAGGTGGCCGAATCCCAGCTGGTACAAAATGAAATCTAGTTCCTTAAGAGCGGCATCTCGCTTTACCTTGGGGCAAATATTTTTCTTACTCTTTAAAAAAAAAAAAAAAAAAAAGTCTTTACTAGAACTGGCAGGGGCAGTGGAGCGTATCTAAGACCATGACACTGTGTCTCAGGTCCATCATGTTTTACAACTGAAAGTAGTTGGGACACATCTAAAGCTACAGCTACAACTATGTAAATACCTCTCGGAGCTGTCAGCTCTTGGTTTAGACAGGACGTAGCAGTGCCCCTAACAGAGAAGACAAGGCAGCTGAGGATRTATTTTGTCTAGATGGAGTAGCGAGTGCTAATGTTTGTGCAAGTAGTAGCTGGATGGGCATGAGAGCCAAGGAAGGCCTGGAGTGGATTAAACTGAGTGACCAAGGGTCCGTTCTGTTTAGATATCACGAAAGAACCTGCCAAGCAGGTTGAAGTCAAACAGAAGTGTTKGAGTTCTTCGTTTTCTGTTCATCTCCCTACCTCGCTTCCCCAYCTGTCTGAAGGTTTGCAAAGGGAAATTCTTCCATCTGTAGCAAAACGACCCGTGAGCTTTGTTGGTTGAATTATATCACTTTGTGGGTTGTGTTTATCGGCTGTTTACCTCAGCAAGCGGTGTAGAAGCAGTTGTGTTGCTGCAGAAGTACCCAGGGCAGCAGCATTGCTGTAAGCACCTTTCGGAGGTGCAGTGCTGCCCTTCTGGCACAGACGAGTGACACTGGTGGGGTCTCGTAGCCACCTCAATGAGACTCCAAGGATTCTCCTTTCCACCTGGGCCCTCGAAGCAAGTTCTGTATCTCCAAGCTGCTAGAGGTGCCCATGGAGATGGCTTGTTGGTGATCTCAGCACACGTCAGCACAGTGAGCATTAAGGGGTTTGTAGCTCCTTGCTAGCCCAGGTTTTGCWAGGGAAGGTTTCTGCTGGCTTTGCAACATCAGCAGTTAAGCAGACCAGCCTCAAGCGCGAAGGAGACGGGCAGTGCGCTCAGTCTGTACTGGCAGGGGAGAGTCTTTGCACTGGTGTAGGGCTGATCATAGAAGATCTCTGTGACCTGAGGCAGATCAGAGAGAAATCTACCTCGGGACATTTGTGTGTCCTCCAAGGCTTGAAGCCAGCAGTAGGGGTTTTGCTTCGAGGCCATCCCCAGTGTTTGCTTTGGGGACCATGCCTCTGTGCTTGCCAAGATGTGCACTTGGGAGGGCTGGGATGGTCAGGGAGCACTGCAGCTCCTGCATCCTCTGCGAGCTGCCCCAGACCTGCAGCCTCAGGAGGGCTGCACAAGAAGGGGTTCGAATGCGCCTCGCCGCCCCGCGATGCCCTGGGCTGCACAGCTACCTGGCGAGCTACCCGCTCTGCTGCAGCCTTCCTCCTGCACAAGCGAAAGGGAGGGAGTTTCTGCTCTCCTCTTGTGCTCTGGAGTTTGTAACTTGTCCTGTTGATTCTGTGGGAGCACCGGGCTGTGCTCTGGCCGCGTTCCAGCTGTTCCGTCTCCTCTCAGCTGGCCCCGTTCCCTGGCAGTTTCCCCTGCGTGCTGAGTGTTCCGCACTTCCCATCCTAAGCTGGTGTGCAGTTTTGCTGTAGGCTGTTGAACAACTGCCACTTTCCATTCGGTGACCAGCTGTCCTTCACTGGTGGGGAAAAGTGATTTATACGCGAGAGAAAGCAATAGTTGGCACAGCCCAGAGTTGGAAGCCAGAAATACCGGGCCCGTTTGCCCCGTTGTTGAGTTCCTGCATGACTCTGGGGGTGTGTGTTGAAGTTCTCCATGCCTTGCTTACACTTTCTGTAGAATAAGAGCATCCCTGCTCCTGAGGGATGCGGGAAGAACAAATTGATGCTTCTGCCACGTTTCGGGGTCCTTTGGGTCACAAGTCTCGAACTGGCTGGAAACGTTCAGAAGAAACAGTTTGGTCCTGTCGAGTAGAGCTCAGGTTTTGACGGAGTTTGGCTGAGCACGAAGGAGCGTTTGACGGGAGCCTGCCGGCCGAGCGGCTTCGGAGCGGGCAGCTTCCTGCCGCTCGCCCGCCTGACCGCGCAGCGGCAGCCACGGAGGCTGCCCGACCCCGGGCTCTGCTCCTTCTCGCAGGGCATTACAGCGTAGCCCAGTTGTTCTGAACTGGGACAAMCCCCCCCTCTGCAGTACTGAAATTCCCCACACAGGCGCTTTATCCTTGCATTGGCTTGGGGGAGGAAGGGATCCGAGTCCCTGGGCGTTTCTCCTTGTCAAATATTAATGCAGTGCTTTCAATGCCAGGCAGGACGCTATCCCCACGGGTCGGCTGTGCACGGAAGAGGCCGCCTTGGCTGCCAAGACCTGCTCGCTGGAGAGGCTGGATGCAGAGGAACCCAGAAGTGATGCGTCTTGCTTAGGCTCCTCGCAGATGAGTAGCGCGGGCTCCTGGCCCGTGCTGGGCCACGCTTGCCTGGCCACGGGCTTCGCCTGGAGGGGCTGATAGGCGCCGTGGCGCCGAGATCCCTTCGCTCTCCCTCGTTTGTCGTGTCAAGGGAGGCCGCTCTGTGCGCGGGGCATTCTGGCACGGCAGCGCCTGTCACAGAGCGGTGCCTGCGAGGGGCTGGAAAAGACACTGGATAGCCTGCCTGCCGCGTCCCTCGCGTCCCTCGCGCGCGGAGGAGAGCCTGGGCTCGATGTGCACGCGCTGCCTGCCCGCCGCCAGGCAGGGTGCAGCTGTGGCCTCGGCGTGAGAGGAAGCCGAGCTGGGGCAAGCACAAAAACAAAGCCAGAGCCGCCGCCTCCCCTGGGAAATGTCGCCTCGGCCCCGGCGCACACATCGCCCTGCCTTGCTGCCCTCGGGTGCTGCTGCCCTTGCCTGCTCTGCGCTGCAGCAGGTTGCTTTCAGACCAGCTAAAGGAACCACTCCGTCCTGAGCGGCTTCCAGGCAGGAGCAAGGCACACCGGAGAGCACCGGAAAGCCCATGCAGAGCTGAGCAGGCTAGAGAGGCTCTTCCCGTTTGTGGCAATAGAGCATTGTGCTCCTCTGTCTTCCCGCAGAAGCTCCCTTCTCCCGCCGTGCGGCCGTCCCGCGGTGCAGGGGCCACGGCGCTGCGCTGCCTCTGGAGCAGCAGCATCCTGGAACTGGAGTTCTCCGAGCGCACGAGTGTTTCCTGAGGTGCAGTGATCTTGGAGACACCATCAGCACCTGCACTGGTTGGCTGAAAATTGCCCTGAATCTGTCTGTGCTGGCTGCTTGCCTCGGTTTGACAGCCGTGTTGACATTCTCCAAGTGTGAACGTACGTGGCGTTTTTTTTTTCTTTTGCTCTGTTCTCTTTTCTGACTCCTCCAGAGTTAACGAACGTGAAGGCAGAGCTGCAGTCAGCTCAGCTGAGGACGTAACAACCTGTAGCTGTTACTGCAGGGGAGCGCTTCTCTTCAAAGCCTTGTGCAAGCATTAATTAATCCTCAAGCCCCGCTGGGGGACCGCGAGGTGACTCGGTGCCTCACGGTGCCCTGCTGAGGCAGGGGACAATCACAGGCGTTGGGGCCAGGGAAGCCCTGGGCCAGTGCTGCCTCTCTGCAGTTTCTCTGCACAGGTATATCTTGGACTTGGAAATACAAGGTCTGAGCATGGTGTTCTGCAGGGTTCTGCTCAGGCCCATTTTAAATAATAAAGAGAAAGGGTGAAAGCCTTGGGACTTAAAGACTGTCCTGGAGCTGCCTTCAGGTCACTTTGCAGAGAGTGTTTTTGCTCTCTGGTATTTATTTCAGTCTTCTTCCAACCTGTTGTGCCTTCATTACAACATGATTGGCCACTGAGAGCAGAGTGTCCTCTTATTTTCATTTAAAGGTCTTTCATACCTCTCCAGCATCCCTCCTGGGCTGTGCTGAATGCCAAATGTATGTCTTTGGGTAGCAGGAAAGGGCTGGGGAGGCTTAGGCACCATGAAAAGAGAGCTACCATGGTGGCTTCTGTCCTCCTCAGGCTTCACRACACCCAGCAAGTCACATACCAGCTCTGTGGCGAAGCCCTGAAGAAATGCAGACAAAACCCAGCCCCGGCCCTGGGACTGTCCTGGCCTGCTCATGTTCACTGCTGTGCCTGGCTGCTCCTGGGGAAGCGGCGGAGAGCTGCTCGTGTGCAGATGTTGCATAAGAACGACCTAGTTTGAGCACAAGTTTGTGGGATGGATGGAGTTTGCCCGGTCTGCAGGGAGGAGTAACCCCCTCCAGTGTGCGGGCTGCTGCATTAAGCTGTCTGCTCTGGAGAATGAAGGAGATCAAATGTGAAGCTTGTGCTTTTTTTCTTTTTCTTTTTTTTTTTTCCAGCCTATGGACCCGGTTCTACCTCTTGCCCGAGTTTCACTTGGAATATCACCTGCCCGAGTCTGCTGTGCGCGCTGAGCTGTGGCTTCGTTCAGCCYCTGCACGGCTCTAACACGTAGTGATGGTGCCCTATAAATTATATACTAGGTATGYTCACCATCTGCTCTGCACTGAATGCTGAGTGTGATTGAGACCTTCCCCTCTGCTTCCCAAAGCTCGGCTCTCTTACGAGGCTGAAACGCGTGTGGATCTTCTTTAAGTGGTTCTGATTTAATCAGGTAAAGGCGAAATTTTTAACCAGKCTGCAGTGTTCCCTGCCCCCAAAGTGAGAGTTGAAAAGTAGATCGGCTTCGTGTTATTATGAGGAAATGAGTAAAAAGTGAGTCTGATTTGATACTAATTAAGAGTTTAAATGTAGTGAATATTGATTGCGATGGCCACATCAAAAAATCAGAATAGGTGCAATGCAAAAAGCAAARGAAACCCCAGAATGATTCATGTGAGAAGGGGGAAATAGAGTTTGAAGGGGACTAAATTGCTCCGCTACCCAAGAGCGGAGAGGATTTGAATCTGATTATCCTCATTAAATGTCTCTTTAAAGCATCATCAAGCAAAATGAATGGTTCGGGGGAAACCTTGCAGGCATCGTGTCTGTATTTATCACCAGGGATTTCCAGTCCTACTTATGCAGCTTAGAGACAAGATCATTAGGGGGTTACAGCGCTGCTCTGCCCTCGTCCTGAAGCGTGTGTTTCAGTTTGCATGATGGGGAGAGGCGGCGTGGCCTCCTCTCAGCCTCCTCGTGCGCTGGGGAAGCTGCTCTTGCCGTCRGTGCCGGCTCTGCTGTGGCCGGAGCGCGTGAGGGACTCGCTCGCGCAGCCCGCCGTGGGGATGCGAGGCCAGGGAACCACGCGGAGCAGCCCACGGATATTCCCTGGGGCTGGGCTCCATCCAAACCCTCAGTGTGGAGGGAAGCAAAGAAGGGAAAATCTGATCCCAYGGGGTTTTTGCACTGTTCTCCCAGACCCTCACCCGTTTTATCACCCTATCCCTGTCAGGTGACAGAGTCAGGTCACTGAAGGTGACTGTGTTGCTGCCTCTCATCAGGACCAAGATAATTTCTGTCCCAGGGCTCTCAGCAAGAGAGGAGTAGCAGCTACAACCCTGTGTGAACACAGGGAGCTGGAAGATGGAGGAAGGGATCAGCCATTCCTGTGGGGCCAAGAAGGGGAGTCGTGTCCTCCTGCCGCATTCAGGCACGTGTGTTGGCAGCTCCCCCAGCGCTTCCCTCCTTGCAGCAACCTGTGCTGGTCTAGCTGCTCCCGTCTTCCGCCAGGCCCTTTAAAGTCTCGGAGGTTCAGAAGCCAGCGGGGCTGTGTCCGTTATGGGGAGAGCCCCTACAAGCTGTGGGAAGGGCTGCCTTTTGGAAAGGGCATCAGCCACTTTCCTGCAGATGGTGGGGCTCTCGGAGGAGGGAGGAGGGATCACGGCTCAGGGCTCCTGGCCTTCCCTTTCCACCTTCCCTGCTCTCTGCATCTGCAGCATTTCATCCTCCCCTCTGTCCTTTTCCTCACCCAATACCTCCCTCCCTGTTGCTTTCCTTTTGCTTTGGAGGCGCAGCTGGGCCRTCGTGCCCAGGGGCTGGCCGGGCAGAAGGCGCACGGGCCAAATCTGCCCGTTGGCTCTGCTACATCACATCCCTAATGAGCCTTCGGAATTCGTTACCTTCTCCTGCATTCAAGCCTGTGCAAACGAATCAGTTTAACACCAGGCCAGCACCGAAAGCTCCAGGCACCCAGAACGTGCAGGTAGGTGCTGTTCAAGGCAGGGACGGGGCCCAGGCTGATGCGGCGGAGCCCGCGCCGAGCTGCTTCGGCCGGAGGAGGAGAGGGGAGGCTGGCGAGAGGGGAGGCTGGCGAGAGGGGAGGCTGGCGAGAGGGGAGGCTGGGAGCTGGCGCCCTGCGGCTGACGGTAACGCGGCGAGAAGCTCCGTGCTGGGGGCGGGCGGGCGGCTGCGGGGCCGGCCGCGGCGCCGCGGGAACTCGCTGCTCTGCTGCTCGGCCCGACTCGGTGCTTCGCTCGCGCCCGGGCACGTGCCACTCGTTCCTCCTGCAATGTTACTGGCCCCGGCGATGCTCCGGGGCTGAATCCAGCTTGAGTTTGGCATCTGACTGTCCACACAGCCTACGGTCAAAATCACTGCACTGCGTTGGCTCGACAACTTGCAGGGTGTCATCCAGCGTTTAAAAGAAATGAAATAAATCAGAGCTCCCTGTGCAGGGATGTGGGCTCTTGGCAGGGGTGGGCAGAGAGGGGTGGGCAGAGAGAGGCCATCCCTGGCACCCACCAGCACTAGGGGTGCCTGGTTTGGGAGAGGGGGCTGCAATGCAGCAAGATGCACCGTGCTAACAAGGAAAATGAATCGGCTACCCTAACCAGCTCCGTGACCCACTTCCAGCTGATTCGGAGCAGTGGTTGGTCCTGGAACGCACAGGGCTTGTGTTGCTGCTGCTCCTGCTTAGGTGCCGYGGTAATTTTGCAGGTGCCACGGGAATGTCATTATATTTTTTGTGTGCGTGTGCTCTGTTCCCAATTTGAGTCTTACTTCAGCAAGTATCTAGGCACCTTGCTAGTTTCGAGCATCCTTTTTTAGGATGGCTCCCACAGTCAAAGTGAATTATGTGGCTGAGCAGTGGCCATGCTGGGCTTGTGCTGCTGCTGTGAGTGCAGCATTATGTGTTTGTTGGGAAGGGGGGTGGTTGTTCTGCAGGCAGCCGAGGAAATTGCCATGAATCAGCGGTTTGGGCAAACATTACTCCTTCTGTTTTGGAATAGTTTGCAAGCACCTTCATATTTTCTCGGGCTGACTTGCCATTCAAAGGCGCTCACCAAGCCACTCATGTGAATCAGCCAGAGCCAGCAGTTCTCCTCTCAGCAGTTTGTTACAACCAGTCACTGTGCAAAATGCAATCTGGGACGCTTGGTTCCGTTCTGACGGCCAGGCTCCCCAAGCCTCATTTCCATCCCTTGCTGCAAAGGGCTCCAAGGGAAGCGGCCCTTTGACTTCAGCCGGCTCTGGAGCGCTGTCTCCCGAAGGCCTCTGCGTCCCGAGAGAGCAGCTTTGGTGTCAGCTGTACTCTGCACGGGCCAAGCCGCGCTGGGGAAAGGCAAACGCTGCCCAGCTGGCTGCGAACTGCTTTCAGCCCCGTGTTCCAGTGAGATTTCTGCTCTCGTATAAACATACCTGAACTGGCTGAACCCACCTAGCCAGATGTTTGCAGYGTGACAGCACATCGACCTCGCTGGCTGCTTGTGCCTGGGTGCTGGCGGTGCCGCCCGCTCGCAGGGCACACAGAGCGTCCTGGTCGGCCTCGGCAAAGCCGTGTCCCGGTGCAGCCGGAGGGGGACAGCAAGTGCTCCCAAGCCTCCTCAGGATAGTCCCATTGCACTGTGCAGAGCGGCAGGGGAGGCTGGAAACATGTGGGAAACACCCCTGCCTGCCTCCCATCGCCTGCTCCTGCAGAGCAGCCGCAAGAGCCGAGATACCCTGGGATGCATCCAGGTGCGGGAACTTCCCTTCGCTCCTCAGCGYCTCTGGAGCTGGCGAGGGCACCCAGGGCAGAGGAGGGAACCGACGCCGGGGTCCTCAGTGCAGGGATATTGAGCCTCTACCCTCTCTGTGCAGCGCTCTTCAAAGGACAGCCCGCCACAGAAGCCACATCTGAGGGCTCAGCACCACTCTTGGGTGGTCCAAGCCTGCCCATTGCTTGTGGAGAGAGCTAAGAATTCCTGCCAGTGTTTCTTTAGCCTCATTTGCAAGCCAAACCTCTGGGGAACAGAAGTGAGAAGAGAAGAGGTGGGTGACGTTCAGGTTCACAGGTGCAACCAGGACACCGAATTCCCAGCTGGTAGCTGTTGTTTCACAGAAATCACAGCAAAGCAGAGCATGTGCAGGGGGGTCTGTTTGCCAGTTAACCTCGTTGCATGTTTCTCAAAGCCTTCAGTTTTCAGCCTGTTCTTAAAAGCCTCCTGGGCTTTAATGCTGAGCCTGCCTAGGTTTCAGGAGGGGACTGAAGAACCAACATGAGGAGCTCTGCCATGCTGAGGCACCGCTCGAAGCCCTTGGAGCTGGCACTTGGAAGGAGCCCGGTGGGCACGGGAGCAAGATTCCACCAGCACCTTGGGGTTGGCACCCGCCAGAGACCTGCAGCAACCGGCACAGCCAAACGCCACAGGAGACATTGGTCTGTGCAAGGAGATGTCTGTGCATCCCGTCAGGAGTTTGTCCCGAAGGAAACAGGTCTCATACGTACACACCTCGCAGCGCCTGTCATCAGGATAAGCCCCTGGGTTTCCGGCGCAAATACTCACGAACACAAGCGCAGCGTGAACTTTCGGGGGATATTTTTTGACACAGGCAGTTGTGCTAGCGTGTGCGTGAGTCACTTTACCCACCCCACTGATATCAAAGGAAGTGCTTGCCTGAGTCCAGTTATTCATGTGGGTAAACGTTTGTGGGATGAGGTCCCTCATTCACAGCTCCCTYGGTGGCTCTTGCTGCTTGTGCCACTTACTGGGGATCATACGTGATAAGGAGCAATATCTCAGCTGAAGGCRGCTCTCTTGGCACCTGGTTGGAGCAAACAGTGGTAAAAATTGAAYGCTCTCTCTGGCTCTAGTATCAAGACATACCTTTTAAGTAGC
The DNA here is from genome assembly GCF_003342845.1 of Nothoprocta perdicaria. Classification (NCBI taxonomy): domain Eukaryota; kingdom Metazoa; phylum Chordata; class Aves; order Tinamiformes; family Tinamidae; genus Nothoprocta; species Nothoprocta perdicaria. The sequence goes on along the minus strand of NW_020455272.1, from coordinate 1,330,576 downwards.
TCTTTTGATATTTTTGCTGTTTTATTTGTTTAATAAAACCACTTAGCTAGCTGCACTCCCAAGCTCCTGGGGCTTTCGTTTCTCCGCAGAGAAGATAAGAAAAGCGCATTTCCTTATCCAGTGAGTCATTTTTTTCTGCTCTTTAATTATGCATTTATGCTATTATCAAGCGTATTCAGCTCTTAGATACAAACACTTCATAACCGGTAACTAGTTACCAACCCTTAGTGCTCCAGAAGAGATGAGTTGCTCTTACGAAGGACAGAGAGACTAAGACGTGGGAGAAAGGAAGGGGCAAAGCAGAAGCAGGGAGGCAGCCCGGGGAGCCCTGGGCCACGCCGCTGTGTCGTTACCCGTGTGAGTGCTGCTGTGAACATCAGCAGGGATTTGCTCCATGRATGTGCTATCGTGCGTGAATTTGGGGCTCAATTGTTTGGCCCGGGAGGAAGCAGATGGGCCGGGGGTGAAGCACGGGGTGGTTAAAAGAACTRCAGAGAGGCTGCGGGGGACAGAAGAAGCCTCAGAATAAGGGGGTAAATAGGGTAGGAGCAGTCCTGGCAATCAGGCGGCAGCGTCCTCCCGCATAATAGGACCTCTGAGCATTTAATTAGTGGGAAGACGTCAAGACTGTTGTCCCAGCGCTCCCACTCATGCGCTCCCTRCTTTGGATTTTCTCTCTCCAGATACCTAAACAGGAGCTGTCAGGTGTTCAACTTTATTGAAAGTCTGACCCTCGCTGTCAAAATCAAGATTTAGATACCTTAATTTGGACCATCCCCGGTGTATAGATTTGGCTTGAGTGGTCACAAGGATAATCTGCAAGTGCAGTGCAGGAGGATGCCAGGGCTCCTCGGTTTTCTCCCCTGTTAAGCCAAGGAGGCAGGAGAGAGGAGCAAGTGAGAGCTGAGGAAGGGGAGGGGAAGGGTGACGGCGCCGGAGGGGGGACYGCAGGACTGCGGGGACTGCGGGTCACTGCGGGAGGACTCAGTGGTGCTGGGGAAGCCCGAAGGGCTACGCAGGAGGGAGGGCAGGAGGGGGGCGGCAGAGGTGACGTGTCCCCCTCGGGAAAACGAGAGCAGCAGGCAGGGATAACAGGAGGCAGATGAAACAGCTAAACCTTTCAGCTAGCGAGGTATTTCCAGAGCAAGTTTCCTGGCAGAGCCTTGGGTTCCCGAGTCCTCACGCTCGGTGCACTTCCCCAGCCCCACTGCTGCCACGGGAGCACAYTGGTAGGACTAGCGCTTGCCTTACGTGGGGAAAGAAATCCATCGGTGCTGCTGCCGGGGATGCCAGAGGGATGTGGGAGCAAAGGAAGAGCCAGGTGCCAGGGAGGCAGTGGAGCTGTGGGGACGTTAGCAGAGAGGAGCCAGCAGAGCAATCGGGTTGGAGGTGGCGGAAGGGCATCCCAGGGAGCAGGAGTGGAGCGGGGCTCTCAGAAAGGACCAGCCACCACCAGCCCCAGAAAGGGAAGGACACAAGTTACTTTGTTTTGTTCAACGAGAGCTTGTAAATGACAAAAATGGGATATGTCATCTGAACTGGAGATGCAGAAAAGACCTCTAGAAGTTGAGCAAGGCTTTCCCTTTGATCGACCACCTCCTAGCAGAAAGGTGGTGTTTATGTGCGTGTACACCTCCCATACGTGCTCTCTCTGCAAGGCCAGCCAGCCTACATCCATGTAGCACTTCATTAGCCATCCCAGCCACTCTCTGCAGAGCAGGAATGAGGCAGGGTACCCCAAAACTCCCACCCTGACACTCTTACATGCTCATCCTGCTCTTCTGTATCCCTTGCCTGCATCCTGGAAGCAGGAAAGCATCTCGCCTGCTTTGCGAAGGGCTGTAGCAAATCCTCTGGGCTGAAGCCATTGCCGTGAGCATCCTACAATACAAGATGCTTTCTGTTTGCTATTTCTTACCATTAAACCCCTGTGAGCTGCCTGACAGGGACAGCGAGTGCTCTGAGGTGCCCTTTCCTCCTCAGGGCTCTCTGCTGCAATGTTCAGATGCAGACAGGAGGGAGCCTGGGCTTTTTTATTGCTCCCTCACCTCCCCCAGCTGCTAGGACTGGCTGTGCAACACTGCTTTTCAGCACACTCCTCCTCTGCTGCCAAGCCAGGGCACTAGTGATGCTCTGCCAGTGCTCTCTGCTGCTGGCAGCACCCACCTCCTGCTCACTTACCTGCTCTGCCTGGCATGTGCRAGAGAGAGGGAGCCCAGGCAGCTGGGTATGGAGACAGCTCCTTGCCTAGAGCTCCGCATCCCCAAAGCAGGAAGAGCCACACAAGATCCCTGCTGCACGGAGCAGGGCTCGGCTGGGGCTCCTTGCCAACAACCACGCATGGTGGCAGGTTGGCTCAGGGGTGTTCACAGAATCGCAGGACAGTTGAAGTTGGAAGGGACCTCTAGAGATCACCTCCTCCAACCTCCTGCTCCAGCAGGGACACCCAGAGCACKGGGCACAGGGCGGCATCCAGGCGGGTTTGGAAGATCCCCAGAGAAGGAGACTCCACAGCSTCCCTGGGCAGCCTGTGCCAGGGCTCTGTCACCTGYGAAGTGAAGAAATTTTTCTTAATATTCACATAGACCTTCCCATGTTCCAGTTTGTGCCCACTGCTTCTTGTCCTGTTGCTGAGCACCACTGAAAATAGTCTGGTCTCATCTTCTTTGCACCCTCCCACTTATATATATTGATAAGATCCCATTGTTCCTGCTGTCAAATGAGAGCACTGTGGAGCATTAACTCCCACGAGAAAAACCTAGTTGGAGCAGACCACAGGATTTCAGCCGAAATACCTGAGATTTCCACCTGCCACGGGAAATGAAGAATGCCCCRTTTGTGGGATGTCACAAGGAGGGCTGCGCAGAGCAGTGACAATGTGCTCCAGGAGAAATTCAGCTCCATCCTCCCTGCCTTTCCCTGCCCTCTTTCATCTCTTAAGCACTGAATTTGCTGGATAACAGTGCATTCAGTGTGAAAGTGCTGTCTAGAAAAAGAAAGTGTCAGAAGGACAGAAAGGTTTTGCCTGGAGAGGATTCCATGTACTAAGATCCAGAGACTAGAGCACTTGTACCTCATGTAAGCCTGGCAGCTCTGAGGTACTGGCTCTAAATTCATGGACCAGTTCAAAGTCAGTGGGGAATCTGCCATGAGTTTTGAACTTCTCAGCCCCACCTCAAGCRAAAAGGAGCCTTTACTGCTTTATAGAAATCAGGGACTGGAAGAATAGCTTGTGCTGTAGATGCAGAATGCACCCGCTCTGATGGAGCTGTGCGAAACAAGGCTGACAAAAAAAAAGAAAAAGTAAACAGACAAATAGGTGCCTTAAAGCACAGGGGAAAAGCCACTGCACCTGCAAATTACCTGCAAAGAGGGTCCAAAACAGCCTGTTCAATGCAAAGAGCGAGTCGGAGGGTGTYGAGTTCACCACGTTCCCCGACCCTTGCAGCTTCGATGCTCCGAGCTGCACCGAGAGAGGGAAGTGTGTGAGGTGTCTGAGCTCATTCAGAGAGTTTTCATTTGACTAGCACTTAAGTGGAATAACTGAGTCACAGGCACAGCAACCGCAGCGGGCTCCCGCAGTGCTGCTCCGGAGGAGAAAGAGAAGCCCTCTTTGCTGGGGCAATCCATGCCAGAGAAACGCATCTGGGAGGAGGGCAGAAAGCGAGAAAGCAGCCGAGCAAGGAGGTAACCAAAGTCAAAGCGCAAGCGTGTGCAAGAGGGCGAGAGGGCAATTAGGTATGTCAAGTGAAAAAGGAAGTGAAATTGCAGTAGGGGGGAACTGGTGGACAGTGACTGAGGCCAGGTTTTGGTCGTGACTTTCACTCGCTTGGACTCCTCCAGCCCCCACAGCGCTTTGGGGAGGACCGAGGTCCCAGCGGGGGACAAGCCCGAGCCCAGCCACAGCTGGGGCTCACCAGAGAGGGCCCTCCCCAGTGAATAAACTCGGCTTGAGTGGCCACAGCCTTGCAGCCTGCCAGCTCACCGGTGTCAGGAAGGAGCCTGAGAGAGAAGGCAAGTGCACAGTGACGCACTACCTGTGGCCCTGGCAGCTTTAGAAAGGAAAGAAGAGAGTCTGATCGGTTCATTTTGGTGGAAAGAAGAGAGCCTGATGGTTTGTTTTGATGAGGAATGAAATTCTGGAGGAGGAGGGGAGCAGAAATCGGGTGGAAGGGTTGTAGCTGGGCCAGTGGCAGCCAATAAGGCTGATGAAATGACCCATTCACCAAATCCCTGATGGCAGTGAGTGGCATGGTTTGATGTAGGTCGGACGTTGGTAGACACAGGGGACAGCATGGCAGGCAGACAAAATGGCTGGTTTGAAACAGTGGGGCCCTAAGTGTGCACGACAAGCTGCCCAAAGCGCTCCTGCCCTGTCCCAGGGTGAGCTGCCCTCCTTCGCTCTCCGATGAGTTTGCCCAGTGAGGATACCCACAGCTCCTCCGAGGCAGAGCATCCCCGTGGCCTTTCCCACCCTCCCATCCCACTCTCAGTCTAGGGCAGTGACTGGAAGGGACTTTGTTAGAGCAGGAGGTGGTAGCTTTGCAAGAATGGGCTTCTAGCAATAACGCAGAACAAGGATTCTGATGAATGTGGTAGGTCTCCTGTCAGGCAGCAGGCCAACAATGCAGTGTCTTGGTCTTTTTGCTATGGTGTGCAGGAAAAGGGGCATGAGATTTGTTTGGTACGGCTGAAGAAGATCCACCTRCAGATCTGAAATCATTGTTTATCCACTCAGGCATCAGCTGCAGACTTTGACACATGGCTATCAGTAGGTAGGAAACTTCTGCTCACAATCAGGCACACCTAAGACCCTTGAAAGTGCAWTTAGTGCCCTCCAACAGTATGGGGAGAGGGTATCCTTGGTGGGGCCTCCTTTCTCTATACACTGAGCAGTTACAGCAGAGCCAGTTTGAACCCCAGAGGTACAGGACATGGTGCCAGAGGGCTGAAAGACCAGGTCCTGATTGGGGATGTAGATAGCTTACTGAACAACCAGCTCAACTCTTTTGGGTCAGCCTCAGAGAGAGCCAGTGTCTCTGAGTTTGCACTGAATGTAGTGAGCAAAGGCAGTGCTCAGGGCTGATTTCTATCCCATTGCCTGAACAGGGAAACATTGTCCATCATAGAGCATGGACTACAACCACCACAGATTCTACCAAAAGAACTGGCAACTATCCCCATCCTGGAGCCCAGGCAGATTTCAGCCCAAGTAAAGTCTACCTAGTCAGCCCCTCCAAACAGCTCGCCAGGAGAGTGGTGCCATGACATGAGCAGTAAGCTCGGCCGAGCTGTGCCAAGACCATGACTAGGATGTGTCCCAAGAGCAGTGGGAGTTTCTAAAAGAAGAAAACTAGGCGCCTCTGTAGGCTTTTTTCCACAGGTCATTTTCTGCATTTTATATCCATCATGGATCCATGGCCTTGGGAGATGGGGCTTATGGGAGACTTAGACAGGGGAAGGTCATGTGTAAGTGCTGGAGAAAGGTGAGGAGGTTTTCACAGGCAGGGGTACAAACCAAAGGGACAAGGACAGGCTGGGGCTGAGGGTGAGTTCCGAGGGGACAGATGGTTGGGCTGGAGAAGAGTGAGGGCCAAGGGGATGGTATTGGCCAGGAAGAGTGAGGTGCGGGTTGAATACAAGGTTCTCCATAGATGGGAATGGCCAGAGGCTGCAGGCGTTTTGGACGTGCATTTTGGAGGACGGGGGTAGCTTGAGAATGCGTTGCATGGGCAGCCAGGGGTAGGGCTTCAGCGCTTGCTCTCCTCCTCCTGATGAAGATCCGCCCCGGGGGAAGCGCAGAGATCGCAAGCCCCAAGGGAGGAGACGCGGCTTGACAGACTGTATCTCCCTCTGCCACGGGCCCCAGGGCTTTGCGATTTCACACTTGGGCAGCCCCTCTCCACGGCGCCATGCAGGAGGACAGCTCTCGCGCTCACTCAGTCATGTCGTCGGGAAAAGCAGACGCCAGCACCTCCTGTCTCCCTTCCCAGTGCTTCGACTCCCTGACCAAGTCGTGTGTGAAGTGCCTCGATTTGTACAGGGACAACACAAGTAAGAGGGTGAAAGCGACCGCGTCCCAAGCACGCCAGGGCTGGGTGGTGGGCGAAGGGGGCTGAAGGGCCGCTGTGGGTTGGAGAGGAGGTCGGATCAGCAGGTAGAGGGGAGGGACCTTCTCCTGCAGAGGAGGTGGTATGGAAGGAGAGCCTCCTGTGTGGAGCAAGAGGAGAAGGGGTCGGGGCTGGGGGGAGAAGAGGCAGTGCCAGCTAGGAGAGGAGTGCCGGGACAGGAGGGTTGATCCATCCTGGAAGGGGGTTATAGCATGCCCCAGTGGCAGGGAAGAGCATGGAACACCGGGAGGCCCCATCTCCCACCCATCAGGTGAGGGTCCTTCAAGGCGCGAAGGCTGTTCATTGTAGGTGGTAGGTGTGCAGAGGTAAGAGACTGCTCTTTTTCGCTTTMTGAAAATACTGTCAAGCAGGGTTGTTGTACTCACCTAGAGCACATTGCCCAGGACCCTATTCTGACACTCGTGGTGTTTCCCTCCACAGCAGAGCCTGCCCATGCAGTGCCCACCTCAACCCCAATACCTTCAGCAGACGTGCCAGGCACAGTCGTGATGACCGTGGGCCTTGCAGTTATGGGGCAACTCCTGCTTCTGGTTGCCATCTGTGTCTTCCTGGCCTGGAAAGTTCGGAGACAGAGGAGGAAGAGAAARGAGCCAGATGAGGAGGCCAAAGGTAAGATATCCCTTGTATTCCTTATCACGGCACTCTGCATCTGCTCGAGCCAAAGGGACTATGTGACATGGGCATACTCAGCTCCTCCAAGGCACGTACTAAAGACCGGCCCATGCTGGTTCTTCTGCCTAAAGGTAGCACGTTGTCCCACGTGATATTCAGTCTGCCCTCACTGCAGACCCCTAAGACTTAACTTGGCTCCCGTGCACCAGGTTCTGGTGCCGTTTCAGATGCCCCAGGGCATCCTTCCTGGCCTCCAGCCACTGTTATGTCTCATTGGTTTTGTGCCAGCAGCACATTTGCAGATACCTGAAGGTGTTTCAGATGGCACTAGACAAGCCTGTTCGGGCAACTGAGTAACTGCCTAAGCGGCACTCTCACATGACTCTAGATAATCCCTTCTAACAGCTAATTCCCATCATCTCTTTCCAATGGGAGCCATGCAGAATTCTTCCTGAATGCATTTTTTGGATCCTGTTTTGCCTTTGCTTGCTTAAAGCACCCACTGGCACTGCGTCTCCTCTCCACGTGATGGTACTTTAAGAGCAAACAGCTTTTTAGCTTCCCTTCCATAAACCAAGCAAGTCAGGCAACTCAGGCCTGCCCGTAGCAACGAGTTTCCTAGTGTCCTAGGCCAGAGGAAGCAGGTTTAAATACTGTCCAGCTTTTGCTCACCACTCCACCACTTTGAGGCAGAATTTTCACATTTCTGTGGAAACAAAGGGAACAAAACTCGCAGTGTCGAAATTTCCAAAGCAGCCTCAWCCAGACTTCTTGAGTATGCATGAAATTTTAAGAATGCAAATATTTATGCTACTCATTTTCCGCCTTTGTATTTGGATAATCTGGAGAGCGCGTCTCTCCTTTGGTAGTCGGAGGGCAAAAAACAGATACGTGCAGCTCAAAGAGTCTGGGGTTTGGAGACAGTTGTGAACAGCTGGAAATGGCCCCTGAGGGCATCCCCTAAAAGCCTACATGACTCAATGAGGAAAGGGAGCCTCTCTGTAGGAAAGACCAAAAGAYCCAAAGGCCTCAGCAGTGTCTGGATCAGACCCCATCAGTGGGAGGCCACAGGGTTCACATGCTGCAGGGTTGTCCCCAAAGGCGACAGCAGCAGGACCCCTGCTTTATGAGCTGCAAGGGCTATAGCTGCAAGGAGAGATATAACTGTGGAGGCTCCTCCGTCTTCGACCTCCTGCACATCCTCAGGTGCCTGGTGCTCTGCTCCTGAGCCCGTGCAGGGCTGGGCAGCTCTGAGCACCCCCTCCTGCCTTCCCCATGCGGCAGAGGGCTTCGTGTGGCCCCGAAACACGCTGAGGCTCTGTGTGAAACACAGCTGCAGCCAGTTTCTGGCTAACAGAATAACCAGGATGGCCTTGCCCATGCTTCTTCTGGACATGCCGTCATCTCTTTAAAAATACATGAACATACAGATATTGTGCACATATATTTATTTCCCCTCGCCCTCTTCGTAGCCTCCTCTCCACCCAGCTGAGCACAGGCTGGGAGCAGGGGATGAAAAGACGCAGTCTGGGAATAAGGGGCTGRGCCCTGGCCTTTCTGAGGAGGCTTTCCAGGTGATGTCCCACCACCCACCAGGAGCTCGGCCTCCCGCGCCTGCCAGGCCGGTGAGGAGGAGGCAGAGGACAGGCCATCTCTGGGAGCTCCCTGACCCGCCAGCGCGTCCTGGGATGCAGCTGSCCCTACAGTCCCCACCTGTGGAGGAGGCCGCAGACGGGCTGGTGCCTCCATGAAGGCCCGTCCATCAGCTCCGGGGCGGCCATGGTCCACCCCGGCGCTGACTCACCCCCACGCTCTCTTCTCCGAAATGGTCTTGCTCCTCGCCCTGCGCTGCGGGCTGCCGGACCCCCGCGGGACGCTGCTGTGGCAGTCGCGCCGGGCCGCCCTGCCTCACCTTCACTGGCACCGGTGCCCACGCTGTGACTAAGAGGGGGAGATATTTTGTATTTTTTTTTTTTACCTGGGGCCTTTCCGTCGCAAGGCAGTACGCGGGGCTAAACTTAGCGAGGCTGCGACAGCGAGCGCTGACGCAAACGCTCGGGAAAAATACCAAGAATGAAAGAGGCGAAGGAAGAATCCAGCGGCAGGAGAGGGCTGGCAGCTGCTGGCTGCGCTAGCAAACGCGTAAGGGGCTGCGAGTGTGGGCCGGGCCCTCGGCTGTGCCCCCCACACACGCCCTCCGCCATGTCCTGCCCCTCGCGCCACCGGCCTTCCAGCTCCGCCGCGGGCCCATGCACCTTGGCGAGTCGTGGGGTGCAAAAAGTTTCTCCAAGAGGCTTTGTGGGGCCGAAGTTTCTAGCCAGCAGCATGTGTGTGCGTTTGAAGTGTGTAAACAAGTCTATTTTTAAGTCAGAGGCGGTCAGAAGAGGGTGAGACAAAAAGGGACTCGCTGCCGGCTGGCTGCGCTACCAGAACTATTTCGTGCAAAGGCTTGAAGTGCAAGTGCCAGTTTCTACGTTTTCCCCCAATACTATTTGGGGAAAAAAGAGTAATAATGAGCAGGGCTGCAGAAAAAGAAAGGGGAGGTTTTGCTCAGAAAAAGAGGTGCTGTGGAAACCATGAGGGTCCCTTCTGCTTTGCCCCAGTCCCATGCCCACCCTGTGTGCCCTCATGCCATGTTTGTCCCTCAGTGCCCCGTGCCTTCCCTTGCTCTCCTTCCCAGACCTGATAACCCCGTTTGCTTATCCTCTCTCAGAAAAAATGGACAGCGCCGTCGCCTCATCAAGCGCAGTCCAACAGGACTTCACGGCACTGGCAGCAGAYGATGACTTTGCTTTGGCCAAGTGCCCACATGTCAATGGAGCGGCAAAGGTTCCTGGACCTCCCAGGAAAGATGCAGAGAAGCAGAGGTTGTGCTGCCAAGGCAATCCTGGTGGCGATGTCATTGTGCTCTCTCCTTTGTCCCCCTGTCTTGAGGAGTGCAACCACTGCTTCCCGCTGCCGGCTACGGAGCTGGGGGCCACTGCCCTGGTCACCACCAAAACCACCCAGAAGACCTGCATCAATGAGGAGATGGCATGAGAGCAGGTGGAATGGAGTTGGAGCTCTCTGGCTTCTGCCTGCAAATACCAAGACTTTTTCCCTTGAGTGGATAAAGTGTTGCATGGAAGTGAGCTGAATCAGAACTAGGTTTCGCCTTGAGCAAGATCAGCCTTCTAGGATCATTGCCTTTCTACTTTCCCATTTGTGCAGAGTCCCAAATAAGCCAGTAGTCACTGGAGGAAGTCTAAGTCGATCATGCAAAGTTACGCTGAGCCAATAGATGCTGTGGTTGTGCTGTCTGGAGAGGCAGAGGAGATGTGACTGATGAGGAAGAAGGATTGCTGGGGGCTGCTGTGCCATTCGCAGGGCTGCAGAGCTGCGGGCATGGCTGTATGGGGCAGTCATGGTGGCTCTGTTGATGTATGGGGGATTTCTAGGGACAGGGGGCTAAAAGGAGGAGGAAAAAAAAGAGAGTGGAAAGGGAGTAAGAGAGTTAGGTTAGGGTCAAATCCCCCATCATGACGTTAGCTGGATTTTTGATACTGCCCTCAATAAAATAAGACTCATGACCATATGGAGCAAGCCTCATCCAGCATCTGCTCCATTCACAGTGCTGCCTTCCTCTGCCTTCTGCATGTCATACTACTCAGGTCTCTCCTCCCCCTGGATGCCCTCACTCTGTGGAAGGCATCCATTTACTGCCGCAAGACATGGCAGTCCCTGGAAACCCCCTCAGCAGCTGGGTAGCCAGGGGACTGGAAGCAAGTTTGTCTTCCTGAGCAGGGAGTGAAGAGAGGAGGAGAGGGAAAATCTCTCTCTGCTCTGACCTACAAGCACTTAAGTCAGAGAGGACCCGAGGCAGGCATTGGAGGTTGCTGGTCCGGAGGAGAACTGACTGTATAAGCTTGTCATTATGGCCTGAGACAACCATCACTTTCACTCAGAGTTGCTGCAAAACTACCGCGTGTCACTTGTGATGACAGGACTCACAGTGATGGATGCTTCCACGCTACATAAAGCCAGGCAGGGAGTGATGTGAGCGTGGGAGGGAATCACTTAATTTATGTGAGTGTCTTTAAGGGCTTGCTTGTGTGTGAGAATTGACCAGCACTGCTGGCCCAGGACATCTTCTCTCTGTAGATGATCTAGTCCACGTGTGAGCACACACCAGAGTGGCTTTATCATGCAGGAAACACTCCACTTTGAAAAYGAAGTCATTAGTCCAGAATGCACTCACTTTATTCCACCGCACTGTCTACACAAGGGGGTTTTGCCAGCGCAGTTAAATGGCATTGGCATAGCTGTAGCAGAACTGTTGATCCACAGTAATTATAGCAACCAATTCTCCTGGGTAAATAAAGCCCGGGAAATAGGGCTTCGGTGAGAAATCCTGCTGGTCCTGAAGGGGGTGATTAGAAAATTAGAAGTGCCTGAGGGGGGTTATTTGCATAGAGCACCATCCCAGCAGCAGTCCCAGTGAACTTTTCCGTCAGCAAGATGACTTCTTTGCCTCAGAGGCAACAAATGCAGAACCAACATAGCCAAGCAAAGAGAGAGACAKCACCACTGAGCAGCAGTATGACAGAGGCTTCTGTCTTGCTAGTGCCTGATTTCCAGTAGATTTGCTACTATTTTTAGCACCCAACCTCACTGTTAATTGATGTCCAGTCTTTAGGGCTGAAGTCAAAGGCATATCCTAGGTACAGTGCTCTCCTGGGCATGTCTATCTTCAGAAACTGTAGAACTTTTTCATGCTCACCCAATGGAGCACTGCTGTACAGCTCTTYGTAGGACTGATCTGTGACACTAGGTACAAGGGAATGTCCATCTGATGACAGGAAGATGCCTTTCTCCCAGATTATGTTAGCCCAAGCCTGAGCTTTCTTTAGGGCTCAAGGAGCTCCTGTTGAAGGGTGATGTCTCCCTCCATGCCACGGGCACTGCAGCTGATCTCACAGTGTTCATCTCATAGCGGGAATCAGAGAAGCTGCCACAAGACACAGAGACCCCACTTCTTCTCCACAACTCTCTGACCTCCTTGTGGCCATTCCAACTGCAGTGAACCTCCATCTAACTAATGCTCAACACAATTTAAGATGTGAGGGAAGCCAGGTCTCAGACTCATGGCCTCGTGGTTGGGAATGTTTCAGGGGCCAAGCCAAGTGCCCAGCAACCCTTCCTTGGAGCTTCAGGCTTGAGCAGCTGGCTCAGCTCAGTTGGGAAGAGTTGTGAAGGCTCCAATGTTTGTCTCCCCAGCAATCCTCCTGTTASTCCACAACAGTCTCTGCAGCTCTCTGACAGCAACCACTGCCTGCCGCAGAAGAGAAGTCACCTCAGCACAAATGAGGGGGCTCTTCATCTCTGTGCTCCACACTCAGCCATTCAGAGCGCCTTCCAGYGATCTTTGCACATCTGGTCTAGGGAAAGGAAATTTGAAATGAACCAAGACTGGTCCCAGGGGACATTCTGCCATTTGGAAGAAAGGCTGCTCGTGAAAGGCGGGGAATGGGAGCAGGACTGCAATGTGTTTCTTTCCTATTTCCTGCCTGATAACTGCTGTGACTGAGAACTGTGGATCCAGTGCCCATCCCTGAACACAGTGAAGATTTGAAAGCAAAACTCCTAAGATATRGTCTGTCTAAAAACCTTGTTGAAAAAGACCTGCTTTCTGCTAAGGTAAGGGCTTCTGCTCTCATTTCTTCTAACGCTTCAGTGATATGTCTTCTTTATGGGACTCCAGACAACTGCAGTTGACAGAAGCAGCATTTCAATCCACATTGGATTCTTCAGATAGCAAATATCCCTCGCATCCCTCTGTCCATTCTGGCATGCAGGAGTTTCCCCATGGGCTCACCTGCCTGATGCAGTCAAGCATAGTAAGGGTAAATCTCTCCTCCACGGCCTCCTTGCCTGACTGGCTGGGAAAAATTTGTTTCATGTTGCATTTCCTTTTATACATGCTTCTCATTCCTTATTTACAGGACATCGGGGTTTGTCCATTTTGTCTGCATGGGGAGAACAGGGGAAGGAAACAAAAATGTGATTGTAGAAATGAAAGAATAAAGTGTAAATGCGTGACACTTCTCTTTGCCTCTCAGGGGTTTATGCAGGGAGGTGCCTTGTCCATTTGGTTGGCGTCAGTACGGTATGGCAGGGCACAAGCTGCAGAGGTTCCCTCTGCACAGGCTTCACAGACACGTCCTGTTCATGTGGCTCCCTGCTGGCCTGGGACAGCCGCTGTGGGGGAAAGGAGAGTTTTTGCCTTGCAGCCTCTCGCCCTGGTGAGTTCTGCAGAGGATGGCAGGCAAAGGGAAAGCCCACTGCTGCTCAGCTGGGAGCAGAGGGCATGTAGGRAGACCCTCTCTGGAGAAGGGAGGACAGGAAAACCCTTGATTCACTGCATATGGGATGTGTCTCCCCACAGAAGGAGCCCAGRTGTGGGGGTTCAGCTGGAGGAACCCCCAGCAGGCTGCTCCACTGGACCCCAAAGTAGAGTGGGGTGAGATGAGAGAGAAAAGGTATCAGGCCAGCAGTTCTGGTCTGAATAATTTCATGTCCAAATAACTGTATAAAAACCCTCAAAAACAAAAGAAACAAACAAACAAAAAAAACCCCAAAGGAACACGGGTCCACGGGTCGATGTCAGTCTTTCCTGGTTTAGGGCTGTAGGCAAGCACTTTCTGCAAGCCCTTTAGACTCTCKCTTTCTGGAGAAAATCAGCCTCGATGCACAAAAATCCCAGCTCCAGCACTGCAGGCTGACCTCTCTGTCCATCCTGCTTCCTATGCATGCTGGCCACAGCCATYGGCAGCAATATGCACCCACGCAGGATTAGGACACCTGCACGAAGCCCACGCTCCCAGGCCACCTCTCCTTCTACAGCAGCCTCCCCAGTAGCTATGGACACTCCTGGGAGCCTTGCACTTTCTCGGGACAGGGACAASGCTGTGGGCCGGCGTGAGGGGTGGGGAGGGTGTTGCCTGTTGACTCTCCTCCCTGCCCTCTTTGACTTTCCACAGCAGTTTCTCACTTCCCCATGCTGGGCAGGAGCTGTGCTTCCTCCCCAGCTGAGCGGCCCTGCCCCGCGGCRCGCAGAAATGCCTAGAAAGGCTGGCGAGGCCGAGGCTCCGCACAGGCTTTCGGAGCGAGTGGGCAAAAGTCAGTGGAAACCCCAGCGCAGGCTGAGAGGACCTGGGGCTACACCCCTGCCCTCTGTCAAACCATGTCCATACAGATAGCGTGGCTGGGAGCCGCTCTCCCTCTTTCACTCAGTTTCCRATCAGGGCTCCCCAAGATGCCCCGTGAAGCACTTGCAGATGTGGGAGCCCCATGGAGAGGGGAAGAGCTGCTCCGACGTGGCCCTCTGTGATGCAGGAGGGCAGCGGAGCCAGGAAGGAGGGCTGGAGGTCCAGCACTTCCACCRCAGCCTGTTATATGCTGCCACTGCCCCCAGGTTGGTGCCTGAGATAAAGGTAACTCCTGGCTGGAGCAAGGCTGAGCTGAGCAGGGCAGAGATGCCTTCCTAGGCTAGGCAGGGGCAGGCACCAGCTCCAAGGTTCAAAGCTGCTATTAGGTTTTTAGGCAGGTTTCCTGAAGAAGCTGTCTGTGCACTTCTCTACTCTCTCCATAACTGTTTGAGCCCCATCAACTGATTACAAACCACACATGTTGAGGATAGATTACAAAGGCATCTAAGTCCTTCCAGTGTTGGTGGCTAAATGAAAGAGATCTTAGYGTTCCTAGAGAAAAGGGAGTTTGTTTCCATCCATTCTCTCGTCCAAGGGGCAGAAAACCGGTGGCCAGCAGCCTGTACCTGATGGCCAGTGGGCACATGTGGCTACACACCAGCCATAGCAGGCATGGAGTGATGAGCATAGCATAGCAGTGGGGTGCTGAGAGCAACAAAGAGGGTGTCCAGGCAAGGCAAGGAGAGGATCAGAGACCTGGGCAGAGGGTGACAGGGCAGCTGGAGGAGAGGGAGGCACTGCAGAGTTGTGGAACATGAGAACTTGGCATGCTGCTGGGCTGGCCACCTCCCTCTAGCAACACTGCCTTCAGTCCTTGGCTGTCCCATGGCCCAGGTAATCAGGTGAAAAAGCCTTCAGGTGCACATCTCTGTATGTTTTTATCTTCCTCTCTCCTCATCAGATTTATTCAATCATTTTCACGTAAGTAGCCCCCCTCCAAGATTTGTCACTCTGCCACGTACCTGTTCCCACAGCCTCCTKGCTCTCAGAGCTTTGCCTCCTTATCTTGCTCTGCAACATTAGATGCCCACATGTAACACCTGGGCTTTGCAAGCCTCTGTGACCCCCGAGTCTTTGCTTGGTAGCATAGTGAGGCTAAGAGTCTTCCTCTGCAGCTGCCAGTCACATCTGCCAAACCATTCTTAATCTCCTRCAGCCTTCAAAGTGCTTGAATTTCCTCCATCATCTTCTCCACCTGGGATTCCCATGGGCCCATCTTCCCTTGCTTTCTCCTCATTCAATGGACTCCTTGACCCACTGATTTAATCTCCTGGCAGTTCACCCAAGAGTTTAGCTTCACTAGCCTGAAGCACCCATGCAGAGCCCATGTAGACCTGCTTTGCTTCACCATGGGCTTTTGGTRGAGCATGTGGGGCAGCCAAGCTGTGCCTGGCAGTCTGTTGGAGAGGGAGGGTAAGGTGGGGTCTGTTTTATCCCTTGCCATGCCACAACATCCATCTTCCTGCAGAGACCATGTCAATGAGGATAAGCTCCTCTACCTGTGTTTGCTCTTTGCTTCCTACTGAAGAAGACTTGGGTTTAGTGACCACCCCATTGCCTGCTTTCAGGACACTGACTTCTTCTCCACTCTTRTGGGCCAGGTTCTCCACAGGAACAAACCAAACCACCCATTTCCCAGTATCAACCACAGAGAGCTTTGCAGAGACACTTGTGGAAGCCGCTGCAAGCCCATGAGGATGCTCATGGTAGACCTAGGGGAAGGAAGAGAGACCAGAGGTGCCTCTCTGAGGCAYCAGGAGCCAGGCAACCTGCCACGAGGTGGCACTGACACTGCATGCATGAGTGCATGGAGGCAGCGCTGCAGTGGAGCTGCATGGGAGGGTGAATGAATGCCAAATGCAGCAAGAGATGCTGCACAGGGACAGGCAGGCTGGCAGCCAGGCCCTCTTTGGCCAGGCAGAGGGTGATACCTGGGCCTGACCCCCATCTGCCCACARAGCCCATCACCTTGGCCTTGAGACTGCCCAGAAGAAAGAGACGCTCGCGTCTGGGCTGCATGTGCGCCTGAGACAACACAGAGTGGGGGCTGACAGAGGCAGAGCAGAGCAGGACACACCAAGTTCTTGCTCCTCTGCGCAGCCCTGTCTCCAGGGATGATGCTCTCACTCCTGGTCTGCCTCTAGCTATTTCGAAGGTGCCCATCAGCCCGGTTTTGAGGCACCAAGCGGCATACTCCTGTCTGTCTTGGGCCTGTCTCAACGGTGCCTCTGTGTCACCGTGACTGCAGCATTAGCCCTTATTCCCCTGGGGGGTCCCACAGTCCCTCGGTGACGGCAGCATTGGACGTGCCAGCTCGCGCCTCCCGTCCCCTTCACCCTCTCCTCCCTCCGGCTTCTATTTAAAAAGAAATGCCCCCTTCTGCCTGCAATACTTCCCAACTTCAAACGGCCCCGGTTTATTTTCGACTCTCCCCTAAATGGCTGAGGAGATGCTGCCCGGTTCCATGAGCTGAGCCTGTGGGGGGACACGGTCCTCTTGATATTTCTCATCAGCATCCGTCCGTAATCACTACCCACTGCGTAATGACAGTAATTAGGAAGAGCGAAACTGCCTCAGGACTGGAAGCGCTGACGGAGTTAGGGGAGCCAGATGGTGTTCACACTTAAGGAAAGATTTAAAAAAAAAAAAAAGAACTCCGCTTAAATCAGCCTTCATTTCCTTTACTTAGTGTCAGAAACGCTTCGGTCCTACCCGGTGCCCAAGAGGCTCTGGTGCGCACCGTGGTCAGCGCGCGGTGCGGGAAACGCACTGCCCCTCTCCGTGCCAGCGCCAGCTTCTTTAGCACCTGGGAAGGGGCCGAGCTGTCCCACYGCCCCGGTGCCATGTCCCAGGGAGAGAAACCCCCCGCAAATCCCTCATGGTTGGCGGCATGGAGGGAAGGAAGCAGGAAGGGCAGGACGCAGGGAGATGGGGGCTGGCAAGAGGGGCTGTGCGGCCGCAACGCTCCCCTCAGAAACAGCGCTATAAATATCTGTCCCCGCAGCCTGTCTCCCATGCGGGGGGTACGAGGGAGCGGGGCTGCCGGCGCTGCCAGGCCGCTCGGGCGGGGGCAGGAACGGCGCTGTCAGCCCCAGCTGTAATTAGGAGGCGCCGCCGCCGGAGCCCGCGGGAACAATGGGCTGTCTCTTACCTAGTTATTACCCCGCGCAGCGGCTGTCGGCCCCGCGGCGCCGCGCGCACCCAAGCCCGTGTGCCYGCTGCCGAGGGCCCGCCGCGGCAGGGAGAAGGGGTCCGGGTGCAGCAAGGGGGACGGGGGAGCAGAGGGGTATTGCAGGGGTCACCCCATTGCCAAGGGGTTTGGTAGCRCCTGGGAGAAGCCACGGGAGGGAGGTGGCTGGATACCCCGCCGGAGGTGGTTTCCCGCCCGCCTTCGTGCTAGGCCCATCACACTGCCGGTCCCAGCACCGTGGTTTGACACAGGTGGGACGGTCTCGCTCCGGCCTCTCTCCGCACGTGTGCCCGCTCTCCTGCCGGGAGGCAGCATGCTGCTGCTTTCCAAACGGCCGCGCCGGCTGCGCTCCACGGGCTCTTCCCGGCGGCGAAGCCGAAACCGCGCCGGCAGCCTGCAGTGAGCCAGGCCCGGGCTCTGCTCATGCAAAGGGCTGGCCCCTGTCTCGCGAGGAGAAGGGACAGTCCCACGGCTTCCCCGGGGCGACCGCCAAGCGGGGCTGCGTCACAGCTGTGTGGGAACAAGGGATGAGGTGTTTGGAGGGTGAACAGAAAAAGAAACCCACAGATTTGGGGTGACTAAAGTGAAGACCCGGCGATCGGGTGGGTGGCGGTGCTTCAGAGCTGTGGGGAGGCGCAGGAGCTGGTGCACACAGTGAGGGAGGCACCTGGGGGACATGAGCCCCGCGGTCCAGGTCCAGCAAGGGAGAAGCGCTGGACACGAAGGAGAAAGATCTTGGCTGGAGCACGGRGCTCCTGCCATGTGTCCTGAAACAGGGCTCAGGAAAAGCTGCATGACCAGGGATAGCTGGGATAGCTCCTGGCTGTGACACCTATCTCAGAGTCTCTCCAGATCAGTCCCACCTGCACCTAAAGCCCTTCCAGCTCCTTCACGCGCCGCTTCCCCAAGGCCCACATGCATGGTTGGGGCAGCCAGGCGGGGAGGGGAGCTGCACGCTTGTTTCATCCGCGCCTGCCTCTCCAGCATGGGGAGTCCCCTTCGCACCCCCTGCAGCTCCTGGGGTCGGACTGGGTTCTTCCCAAGTCGCCAGGTGTGGAGAACCATGGCCTGGGCCCAGCCTTCCGCAACTGAGCTGGCCCCCAGGGACCACAGGCAGATGGTCCCTTGTACTGGCACCACTTGTTCCTGCCACATGCAGGTGCAAAGGCCACTGCTTGAAAAGATGTTGGACATGGGAAAGCAGCCCACCTTGGCCTCTCCAAGAGCTTTCATAGCACCATCCCATCCTGCCCGGCCCCTGAACGGACTGGGACAAAACCAGGCTACATCAGGTGCTGTAACCAAGCAGGGAACATCTTTTTGCACAGAGACTCTGCTCCAGGGAAAGTTCATGCCCAAACTACCAGCAAATCCTTTACAGCCCTGCTAGTCTCCAAGGGCTTCAGCACTACCGGCAGCAAGGTTGTAGCTGCTACAACTGGTGATGTTTAAGTGCTGAAAGCCAAGTGCAGCTTAAGGTGTTTAATGCAAGTCCCGAGAGTTATCCGTGGGTTCCTCCTGCTCTTCTCCCCTCACCTCCCCYTGCACCATGAATTTGGGTAAGAAGGACTTAGGGTGTACCAGGACTGCAGTCCAGAAGGGATCTGGTGACCAACCTGGCACTACGTCCCTGGGGCTGGATGTGATCTGCCTAAGGGCTGAGTAGGGCACCCTGGGTGGGGGAAGCCAGCCCTTGGCCATGCAGCTGTGACAGAGAGGCAGGATGTGATCTCAGGATTCAGGTCTGCCCTTTGGGCTCCCTGCCCTGCTGCAACGCACATTTCCTTGGGCAAATCACTTAGTGTCTCCCTGCCTCTGTTCCCTGTCTGTCAAGCCAGGGTGGTGGCTTGCTGCCGTGAGCTYGAAGCGTCTCCTGGCTTGGGGATGCTCCAAGAAAAGATTGATGTTGGCCCAGGACAAGCATAAGACAAATCAACATGTTCCCGTGGGTTTTGAGGCCCAGAGTTCCCTTTCAGGTAGCAAGTTGGGTCATTTTAAATGCTCTCCTCATTCCTGGTCCTGCCTGGCCATCGTGTCCTCTCTTCTCCACCAAAGAGCCCCCGGCAGGCACTGGGGCTGGGCAGGACCCGTGTGCCCGGCGAGAGCGGGGGCGGGAAGCCTTGCAGAGTGACACAAATGCGTCCTGACTCCTGAAGTGATCGGAGGCGACAGACAGATTGTGCAGGGACTGTGTCTGGGCTCGTGTCAACATGCCGTGTCGGCAAGGGATTGACCCTTCCGCGCCGCGGGCACCGCGCGGGATGGCCCGCGAGCGGTGCAGTCATTTCCCGCTGCCCGCTGCGGTCGCTGATGAGCCAGTCCYCCTTTCCCTTCTCATTAAGGGCAGGCGGGACTGACTGAGCAGCTGATGAGCGGCACGTTCAGGATTAGCCCGCGCGGGGTGGCTGGTGCCGGCAGCTCCGGGAGGCGGCAAGCGGGGCTGCCAGGGAYGGCTGCTGTGGCCCTGGCCACGGACACAGGGTTGGAGCTGCAGCAACAAGCAACCCCYGTGCAAGAATGTCACATCGTGGGGAGTGAGACACAGTCTGGCCGTGCCCGTCAGTGGGGACACGGCCCCTGCTCAGGAGCTCCTGGAAGGAGCCTGCCCTGCGTGATGGGCTCTGTCCTGGGTGGTGGGCTTGGTCCTGGGTGGTGAAGAAAGTCCCAGGAGCTGAAATAGCCCCCAGACAGCCCCGGAGCCGCCGGGAGCCGGGCTGAGCCCCGTCGCGGTGGCCCCGGCAGCCCCAGGGCAGCGCCGCGGCAGCCGTGCCCTTCACGCCAAGGCAGGAGCACGTCCCGCTGCCGGCGGCTCCGGTGTCGGCCCCCGGCTGCTCTCTCCTGGCAGGAGCTATTCTGAGCCCCGATCGATGGGCGAGCGCGGGAGCAGGTTTGCAGCGACGGCAAGGCAGCCGGCACCGCCGCCCAGCCTGGCGAAGGGGAACGAGAGCAGCCCGATTGATTTCGTGCTCTTCTTTCYGAGAGCAGCAGGATCCTAAAGGAGCCGGGGAGGAAGACACAGGAGGAGGCCGGCATGCGGGGCTGGGAGACCCCCATGGAAAATCCCCACATTGCTCATAGCCCCCCCTCCATGATTTTGCTTCCTTCCCAGGCCTGGAGCAGTGGGGGACGGTGTGCAAGGGGGGCACATGAAGCTCCCAATTAAGGACTGTCCGCACTCAGGGAAGATCCCACGGGATTTTTGAGGAGATTCCGCCAGGCCTGTCCCCCCACCAAGGTTTCAATAATGCAGATGTCGTTCTCATTTCCTTCCTTACTGTGTTGTAGTATGACTGGGTCCTCTTAAACAGATGCTGCTGCCTGGTTTACCGAGACTGGCATTGCACCAAGCGCAGAAAAGATGCAGAGATTAAACTGCAGGAAAAAAGCACCTGCCACCAAGAGTTGTGGCTGAGACTKAGACGAGTTTAGCAATTTAAACCGGGGCTTATGGTCATGGCTATATGTCAAAGAACACCTTCATCCATCAAATAAAATTTTCTACAAAATTCTTATTCTTCAAGAATAATGATAGTTTTGTGAGAATTTACAAATCTATTAATTTTGGGGGGAAATCACATCGATTTTAAAGCAGGTGCTTGAAGAAAGGTAGCAGCAGTAAACGCGGGTATTTGTTTTTGCTGTCCAAGCTGAGATGCTTCTCCTGCTGCGGGAGGCGAGGGGCAGGATGGCCCTGAGTGCCAGCAGTGGCAACACGGGGTCCTCCCCGGGGCCGTCCCGGCGGAGCAGGGAGCAGTGCAGACACTGGGCGGGTGGGCTGGCCCTGGAGGAGAGAGCTGTGCAGCTCTGCACGACTCCCAGGAGGCGACGGAGTCGCTCAAGCTTCCCTGCAGAGCTCTCCCCGCCCCYCAAAGTTATATCAAAAATAAATATATAAACGCTATTTGGGCATTAAGTTGCTAAATGTCTTCCCTGG
Source organism: Nothoprocta perdicaria (assembly GCF_003342845.1). Classification (NCBI taxonomy): domain Eukaryota; kingdom Metazoa; phylum Chordata; class Aves; order Tinamiformes; family Tinamidae; genus Nothoprocta; species Nothoprocta perdicaria. Next base: position 1,309,462 of record NW_020455272.1, on the reverse strand, counting down.
TAATGCTCTCTTTGGGCTCCTTGTTTGCTATTCAGCTCCTCAATTATTTATTGCCTCAAAGAAACAGGGAAACAAACTCAGCGATGCAAACTTTGTGCCCTGTAGTGACACCGTGAGTTATTWAAAAAAAAAATCCCCAATGAGTCATTTAAAAATGTATTTAATCAGCTCTAACCAGAGACACGGTATTCATGAGTAGCTGCTTACTGCCTGGCATGAGCTGGGGAGGGCCAGCGGCAGCAGTGAATTTGGATCCCTCCATTGCGCTTCYTAATATGAATATTTTGGGGGCTCTTGTCAGTGAGCTGTAAATTCCAAATGTCCGCACTGATAGCCTCGTTGGARGATAATTACAAGTTTCCTGCGTTACACACACGCACACGACTGGGGTGGCATAAATCAGAGGCAGCTCTGCGGGCCCAGGTGGAGGGGACGAGCTCGTGTGCCGGCTGAGGTGCAGGCAGCCGGGATGGCTCCCGCTCACACGCGCCCCAGCCTCTCCACGCTGCCTCTTCCCCGGCACCCATGGGCCTGGTGGGACCCTCCGTGGGGTGGGTGTCGCCCTACAAGCTGGCGGGCATTGGGAGCTTTTGGAGATGTGGGGGGCTGCGGGGTGCAGGGCATGCAGGAAGGTTGGACTAGATGCAGGGTGCTCTAGGTGTGCCTGCTTGAGCAGGAAGGTTGGACTAGATGATCTGTAGAGGTCCCTTCCAACCTTRAATATTCTGTGAATCTGTGAATCTGTGCAGAGGATGCAGGGGGGCAGGATTTGGGAGATGCAGGGAGCGCAGGGGAGGTGAGGGATGCAGGAGACACGAGGGATGTAGGGGGGCAGAGGGGTGCAAGATGCAGGCAGCGCAGGCAGCATCACTCCCCAGTGCGCAGGGAGCTGAGGGAGGGCTCCGCAGGTGCGATGCACACCCCGCTGTCCATAGGCTGTAGTGAAGGAAAAGCAGCTGGGAAAACGCTCCTCTGGGAGGTGTCCACAGGAGATTATCCTTTGCTCGCTCCGTGATTGCAGCCCAAATCCAGAGCAAATCACAGCTAAAATGTTCATGCCTAAATTGATACGCACTTTGAACCCGGGCTTAGCTGCGCGGCAGCAAGCACGCGTTAAAACCCGCCTCGCTGCCAGCAGTGCTCAGATCCTCCCTTTCCTGTTGGCGGAGGGCACGCATGAGGTCCGAGCTGCGGAGCTGGGCTCTGCACAGCRCCCAGCATCCCCCCAGCTCCCCAGGGCTCCGTGCTCAGCCTCCGACCTTCTCCTTCCTATACGCGAGGAGCCGCCCGCCGGTTAACGTCCGCTTGGTCACTGCTTGACCCATTGCTCTGCTGGCCCGTGGAGCTGCAGSGAGCCCAAGAGCTGCTCTCCTTGCAGGCTGCGGGCAGGCCAGGCTCTGGTTAATCTCGAGTGCCAGGAAAGCAAAGGGCATAATTTTAGGAGAAGCGTGTGAAATCTGTTCTGGCAGATCAAATGAAGAGCTCTCAAGCAAAGGGAAAGAATTAACATTTGCAAAAGGTCCCTGCAAGCACAGGATTCCCAGCAGGCAAACCACAGTGACCAGCCTCAGAGATGATGCTCTGGTTTTCTGACTGGGATTAGTCAGGTTGGAGATACAGAAAAAGACCAGAGATCCAAGTGAGGGGTGCTGCAAACCAGGACAAGCTGGGATCCTGCCTGGGGAAAGGTCTAGGGGTGTCTGGTGGGGGGAAAAATAAAAGTCCTTGGGCTGCAGTGTTACTACAGCATGATATATTTGTGGAAGAAATCAGAGAAGGAAGGATTTCTGGGATCTGACTGAGATCAAGAGCGCCATGAATATCAACTTCTGTTTGGAGTAGGATCTCCTCCATATCCGAACTCCTTTTCCCTGCCAGCTCCTCTTCCCCACATGATAGATTCACAGAGAAGAAAGAAAAAATCCTGAAGTCTGCAGCCTGTGATTCATCCTTACTATATTTGAGTTTATTATTAGAAAGACGAAAAAAATAGCCAAAGCTGGAATTACAGATTTAGTAAGCAGGAGTGCCTATTTCAGCATATACTGCTCTCCTAATAACTCTGAYGCTCCAGGAGACGGAATTACACCCTCTCTAGCATTAAAGCATTGTCCCATACAGGTTAGTTATACATCTGAGCGAGTATATTAAGGCAAYGAGTCCTTCAGGAGCAGCAGTGTTTGGATTCCTGATGGTGCCCACTCAGCAAGCCAAGCAGGCAGGAGGCACCAAATGTGCTCTTTGAAACCTCTGCGACTAAATGCAGCTTCCTATTAATATGTGCCCAAAATCCACCCCCTCCTTCTCAGTAGCCAGTGAGAAAAAAAGAGATTTCTCAGTCCATGACGTTTGTAGGCAGGACAGTTTTCCAGTTCTTCTCTGGTCAGCCAAGAGTGAAGGGGAAAGAAACTCCGTGCCTGTGGTCTCCTTGCTGTGACTCATCTCCTTGCCCCAAGCACCCAGATTTGGGTGGGCAAATTAACAGATCCACTGCTCTAACCTTAGTGCTTAATGCACCTATATCTTGCACCTAGGCATCTTGGACTGAGGAAGATCCAAGAGGCTGGAGGCTCATCCGGGATGCTGAACGAAGTGACACGGGGCGACGACCCCGGTGGCTGCAGGGCGCACGTCCCAGGGGCTTTGAGCACGACAAGGGGGATGCGGCGGGGCGGGAGCAGGCAGCCTGTCTCCGTGTGTCCCTGCCTCCCGCAGCCGCTGCTTCCCCTTCACGCTGCCCCGCGTTGCCATGTGGAGGAGAGCAGCCGTCCTGCCCCTGCGAGCGCGGGCAGCGTGCCCGGACRCCGCGGCGCGGCCGCTCGCCACTCTGCCTCCCCTCTGAACCGCTACCAGTGTTAGAGCAGCTGGGGTATCTGCAGCCATCCGCAGAGCGCGCCGCTATTTTAAGAGCTTTGGGGTTGTTAAGAACCCGGGCTTGTTCAATATTGTGACTGTCTGAGAAAGTTGTTTTCCAAGCTTTAATAAAGCGTCAGCCTGCTGCACGAGCACAGAGATGCAGGGGCAAACAAACTCCGTGGCAGCCCCATGGCTGCTGCTGCGCTCRCCCGTGCTAGGAGCGAGCATCTCCTCGTGCCACCTCATCCCTGGAGCCCCCCTCTGCCTCCTCGCAAGCCTGGCACCAGCCCCGGCAGCCAGATGCACTCGCTCATGCCAGCATGGCACTAGCAAAGCACCAGGGCCCAGAGCCCGCTCCAGCTGAAAAGCTCGCGGCCACTGAAAGTGCCTCGTGCCCCAGCGCGGCCCTGGCCACGCTTGCCCTGAGCAGCTGGGTAGGCAGCACCAGAGCCCCTTGATCAGCCCCAAACATAGCCGAGCAGCAGCCCGTGACGGCCCCGGGTGCCGTYGGAGCCGCTTGGCCAGGCGGTTGCTCGCTGTGGTGCAGCGCCACGCGCAGTGCAACTGGGCTGGGAGGGGAGGTAACGGGCTGCYATCCAGTAACAGCAGGCACTGTGTCTTGCTCATAGCCGTGTTATCTGCAAGGTCTCATTTGAGCAGACAGGTAAATACTGAGGCTCGTCAGCAGCCTGGCACCAGGGCAGCCTCCTGTTGGTTCCTGGACCTGGCTCTGCAGAGCAACGGCAGCGCCATGCAGCAGCAGCCCTTGCGAGAGGYGCTCCAGGCGCTCCTGGCGGCCGGCATGCCCTGCACGGCTCTAACACACTCCTGGAAGCTCCTCTTTKCAAGGGCAGCTCTCGTCTCAGGCCCAGCGGTCACGCTCATGCCTCCTTAGCAAATCCAACTGCTCCCAGYCTCCTGGGCAGCCCTGGTCTCAGCATCCTGCTGACAATCAACTCACCAGATCCCRGTGACTGAGGTTGTTTCCGGACACCGTAGTCTCCCTCATTTGGGTATCCTGGATGGTTGGAGGGAGGCTGTCACCCAGTTCCTATGACGTTGGCTTCTTCATGCCTGGCCATTGCAGACCCAGCAGCTGCATGCACACGATAAACCCAGCCCACATGCAACCCACATGCCAGTCTCATCCTTTGCCCACATGCTTGGGCTCTCCAAGCGGACAAGGCCRCCAGGCAGAGTGCCCAGCATCTGGGTAAAGCGTGCTGAGAGTGCGTCTGCATGGAGGCATGGGAAATGCAGATGAATTATCCCATGGGATTGCAATGCACTGCCCTGAGCATCTTGGGTTCTGGAGGTCATCAGAGCCCTGGCATGCACTTCCTCGCACTGGGCTGCAAGGCAGAGGACACCGGCTCCGCGTGGGGCACAACACAGTGCTTGCTTTGGCACGAAGTGGAGATCTGCTGCGTGTGGGGGCAGCCGTAATTCCTCCAGCCCCAAGGAAGCAAAGGATGGGCACATGAGTGGCGGCTGGTGGGACGGTGCTTTGCAAGCAGCTCAGATTGCATGCACTACATTGGAGCTTTCTGTGCAGCCAGGTTTGCTGCAAGGGACGCTGAGGGAGTCGGGCTTTGGGACTGCAAAGTACTGGGTTACCCCAACCACTCTCAGGGGAGGTGATGGCACCTGTATTTCTGTCCCTGGCCTTGCAGAGAACATGTGGGAGGTATTTTTATCCTCCTGCCAGCTCCCTCAGTCACCGATGCTTACTTTAAATGGGTCAAGAGGGAATAAAGATGCAGCAGCCCTCGCTCCCACTCTGCCTGTCTCAGAGCACATTTACCAGTGATATTGACTTTCCCTCCACTTCGGCTTCATCACAGCCAAGTTCCGCCACGGACCTGGAGTCCCGAGGGAGATGGTGCCCGGTCGGGCAGCGTCAGCCGCAATTAGCTTCTCGTTAGAAGGCTGGCGCTGCCGCGGCGGTGCCGCGTGTCAGGCCGGCGCAGCCGCTCTCCCGGGGACAGCGATGCTGCTCCCTGCGTGGGGAGCAGGACCGCGTCCACCTGGCCAGCACACGCGGGTGCAAGCGGCTGGGACGGCCCTTGCGGTGCGGCCATGGGGGCAGCTGCGGCCCGCACCGTGTGCCAGCGTTGCCCCCAAGTCTGCCCTCTGCGCCGGGGGCATGGGAAGCACCTACAGCTTCAGCAGCCATGGCCTGGGGCTCCCCAGCACGCACCAGCGGTGCCAAGGGCGCAACGTGCAGCCCCACATCAGCTGCCTGTCCGCAAGGAGCGGCGCCAGCCCTTAGCCAGGCCAGGACGTGTTCAAGGGCTCGCTTGCGGCSGACGGCAGGGCCCAGCTTCACAGCGCTCTTGGCCCAGCACGATTTCTGGCCACGGTCGCTCCTGCACATGAGGCTCTGTTTGGAAGGGGACAGAGCCGGGCTGCAAGGTGACCTCCAGAGCCGAGCATGGCGGGAGCCGCACGCACCCGGGGCCGATTGGGGCCTAATCTCTGTGACATCTTTCACCCAGGGAGGGAAAGACAGCAGGAAACCAAGAGGGCTGGGGCCGGCGGGGGGACACACGGATGACAGAACGAGGCAGCCGCCTCCATCACGTTTAAGGGAGCTCGTTTCCCTCCTGTCTCCTCGGATCTGTCCGGGCGCTGCRCTCGCACGTAAGCGAGCAGTACAGCTGCCCCGGGGAAGAGGCGAGGGTGGGAGGCGACTGGCTCGGCGGGAGACGGAGGGAGAGGAGCCGCCGCCGAGGAGGGCGCTCCGCAAACYGGGCCGCGTGGGGAGCCTTCGCGGCCTGCCCGCCCGCCACACCCCAGCAGTGCTCCGGGCCCCGTGACGCCGGCCGCCCCATGGGACTTAAAAAAATAAAAAATAAAAAAAAAAATCACATATTTTAGGATTTTAGGACTCTTGTTATTGTCCCTGTGGTTCCCGTACCTCCAGGCTACGCTGTCTTTATGATCACAGGGCTTTTCCCTGTCAAAGCTGAGCTCCACAGGCACGTCCACCAGCAGGAAAGCTCGGAGGAGCAGGAGACCCTGGGCAGCCCTGCGCTCCTTACAGCCGCAGGGAATAGTGGGCGCTGAAGGAGCCCCCTCTCCTGAGGAGCCGGGCTGGGGGACAGGGTCCTGCTGCCTGTGGCCTAAGGCTTAAGCTGCACCTTAAGCTGCAGTTTAAGTTGCACTCACAGTGCAAGTAGAGGAAACGCGGAGCAGCAGGGAGAACCACAGCACCCCCGTGATAGCAGCATAGGGCARTCGCTAGCAGGCTGGTGCTGTGGCCCCGGGAAATCCTCCCTCCCCGACTGTGCCAGCTCATGAGGAAGGGAGGCGGGATGCCGGGAAGCAGCATGGCTCGCAGAGGCATCCGTCCCTCCGAGCTAAGGGACCCACAGAAAGGTGCGACGGGAAAATGTCTCCTGCGATGATGTGGAAGATGACGGCAGAAGGGCCGGTCAGGTGTTGCTAATTTCTCAGACTGCTCTTTCTTTTTCTTTCTTTC
>NW_020455272.1:1253257-1302918 GCF_003342845.1 Nothoprocta perdicaria | reverse complement strand
GAGGAGAGGAGAGGAGAGGAGAGGAGAGGAGAGGAGAGGCCACACATGTTGTGTGAACTCTCCCTTTTCGGGGCCAGAATGAGTTGTGTAACACCTGAGTGTGGTGCTCACTCCTGCCTCCGCACTGGAATCTCCTTCTTAAACTTGCTAGAAGATGCCGTCCAGGTTTAACCTAGGTCAACAAGGCTAAGAAGCAGAAAGTAAGGGAGAGAGCCCCAAAAATCCACTTTAGGGAGGTCTTAAGCCCCACTTGGTGATTTCAGGCCCAACACACAACTGCTGGGTTCTTCACATGGCTGATGCCAAAGCATGGCTGCTGCGTGCCAAGTAGTTGTATTTCTCCTTACGTTTGCAATTGCCTCAGGTATTTGTGACGCAGTGTAGCAGTGCATTTGCAAAGCTGGCTGGGTGGCCGCCCTCCTGCATTTAGCCCCTTGCTCAGGAAAAAAGAAGAAAAGAAAAGAAGAGAAGAGAAGATAATTTAGGTTTTCTCCTTTTTTTTTTTTTTTTTTTATTATTACCTCCCCTAGTTTTATATCTATTGCTACCATAGCACATGTTCCTCTTACTCCATCCTTCACATCATTATGAGTTGAGCCCCTGAGTTGAGCCTCCCTCAGCTCAGGGAGCTGAGCCCCTCTTCTCTTTCCCGCACTTAGCAAACTTCACATTGACTTTTGACAACCAGTGTGTTGGGAATCAGTCTCTCGCCCTCTTTCTCTTCCTTCCTTTCCCCAAGATTTTMTGTTCCTCTTCTTGGCTCGTCTTGCATTCCTGGTCATGGGAGTCCTCCACACCTTCCGTGCCCTGCCTCATGTCCCCAGTGTACACACTTTGATTGAAAGCCACTTGCTCATTCACCAGTCTGTTCTTTCCTCTAGACTTCTTCAAGCAGTTCCAGCTTTCTCCCTTCCTCATGTTACATGGCTCTTGGGGATTTCTTTCCCCACAGAAATATTTGCTTAAGTTTTCCCAAGCTGAATCTCATGCCACAAGCCTACAATTTTGTTATGCTCTAGCAGTGCTGAGGGAGCACAGAGGAACCTGGAGCAAGACCCTGTAGTTCCAAGCATTGTTGCACTCACATGTATCAGGGGACAGTGACGATCTACACAGACAGACACAGAGACCAGGCACAGCCTCAGCCAAATGGCCAGTGGTAGAGCTCAGTGGCTYTCATGTCCCTGCCAAAACAAAAAATAGAGGGGAACCAAATGAGCCAGGTTCATATTAAAAATGGAGGCAGCTCATCCTGGGCTATCCTAAGAGATGAGCATTTACATGAGCTCAAGGGAAACCTACACAAGGTCAGGACAGAGACATCCTTTCACACTTACCAGCATGTAAAACCCATCTTGGGGTCAAGAAGTCCTCATGTGCCATATTGCAGGATACTGCATATTGCAGTTGCTGCCAGGGTCAGTTCCTGGGGCTGGAGGACCCTTTTTTCTGACTGTGGCTGCTTTCAAGCTGCTTTCTGGAGGATTCAGGGGAGATGCTTGAGCTGGTCTCTCCTGGCATCCCAGCAAGATGTTCCTGAGCCATGGATAAGTCTCATACACAGGACTTGTTTCACACAGATCGTTGCTGCTTTCAGTATCAATCCTCTCCCCAGGCTGAGAATTGGGAGGTGGAAGAGAAACGCTGCATCCAGTGGGAGCACCAAGGTGACTCCAGCTTGCTCTGACAAGTCTCTTGCCAACTCAAAGCTGGAACAGTTCCCGCGGCAAGAAGCGGCAAATTTGATTTTTTTCTTCTCCTGAAAGACAGGGGCTTATTGCACAGCAAAATGTCACCGGGTTAATGAAAGGAGACCTTAAGTAAATCCCTGATGCTAATAGGATTGGGGTGTCTTAGGCAGGTCCTGCTTGCAAAGGCGGATCAGGCCAAAGCGAACCCAGCTTGAGAGCTCATGCGTTCCCAGCGGGCCGAGGAGCTCTGCCTGCAGCCAGCCCGCTAATACAAAAGCCCTCTCCCTCCTTGGTAATCCGGGGAAAAGAGACATCAAAAGCTGCCCGCAGAGCCGTGCGGGCGGAAGGTTTCCGCCGAGGTGRCACGGTCCTCTCTGCCCTTGGCTGCTTTGGGGCGAGGAGTGCGTGGGGACGAGGGGGCTYGTCCCGAAAGGCGCCCGGGCGCCCCAGCAGGGAGGAGCGCCGGAGCGGGTGCATTGGCACGGGTGCCCTTCCCAAGCTGCCGCTCTGGCGCTGCAGCCGGAGCGCCGCAGTGAGCGCGCGCCGCACGCCGCTCCCGGCCATATGGTCCCTGCGAGGAACGGTGCCGGGGCCCGCGGGCACGCGCCTCCGGAACAGCACCGCGGCCAACGCAGACGTGTCGCTCTGCCCCATGTGCAGGTGCCCCTGCGCTGGATGCCCCTCACGGCTCATCGGGGGCATCCAGCCCAGTCCAAGGACRGGGCGTCTCTGCCCTGGCGGGGTCTGCCCAGGGCCCGGCGCCAACCGCAAGAACACAGCAGAAAGCGGCCGGCCCCAGTGACAAGAGGCCATCTGGCCGTGACTTTAGCCGGGTTAGTCATTCCTGGCTAACACAGCCTGAACCGGCCGGGCGCCCCGGGTGCCTCCAGCAGCCTGTCCAGCAAAAGCAGACTCAGGTTTAGCTTTACCCTCCCACCGCCATGTCTGGCTTTCACCCAAATCCTGGCATATTTAAAGCAGTGGCACAGAGGACGTGCTGGGGAAAGGATGAGGCAAACATCGCTGCTCACTGGCCCCCTTTTGCCTTAAATCAGTCCCTTCCATGAGGAGCAGCCACTCTCGTGGGAAGGAGGGCAGGCTTGGGGCTCATGCCGTGTTTTGGGCGCACTACACCCAGGAAGAGGCGGCTTTTTGGCTCCAGTGCCCTGCCAGCCACCCCWAAGCTCAGGTGCAAGAGGCTCTGCAACTCTTCGCATCCAGATGGTGCCAGCCCAGCTCTGCCTCAGGGGGCCCCTAAAGACATCCTTGCCCCAGAGCAGCCCAGCACCACGCGCCTGCCCAGGAAAACTCTTCCCAGCAATGCTCTGGACACCGGCAAGGCCTCTGGGATTTGCTGTAAATGCAAGTTCCGTGGGCAGCGAGTGGCGGGAGCCTCCCGGAAGGCGCAGCCAGCTCGCAGCACCTGCCACCGAAGCCGTGCAGCCCCGGCTGCGGGATGAGTTCAGGCCACCAGGCCGGCTCCTGCTCTCAGCCAGGGCTGGGTACAATGAATAAATAAATAAATAAATAGATAAATACATAAATAGATAAATACATAAATAGATAAATAGATAAATAAAAGCCTGAGCTCTGAATGTATTTTCTGCTGATTGCTCTGGGTGTCATTTGGGTTCGAGCGCAGCCTCCTTTGGGAAGCCGGGAGCTTGCAGATCTCAACTTTCTAGCGTTTGCAATTATAATCTTAATGGTAAATGCACATATGGTTCTGTGTTTTATATAGGCCATTATGCGGCATCCTTTCTCTGGCAGGGTATTTTACAGCCCAAATACAGAACCTGGGCAGGGAAACAAAACCTTTGCACACCAYGGGCTGGAACTGGGGGAAGGGCAAGGTCTAGGTCGCGTCTCTGATGCTGATTCCCTGAGTCCCCACGCTTGAAATTTAACTTTTCCATTAGCTCTCCAGCACTGAAACAAGAAGCCTGATATCTCCCGCAGATCCCATCATCTATTGACTCTACAAGCTCCTTGGCAAGGAGCACTATCCTGCCAGCCCCCCAGGAATAAGCTGGGGCAGCAGATCCAGGAGAAGGCAAGAAGCCCCCAGTGAGATGCTCCTTTTTTWTGTGGAAGCGCAGGTAGAAGCAACTTCCTTCACTGTGGACTTCGACAAATGCAAAGAAATCCTGCAATATCTTTGACAGCCTTCCTTAGCCTTCAGCTTCCCCGAGCTGACGGTGTTTGGCTTTAGCTGCTGCTTGCAGGTGGCCAAGCCYGCTCCAGTGGAGCACGGACAGGCGGTGATGCATCCCACAGCGCTCCGACCCCGGCACAGCTCAGGGATCCATCCCGTGCCAGTGTGCCCCAGCCCACCCTTTCCTTGGTCAGCTCATTCCAAAGTGACAAAAGTGTTAACCACTCTGGTCCTTGGCTCCCACAGCGATTCCCTTTGGAGGGACCCTCGGGGTGCCTTGGGTCCCCCTGAACCTTTGCTGCCCTTTGCAGCCCTCGGAGCAGTTCCTTCCCAGCCCGGGACAAAGCTGAGCCCTGTACAAGACCCATCCKCACTCACCAGCAAGGCAGCTCCTCCCTGCTGCATCCTCGGTGCTGCATCCACAGGGCTCTGCGAGTTTCACCCAGGCTTTCCCCTCCCAAGGGCTGCCAAGCCTCTTGCCTGGGCTCTGCGGGGACCCCACGCACCAGCCCCGGGTTGGGGCCAAGGGCCAGCAGTGACTCTCCTGGCCGTGGYCGAGAGGAGCTAGGGTTGATTTGTCTCCTCTCTACTGCCTTGTCCTGCCAGAGACAACCTGTTTATAGTGCCAGCCATCGGCATATCCATGCATACCCGCCACAGTGTATTCCAGCAGACTCACTTTTGTAGCCTGGGTGGCCTTGTCACTGGAGGGAATATTTCCGTGACAGCCTTCAATGCTTGTGGCCAGGATCGACCACAGCTCCTTCCCCGGGTTCCYCCTCCCCGAGTGCAAGCGCAGGCTTGGCTTTTGCTCCAGCTGTGCCTACCGACCTGTGAGCTGATGCAGCCAGCTGATTCCTGCAAGAGGCTCTCTCTCTACATCCCATACAGATCAGCAGYCAAAGGCAGCACGGTGGCATGGGATCCAAGGGACCCTTCCAAATCCCTCCTTCACACCCATGAGAATCCCCCTTGGAAATGTTCTCTTTTTCCCAGGTCATTCCAGGCAACCTCCTCCTTGCAAAGGCTCTAATTTTGGCCAGTTTCTCTCTCCACTTGCTTCCAGGCTGATAAGCCTTCCGGCCCCTGGGACGGCTCTGCTTGCAGGCATGTCGTGAGCAATTGCCCGGCTCCTAGGAAATTATTTCTGTCACTACCTGGGCAGCGAGCAAACTTTTCTTGCACAGTTTCTGTGCAGGCAAGCGCTGGTTTGGGGTATTAGCGTTAACGACACCCAGGTTTGCAACTTCTGACTGATAGTGCGTTTAGTCAGAGCGAGCTGCTGCGATTTGGCAAAAGCCTGTCTTTTGGAGATGCTCAGCTTTCTTCCACCTCACTGCCTTTTATCTTCTGGGGAAGCTCCAGAGGCTGGAAGGTACCTTGCAGAATGGATCTCTATTAGCTTGCGGCACTCGGGGCCCATCTCACCATGTCCCAGGCTCCAGCTGCTCTGTTTACTGACATCTGCAAAGCTCCTCTTAGCTCCTGCCATCAAAGCGAGCAACTTTGCCTTCACCTCACCATGGGAAATGTCCAGGAGCTGGCAGGGCTCGATGCTGGTGACTCGAAGGAGGCAGAGGGGAGAGGGGCTTCACGTGTCCTCGGGCAGGTGTGGTGCCCGTGCCCCTTGGGACAGACACAGCAGCTCCTGCAGCACCATCAACACCACGTTTGCCCCACCTGGGACACGCCAGRGCTCTCGCTGCAGCGCGGCTGGTGAGCTGAAGCTGACCCTGGTTTTCCAATACTCGGTATCCCCTAAATCCGTCCCGCGAGCCGAAGGCAGCAGCATTTCCCCTTCACTGCGGGGCTGCTCGTGCAAAGCCCTGGCCCGAGCACCAGTCATTATTAAATGTGGAGGGGCTGATGCTGGCACACGGCACTCCCCGTGCGCAGGGCTCRTTCGCCGCAGAGCACACGGCGCTGCTCTCCCTCGCTCGCTGCTCGCCAGCGGAGCGGCTCCCGTGGGGCAAGCTGGCACGCTCGCGCCACCGCCGCCCTTGGGAGCTTGCCCCAAGCCCTCACCGCCACRCTCGCCACAGGGCTGGGGGGCTGCTTGCTCTGCACAAAGCACGGGTGGATCTGGGGGTCCTGCCTTCCTCGCCCGCCACGTGRAGCCCAGGGAGCCACCCCTGAGAGGGAGCTGAGCCTCCCTGGCCAGTTTAATCTTTCCCTCCTCCTCTGCATCGTTATAACACTCAATAACTCCCCGTGCTGGGATGGCAGGACCTGGCAGCAGTCCCTGTGCCAACATGTGTGGTGGGCCCACCAAGGACATGGGGAACACCCAGCCTCACCACCGCAAGGAGCGGTGCTGTGGCCAGGCAGGCAGCAGGGGCACACGGATTTGCCACCTTCCCTGAGCCTGGGCTGCAGAAACCCTCCTTCCTCCTGCCCCGGTCTGCATGGTGCTGTGGAAAACCCTGGTGTGTGACACAGCCGGGGCTGGACCTGCTGCAGGGGGTTAATCAAGGGTGGCACCGCCAGAGGAGGAGRAGGAATGGGCAGAGCAGGGTGCAGGGGGAGAAGGGCACCACGAAGGGCACCCACCAACACATGGAGGGAGCCCACGGGCCACAGCAGCGCCGGGATCTGCAGCTGGCCCGGCAACAAGCCCTGGCCGGGAGCCAGAGCCCAGTGCGGGGTGGCAAGCAGCGTGGGGCGGCAAGCAGCGTGGGGCGGCAAGCGGCGTGGGACACAAGCATGTGGCAGGACCCACCAAGGGAGCCCTTGGGTGGCAAGCGATGGCCGCGGGGCGCGCAGCCCTCCTGGGCACCGCGCCGGGCCCGCTCCGCTCCCCTCCTGCCTCTCCCGCCCCTCGCCGCCTCGCCTGCTGCGCCCTCCCTCCCTCCCTCTCTCCCTCCCTCTCTGGTGCGAAGGGTTGGGATTTTTTTCCTTTTTTTTTTTCCCTTTCTCCGTTGCCCGTCAGTGTGTGCGAGGCAGGGTGAGAGGCGGACGCGCGCTGCCTGCCGCCCGCCTCCCGCTCCTCTGCCGGCAGCCGGGATGGGGCGGGCGGCGGCAGCGCCCGGCAGCCCGGCTGCTCCCGCCACCACCGCCGCCACCGGGATGCGCCGGGATGCGACCCTGCTGCGCGAGGCTCGGGGGATGAGTGCTGCCCAGCGCCGTGCGCCTGCCTGAGCCCCCGCTCGGAACTGCCGCCTGTTGGGCTATTTTTTTTTTCCACCGGACGAGGGGGTGCAGCCTCTCATACTTTTATTTTTTAATCACTTCTTTTCTCTTTTTTTTTTCCCCTTCCCTTTTTCCCTCTCTCCCCTTTCCTTCCCCCACCTTCCCCTCAGCTGAACCCTGCTCTCTTCTCCGCGGGGGGCTTTTTCGCAGCCATGAGGCGGGTGCCGGGGGCCCCGTCTCGCGAGGGCCCGGGGGGACAGCGCGCGTAGCCGTCCCCCTCGCACAGGGTGGGCAGCAGGGCGCCGCGCCRGTGGCCCCTGCAGAGCGGCGGGCGCCTCTCGCCCGCTGCCCCCGCGGGAGGCAGAGCGGCCGCACAGCCCTGAGGCACCGGGCGGCTGGCATGGCGGGCCGGGGGCGCCGCACCCGCATGGAGCGCGGCTACGTCCTCGGCATCTGCTGCCTGGTGCTGCTGGACCCGGGCCGCGCGGGCGCCGGCGAGGCGGGCACGCGCGGCCCCGAGCCCGAGGCGCAGGTGGAGAGCAACAACGCCAGCTGGGGCCCCACGGCCGAGGACGTGGCGGCGGCGCCCACCGAAGCCATGCCGGGCGGCGACCGCTGCCGCGGCTACTACGACGTCATGGGGCAGTGGGACCCGCCGTTTAACTGCAACCTGGGGATCTACCAGTACTGCTGCGGGACATGCGGGTACCGCTTCTGCTGCCAGTTCAAGCCCGGGCGGCTGGACCAAAGCGGCTGCTCCAACTACGACACCCCCAACTGGGTCAACACGGGCCAGCCGCCGGCCCGCGTGGACGAGACCCCCGAGGATCCCACCCGGGACAAGACCAACATGATTGTGTACATCATCTGCGGCGTGGTGGCCATCATGGTGCTGGTGGGCATCTTCACCAAGCTGGGCCTGGAGAAGTCGCAGAGCCCCCAGGCAGAGATGACCATGTCCAGGTAAGGTCCTTCGCGCCCATGCTCCTCCTGCCAGAGAGCTCCACACTCAGGGTTCAGGGTTCCCCTTTCCCAGGGCGACCCGCAGCTCCCAGCAGGGCCACCACATGCCCCTCTGGGCAACGATGGGGAAGGGGGTGCTGCCCTCGCCGKGGCRGGAGCCRGCCCAGCRTGACGAAAYGCAGGGTGCAGCTGCGCAGCAAGKAGATRTGGGCTAGGGCTCCTGCTCCTTCCTGGACAGYGAGGGCTGCCAGCCCTGGGATGTGYYGGCCCAGGGACAGCRGGGAAAGMGTGTCACGATGTTYGTTCCTYAGGGACCTGGTCAGATCCCGCGAAGCAGCGAGGTCTGTCCCTGTCCTGCTGAGCAGAACYATCCACCCTGTCAGTGGGGAAGACTAAATGTCACCTTTTAGAAGTGGCCTCCCCTCACCTTTCTCCCTAAATTCATGGATCCTCATGCGTTTCGGAGTCAGCCTATGCCTAGGACGACCCTGGACAACAGTTGGCTTTATCCTCGCTGCYGGCATGGAGGGAGGGGAGATTTCGGAGTGGCGCCTTTGCAGTTCCTGCGCCTCCCGGCTGTGCGTGTTTGTGTGCGGCGCACGGGCGCGTGCGCGTGCGCCAGGGGGCCGGGAGGGCTGCAAGCCCCTCAGCGCCCCCGGGAAGGGCAGAGGGGCAGGCGGGAAAGGGCTACGTGCCGTCGGGCTCCCAGCCCCTCGTTTGACCTCCCTGGGCTCCCTCGCCTGCTCGGGTGCTGAGCTGCCCTGCTGAGCCCAGGGCCAGAGTGGGGGAGAAAAGGTCACGGTGTCGCACGCGCGTCTCCCCCTTTCCCCGTGTCCGGCTTCCAGCCCTCATTCCCTCACTCCACTCCYCCCTGCCGCTACTCTCGCTGTTAGCACATTGCCCGCTCCCGGGCTCGCTCGCTCCTTAGTCCTGACTTCAAATAAACACTTCTTGCCACGTTTATGTCCCCCCCCAACTCCCTCCCCACATACACAGGCACCAAAATGCAGTGCCAAGGCTTGTTTTGCCTCCGCGCGCTGYGTGCACCCCCTTCCCCTGCAGGGACGTCTCCCAAGCGGCACCGAGGGAAGGTTGAGTCCCAGCTCGTGGCAAAGAGATGTCACAGGCGCCCGGGCCTCAGCATGATGCACCAGCCRCGGCTGGCGGGCACGCAACGTGCTCCGCCGCATGTCCCCGGCTCTCCGGGGGGGAGCAGGGGCTCTCCCAGCGAAGCGCCGCGCACCTCGCGGGCAGGCGGCCCGACCTGGCGCCTGGGCCCCGCTGCCCGCGCGCGCTGCGCCGCCGGCGCCTCCGCGCCGCTCGCGGCCTCGCGGGCACAGCGCAGCCCCTGCGGCGCGCGCCTGACTCAGAGCTGTCCCTCCTCATCGCGCTCCCGCGCGGCACACGTGCGAGCACGCGCTGCCCGCAGCCCCTGCGGCCGACCCGCCTGCTCCTGCTCCCGCTCCCGCTCCCGCGGGCAGCCCAGCCCCATGGCTCTGCTCGGGCCCTGGAGCAGAGACCCCACACGGGCAGCGTGGCTCTGCGCCCCGAAGCAGCCAGGAAGAGCCCAGGCAGCGAGTTGCAGGGAAGGGGGCACGAGGGGGCTGCACTAGCTCTCTGAGCCTCAGTGCAGCACCTCGCTGCCTTTCTAATCAACAAGGTGCAGGCTCTGCTCGCATCCTCCTAGTGAGGACGTCAAATTGGTGATAAATCCATTTCTATGCCATTTTGCCCAGGGATTTTAGCTTGAAAAGAAAGAAGAGGAGAAAAAAACAAAGCAGCGCCCCAGGAAATGATTTTACTGGGACAAACAGGGAGCTGCTCTGGTTGCATCCCTGAGCACAGGGAGCCCCTCTCCTTCCTGCAGAGCGCCTGTCGGCCCCTGCCAGCACGGAACCTGGGCAGCACCCGAGCTCTGTGTCCCGCTCCCGCAGCCGCTACGCCCTGGGCCCCGCTCTGCCGCTGCCACCCAGACACACACTGCAACTCATCCCCACACCTGCTGTATCCCRCCTCCACTGAGGCCATTCCCAGAGCCAGGACATCCCACCCCAGGTCCTCTCCACCCCATGCCCAGGCCCAGCTCTGCGCCCATGGCCAGCAGGAGAGGCCAGGCGCTTTTGCCTGCTTGAGGACAGGGGGAGAGGGCTGAGCCCTCTGTTTGGAGGAGGCCGGGTGCAAACAAGGTGGCACAGGGGGTCACAAGGACCTTCCTGAGCTGGGTGATGCTCTTCTGGGGGCTCCGTGCTGCAGCCCCCTGCGGGGTAACCTGGCCTGGTGTCTGTGTCCGTGTCCCTCCCGTGCGTCGCCCGCAAAGCGCTGGCGTGGTGGCAGGATCCATACGGCCTCTGCCAGTCACCGTGCTTTCTGACTCCCCTTCCATTTACCAACCTGCTGGGGGGTTTTGCCTCTCCTCCTTGCAAGGGGATGTTACAGCTGCGAAGGGTGCAGCACGGCAACCCCCTTTGCTCTTTGGTCTCCCAGCTAGGGGCGAGAGGGATGGAGCTGCCATCCTAACGCATCTCCCCGCGTTGCTGCAGCCCCTGCAAGAGGCAGCGCTGCCTGTGGGAGCAGCGTGCCCGGGGCACAACGATGTGCCCCTGTGCTCAGGGCTTGCCCACCCAGGAGCCTTTCGAGGCAAAGACTGGGGGGAACTGCCTCCCACCTCCACCTTATGCCTGCCCACCAGGYCCTGATCCCGGCACCTGGGCTGGAAACCACTTCCCAGGTCTCTGGGAAGCACCCGCTGCCAAAGTGGGATCCCAGAAAGAAGTGCTGCCCCTCRCCAGGCCTGGTGGCACTGGGGCTGCCCCACCACCCTTTTCCACATCAGCACTTGGGGGCTGAGAGGCCCAGAGGGAATCTTTGTGCCCATCCAGGTGGGATACTGGCGTGACACAAGCTGGGTGGGTGCAGGAGTTACTGCAAACGTGTGTGTGTGTACGAGAGACAAGCCGGCATATTGACCTGGCCATGCTGGTCCTAGCTATCCCATGGGAATACAGCCTGAAGCAGGGTGCTGCCGGGCATGTCTCCAGGATGCTCCACCTGGCTCTGCCGGCGGGTCTTGTGTTTTCTCATTTCATCCACATGATACCTGGTGGGAACATTGCGGCTGAGCAGAGGGAAACTTGTTTTCTACTTGTAGCCTCAGCTCTACTAAAGCTAAGTGTTTCCTTTTTTCTTTTCCTTCCCATTTCTCTGTCACAAGTCAGAACTTTCCTGATGAGCAGAGCAGTAATTTATTCTGCTCCCCATAAGCACACTTTCAGCTCACATGGGACTGCACTTTGAAATATGTGGGTCATTGCTCAACAGACCTTTTCTTCCTAGTAGCTGCAGATTTTTTTGACCTGGGCATATGGGGTGGGAAAAGGAAAGTTTTTCTCGTGTGTCCTTTGTGTTTTTCCCATGGGACGGAATGAGAAGCCCCCCTCCATCTATACCGTGCACGGAGTAGTTGTGCCTGCGCTCTGGCCACGTGCCACAGCTCTGCACAGCTGTTACTGCCCACATGGAGTGATTCTCCTGAATGTCACTGCAGGAGCAGGCAGAGCCATCTCCTTTCCCCCTTCCCTGTTTAGTGGCTCCTTCTGCTTAAGCTGAAAGTGTCTCTGCCTTTGTGGGGTGCTGCTGTGGTCCAGGAAAGGGGACGGCACACAGCAGAGTGCAACTCTATCTCCCCAAGAGCCCACTGCTGCAAATTTTACAATTTACTAAACCTTTTTTGCACTGGAGATGGTAGAAAAGGAAAGAAGTGCCCATGCATCAAAGTGGTGGTGCCRCATCCTGCATTCCCCATCGAAACACGCAGGGATCCATGCACGAAGGAGGCAGACGCATGYGAGGGCAGCGCGGCAACAGCTCGGAAGGCAAAGCACCAGCAACTGCACTCGAGGAGGAAGGGGGATGGAGCCATCCCTGTTTTCCTGGGCTTAGTCCAACAGCTGCCTTCGGAGTCCTTATTGCCACCCAGGCACGTCCTTCTTCCAGAGCGGGGCAGCAGGGTGGCCAGCGAGCCATGCAGCCTGTGTCATGGCCAGGTTTCTGGTGCACAACCTGCCAGCCCCGCTGGCTCCTCTACTCTGCAAGCTCCCTTTGCACGTGTGTGAGACCAGCACAGCTTTGTGGCACCGGCTGCACCGTTGCCTCCGTCCTGGCATAGCTGGGAGCACAGGCAGCCCGTGCACCACATTTCTGCCCAGCACTACCACAAAAGTGCAGATATTTCTGTTATCTGCTTCTCCCCTGCACAGCCACGCGTAGCTCAGCATGGGCAACGCAACCTTGTGTCCCTCTCCGCGCTTCGGGTAGGAGCTTCTCATGTTGCGCCTTGCGGACTGCATCATGGCCTCGGGCCAATTTCTCATCACACAGCTGGTTTGGTGTCCGTTTCTATCTATCTGTCCTGCTGCTTTTTTCTTTTCTTTGTTTGTGTTGTTTTTCTTGCTTCTCCGAAACATTCCTCATGCTTCGGGACTATTCCTGCAGTCTTTCCTCACAAATTTTCTAAGATAAGGAGGGAAGTCTGCCACTTGCCTGCTTTCAAATGCCATCCCGTTCCCGATCCCTGCAAAATTCACATGCTCCAAGGGTCACCTCTTGTCATTTGTCTATATGGATGAGGGACATGTCTTATAAAAGTGCTTTGGTGGGAAGGGGTTCAAGCTCTGAGCTAAGAGCAGCACGTCTCAGAAAAACCCATAAGCTCTGCTGCTGATACTCATAGCACTGAGAGACCTGAAGGTCCCAGCCAGTTGTACCTCAGTGTCCCGCTTCACCAGAACCAAAGAGGCCAGGACCATCCAGCTTGTCCTGAGCCCCCACTCCCCGCTGCCCCAGCTAGATTTCCAAGATGTTCATGTAAGCACAGTGTGATTGGCACCTGCACCAAAAACAGACATCCACACACAGCTGGAAATGGGAAAGCCCGCTTTAGAAAGGTGGATTCCTCCCCTGCTTTCTTCCTTTCCCACCACTTCCTGCCCTACTAAGAGTGGCAGCTCTGTCTGGAGACCAGGCCAGCCCTACTTCCCCATCCTGCTCCTTTCCAGCGTCAGCTCCAGCACGGTCACCTCGTCCTCCTGTCCCGTGGAGCCCTCAGGCTGCAGTGTCCCAGTGTGGATGGATGTCCATCCTCTGAGGTGCAAGGTAGAAACTGAAAACCACTGATGCCTCTTGGCTCAGTGCTGTCACCATCACCAAGAGCTCCTGTCCTCTGTAGGATGACTCTCTCTTCCACTGCTGGATGTCAGATTGTGGCACAAACACTCCTATGGAAGGTTGCATGGGGAAAACCTGAGGGATCCCAGCAGAGTTTCTTGGCTGCTATCACAGAAGTCACCAACAAGCGGCAACAAAAAAAAATGCTGTCTTGTGGGAGGAAGAAAACTGCTCATAAAATGCCCCATTTTCCCCAGCAGGGGATTTGTAGATCCCTCCCCACACACCCTAAGTCACCTCTGATTGCTGGCAAGACCAGGGTCACCCATCAACCAGGCCAGCTCAAGTGCATGCAGCAACTGTTCTTGCTCTGCCCGGCCAGGTGGTGGCTTTTCCTGGACTTTCCTTGCTGACCACCATTTCTTCAGGGAACTTCTGTTGTTTCAGCTCACCTATTTCCCAGCAGGATCTGATTCTTGTCCTTCTACCTTTGACAGTCTGTGTGCTCAGCCAGCAAGCTACCTGTTCCTGCCACCCTGTCCCCGTGATGGCTGCCTTCCTTCTGCAGGTCCTTATGGTGGTTCTCACAACCGTTCTTCTTCCTGCTCACATTATGCTTGGCACCCCTCCTGAGCATTTGCACAGCGTGTCCAAATCCCGTGTGAGTCAGAAACACCTGCCCGTGTTTTTCTTTAGGCCCCAGATATCCAGAGATCTCCAGGACCCTCTAGGCTAAATGAATCTTTTTAGAGTCACACCATGAGACCCTACAGAAAGATCCTGCATCTGTTGGATCATTATGGGCAAGAGATCTGGGGAACTTCCAGAGAAACTCAAAGAAAATTTGCCCCCTACTTGCTCCCCAAATGGATGCTTCCCATTTGCCAAGATGTCGAGGATATCTCAAGACACTCCTGTGCGGATCCAGGTGCAGCAGCTTGCCATGACATCTCTCCTAGTGGTGTGCTTCCCATGGCTTTCTCCCGTGGGCACACAGCAAAGTCTAAGCAAAGGGGCTTATTGCTGGGGTTGCCTGAGGGGTCTATGTCCATCAGGATAAGCCTTCTTAAGAGAAAGAAAAGCAGCATAGAGGAGCCATCTATAACTTTATGTGGGGCAGTGGGGCTGCTGTGACGGGGGAACCAGTCTCGTACACGCGCCTGTGGGTACCGCTGATGCCAAAGAAAGATGAGCGGTGGCTGTGCGGGTGTCCCCAGCGGCAGCGTGTGCCCCCACGGACGCACATTCCCGGCGGCAGCTCCCACTGAGCAGGCCACTTTCCCCAAGCCCCCGCTGCCGAAGCGCGGCGCTGCGGAGGGGACAGCACAGCCTGGGGACTGCAGGGACAGCGCTGCCTGAAGCTGTCCCACYGAGATGGTGCCACCAACCGCTGCATCACCAAGGTCCCCGCATGCTCGTGTTGTGCTACAGTCCAGGCTGGGTCTCTCCGGGGTGTCTGGGGTCCTGAAACCCTACCCCGCTGTGTGTCTGAGTGCGCCGAGTGCGTCGCTGGCAGTGCTCCAGGCTGGGGCTGCGCTTGCGGTTCGTGCCTGCGGTAGTAGGAAGCAGCGAAGACCTAGAAAAGGTGTTTGGAGGCAATATGGTGAATGCCCTGTCACATGCTGCCCCAGCTCTCTGGGAGACCAAAATGAGGCAGCTATGGGGAGAGAGGGCAGGAGGAGAGGCAGGAGTCGTCCCTATCRTTACTCCCATCTGACTCCACTCGTGCTGTGCTGCCAGCACCTCAGGTTCCTCGTCCAGCAGCACCTCTCCCAGGGGGTTCAGCATGGCCCTGTTGCCCTCAGCCTCATTTGATGTCGTGTGTCCGTGTCACCCGGCTGTCCCACCACTGCAGGGCAGCTGTGTGGAGCAGTGACCGGGCTGGGAACGCAGCCCGGGCAGAGCAGTGGCCAAGGGCGGGTGCGGAGCGCAGCCCGAGGGACCCTGTGGGCCCACAGCAATATCCCCACGAGGGCAGCCCCTGCCCGTCTCCCTGCTCACGCGGCTCTGCCCGTAGCCCTCAGCCGAGCTCCCCTTCCCRGCACACTGACAACAGGAGCTCTGAGTGCTGCTCCCGTTTCTCCTCCGAAAGGACAAACGTGTCAGCAGGCTATTTCCTGCTCCGCAGTTAGCAGCCAGCGTTGGCAGCGAGGACAGGCCTGGGCAGGTGGTACGCAAGCGAGCGGGGCAGAAGAAGTTGTTTATTTTGCTGCATCCATTCACCTGACCTGCTGAGCCAGAGCAGAATGAGACCAGAGGAACTGCAAAATGAGTATCTTGTCCTTTCCCGGCTAGTGGTAGCACTGACCAGGGCAGGGTGGGAGAGGGATCAGGATTCTGGAAGGCCGGTGAGTGTTGCTCCTTCAAGAGAGAAGGTCTGTGACCGCACAGAAGGTGGCTCATGTCTCACCACTAGTGATCCTAGGGCAGAGATGCGCCGGGGTGCAGCCAAACGTGTCCGAAGCAAACCAGGCACCTTCCCAGAGCCTTGCAAAGTGCCAGTCTCCCACAGAGCGGGACACAGCACACCAGACTGCGCCAGTCTCTCTCAACACCACCACACAGTCTGCCCACTGAAGAAGCCATCCGGTTAGCYTGGAGAAAGGAGCGGATGGATGGGCTGCGAGGCACCCCGTGCCCATGGAAGCAGTGGTGCTGAGCGCTAGCTGCTCCTAAGCAGCCTGCTTTCCCATCCCCACCTTTTGCTAGCATATCCTGTTGGGTTCTRTGGAGCCACCTCACCTTGGGCAGCCCAAGCTCTACAGGGAGAGCAGGCAGGGGTCCTGCAGTGCCACGGCTGCCTCACTGCACAGGCTTACGACGCCAGTCCCCAGCAGCATATGGGAACATGGGAAATCTCCTATATGGGAAGAGCTATGGGAAAAGTCTCCCCAGGAGGCAAAAGCGAAGCCCTTTTGACCCGGGTGCAGGTCCCCTGCGGCCCTCACGCACAGCGCGGTTCCACCCCAGCGGGTTGGGCCGGCCCGGAGCAGCAGCCCAGCGCAGCGCCCCGCTCCGCTCCGCCGGCGGGCTGCAACCTCCCRCTCCCCCTCCAAGGGCAGGGGCGAAGCGCTCGCTCCAGCTTGGGGCAATGTCGCTTCCCCTGTTGCTCATTTCTCTCTCTCCGCCTTTGATGGCTGCACTGTCTCCTCCTCCCGTTCCTCTGACTCCCCTTGCCCACGGCTTGCAACGGCTCTCCCGCTGTGGTTTCCACATATGAGTCTTAAGCCACTGATCCCTCTCCCCTTCTTCGGGGCTCTCCAAAATGAGCCAGCCCCTGGGGCTGGAGGTGTCTKTCATGCCCTGTTTCCCTACTCCCACAGGGTCACCTCCATCTCCCAYATCCCACCATCCCACAGGGTTCCCTCCATCCTGAGGGAACATGCRCCTAGTAGTTCCCTCAGGATGGCTCAGGAGCATTGACCTCCGCATGCTGGTCCTTGCCACAGAGYTATTTCTGACTTGTCACTGTCACTGCTCCAGGAGTCACCTCTTTGCCTGCTGAAGAGCTCTTGGTGCTTGCACAGGGTTTTGGTGGATCCTCAGTTAAGCTCATTGGCTTGGTCTGCTAGGCTTGGATCGGACAGGACTTTTGCACACACTTTTTTTTGATACTTTGCCTGGGTAAGACAGTATTATTGCCCRTGCAATGATAGCTTGGAGTAGCATCTCACTCCAGAACAGTACACCAACCTCTAGGTGCAGCCGTGTGAGCTCAGTATCTGCAGGCACAGTGTGCTGGATGGAGACTGCTCCTGRTAATGGATGCCTCAACATTACATTAGTGTTTAATTTCAGGTGAAAAGTGCAGATTTAAAGCCAATCTGCTGATGTCCCTGCATACCCAACCTTAATCTGCACCTTGGAGCCATCTCAGAGCTAACTTGGGAGATGTGCTCCAGGAGCAGACCAAACCTTCCCCAAACACTAAGTCTTCAGTCATGGGAGCAGGCTAGGGCTAGCCTGAAGGAACCCCCTCCAGAACACGTATGGTGCAGCCGCCAGCTTTCTTCTTCCTTGCACTGCAGGGTGTAGGGATAGGGGGCAAATATGGGGAGCTCTTTCTCCGTGCAGCTGACCATGATCCCAGGCCCCTATCTGCTCTGGCTGGACCTCCACAACCTGCACAGCTGGGTCCACTCCAGGTGGCACCATGAAGAACCTCCTCCAGCACCAGACGAATGGAGGCAGCTCTTGCCAGTGCGACAGCACATGCCCAAGCACYGGGTGCAGGATGAGCCCCGCTGGTCGCTCGTGGGCTGCAGCCCCACATGAGCTGTGTCTGCAGCCCTTGCCTGTGGCACAGCTTGTGACACGGGAGAGATGGTGAGCCAGGTGTTGCTGACGCTCAGGGACGAAGCAGCTTCTACCTTTGCAAAACTGCTTGTTAAGAGCTGCCTTTGCTGTTGTTCTCATCCATGCTCCAGGCAGGCGATGCTGAGGGTAGGTTTGGGCGSGGGGGGCGGGAAGAAGCACTGATGGATTTATCTGGAGAGAAAGTCACAGATTAAGGATTGCTCAAGCTTCATAAACAGACCCGAGGGRAAAAAAAATAGGTCAAATCACATTGAACTTCCCAGTGAAAGAACCCAATCTGAGTGCTGGGCCCTGGGGATGCTCCGAGTGGAGGCAGCAGCCTGCAGGGAAGGGGGCGGCCGCAAGGTACCTCGGGGAAGGTGAGAGCTGCGGGYGCCAGCTCCTCAGCAGGATGATCCTCCTGTATCCTCCTGCAGGGGAAGCACCCAAGGGTGCCCGTGCCATGAAAGGTACGGTCTCTTTTCCCTGGACTAARCATGCCCTGGAGTTACAAGAGGGAGTTCCATGGTGAAATGAAACCCCTAGGGCAGCATGCAAGGGTGATCTGAACTGAAGCCCTCCTAGCAGATCCTGGAGGATCCTAAGGGCAACAGCAGCTGTTCCCTCCAGCTCCAGAGTGAGCAAAGGAAGACAGGCAGCAGGGAGCAAAACATGACACAGCCACGGGAGGCACGGCATTAGTGACAGGAGGAGCCTGACAGGGCCAAGAGATGTGTAAATAAAACAAAGGAGGTCTCCTGGGGGCACACGGCCACACCAGTTTAGCTCAGAAAATCATCTGCTTTTTCATGGGAAAGATCTATGCGTTGAGTGAGCCTCGAGAGTGAAGTCAAATGGTGTTCAGGTCTTTAGGAAGCGATTATTTAAGGAAAGGAAGGAGTTCCTGGGCAAAGAGCAGCGCTGAAATAAACTCAYAGAATCACAGAACACTTGAGGTTGGCAGGGAGCTCTGGAGATCATCTCCACTGTTTGACCCCTCTTTACCATAAAGTAGTTGTTTATTATTATTATTATTATTATTATTATTATTATTATTATTATTATTATTATCTTATTCTAAGAAGAATTTCCTGTGTTTGAATTTGTGCCTATTGCTTTGCAACCTGTCATTGGGCAACTCTGAGAAGAGTCTGGTGCTGCCACCTTTCCTTCTCCCACCCGGCATTTATACACACCGATAACCCTCCCCGAGTCTTCCTTTCTCCTGGCTGAACAATCCCAGCTCTCTGAGTTTCTCCCATATGGAGAAGTCTCTAATGCTTTACTCATCTTTGTGCCCTTCACTGGCCTCTCTCTAGCATGTCCACAAGTCTTGCACTGGAGTGCAGCTCTCCCGCCGTGGCCTCRTGAGGGTTGAGAGGACAGATCACCTCTCTTGACCTGCCAGCCATACTCTGCTTCATGCAGCCCGTGATGTTGCTGGCCTTCTTCAGCACAAGGGCACATTGCTCTTCATGTGCAACTTGTTGTCCACCAGGACCTCCTGGTCCTTCACTGCTTTCCAGCAGGTCAGTCCCTAGTCTGTACTGGTGCACAAGGTTCTTCTTCCCCAGGCGGAGGACTTTGCATTTTCCTTTTGCTGAACTATATGCTGCATTTATTGGCCCATTTTGAAATTAAKTGATCCTGGGGGAACCTGTTCATCAAATCCTCCCCCAGAGTGTTGGAAAAGACATACAAAGCGAACGATCTTCCCCCGCAACTTTCCAGAGGCTGCTCTTACTATTGCCCTCTGGTGTTCACTCATTGCAGCCAAAATGAAAGGCACAGTGTCATGGGAACAGTCCTCCAATAATCCTGGCCAGAATTTCAAGGCAATCTCAGAGGCACTGCCCCATCCCAAGCACCACATCCCTGGCTTCACATGACACATGCGAGCACAGGACTTTGTGATCTTCATGACAGAAGCAGGAGTTCAAAGAGGTGGCTAAAGCGTGACAACTGGCAGCAGGTCACACCAGCAGGTCACACCAGCCGTCACACCACACCAAACCGGCCCAGACTGTGAGCTCCACATCTTCTGGCTTTGTTTCTCACATCCAGCGTGTTGCAGGGCAGTAGAGGTATCTGTCCCGACGGGTGGGATGGTTGGGTTGCCCTACTATGCAGCTGCCGGAGGGAGCCGAGCTCTCTGCTTGGAGGTTTGGGGCACCTATCTCTGAGGGAGAAGAAGAAAGGCCAGGGTGGGCAGAAGAAGGGCACAAGATGTGTGCTAAGCGATGAGCTTCTCAGATGTGGCTTCTCAGAAGAGGTGAGTTCAGACTAGGATGCGGATGCACCTCAGACTTTTTTTCCACTTGGCTCTGCAGAAAGCACTTTGATTCCTTATTGTTTTACTGGGTGAAAATCATGGTGGAATGAGGGGTCTTGCTACCTTAGTCCAGACTGTGACAGACATCCCCCCGCTGCAGAAAAAGATGCTAAACCTGGTCTAAGAGTCACCCCATGTCCCTGAGACAAGCGTTTGTGGAGAACAGGCAACAGCAGCATGCAAGGGCATTGCAAGGTCGGTGTGTTCAACTCGTGTCATCTTGGACTAATTAGAAAAACCGATCCACCTACCAGCTGATGGCACCTCCACACTTCTGCACATAGGAAGGAAAAAATACTGTAGAGAGGCAGAGCCTGAGTTMTTTGTACCGGGGATCCAACAGAAGCACAGCAGTCAAGGCTTTCTCCTGATAGCCCAGGGCAGGTCTTACAGGCTAACGCCATGTCCTCCTTCCCTCAGCCTTTGCACCTTGAGGGTGGGATCACTGRTTCAATCCTCACTCAGAGCGGGGCTCACTTCAAAGTTAGATGAGGTTGCTCAGGGTCTTGGCTGGGTGTGTTTTGACTATCTCCAAGGATGCAGCTCCCCCAGATGCTCTGGGCCCTTCTGCTGTGCCTGACCACCCTGATAGGGAACAATTCTCCTTATTTTTAGCCTGAATTAGTCCAGCTTGCATCTGGCAACCCTTKCTCTGTCATATGCCTGGCAACACTCACTCTGTCCCGGTGCACCTCTGAGAAGAGCCTGGCTCCATCTCCTCTATAGCCCCCATTACTGCAGCTGAGAGCAGCAATCACCCGCCTCGGTCTCCTTGTCTCCAGCCCAGCTCACTCAGCCTCCCCTCGAGCGCTGTGTCCTCTGGCCCCCGACCATCTTGGTGGGCCTCCATGGGATTTGGCAACATCTCTCTCGCCCTCGGAGAGCCAAAGCCAGGCACTGTTCCAGATGCAGTTTTCGACTGCTCCAGAGCAAGRAGCTGACATATATAACAAGTCAGGATTATTCACCCTTCCTCCCCAGTATGCATCAATTTACATTTATCCACATTGAGTTTAATCTGCTGTTTTATCGTCCACTCACTTGCTATCGCGAAGCTCCTCCTGCAGCTCTTTTAGCTTGCCCATATGAGCTAGCCAGCGCGTTTGACATGAAAGGCACGCTGACAGGGATCCTGGGGATTAGAGAGACAGCGAAAGCCCTAACTGGACTCTCTCTGCTTTCCTAAGCATCCTTGATAGCRCAAGACTGGTCTTTATGGCAGAAATTATGGGTTGCTTTCATGCTAATGCCAATGCAAATAGAAGCTTTGTTTCCTACCCTGGGACTGGCTGTCAAGGGCCACAACAAGGAGCGCGCGCGCCTTGCGCTGGGACCGCCTGCGCACCACGGCACTGCTGCAGTGTCTCCAGCCATGAATGTTAAACGAAACCGCGCTTTATCTTATGTAATGGTGTTTAATGTTTAATGCTATTACTTATAAAGAGGGCATTACGAATGGACAGCGCATGCGYGAGAGGCCACCGCTAGTTCATTCTCCCTGAAGAGGCACAAGCTGTGGCTCTAATCTGTTCCCCGGGGTTTTCTCCACTTTGAAATAACTCAAGCGAAGGTGTAGCCACCTCTCCCCTCGTTCCACCAGGCTCACGCTCTGGGGAAATGTCCCCGAGGTGTAGCTGCAGTTGACGTCAGTTCATTTTTTCTCCGGCTCACTGTGTTTTACCCCTTGTAGCCCACTCCGAGCAATGCGTCTCCCTCAGTGGCTTTTCACTGTGAAGCTCCCGAGCCCAGGAGGGCTCAGCCTGAGCTGAACCTTAATTTGCAGAATAGGGGAGTGCTCTCTAGCCCTGTTGCAAAAGCTGGGCTGGGTGAGCATGTTGTTGATCGCCATTGGCARTGATTTTCTAACCCTAAGCTAGGAAGCTCTCCCAGCACAACCTAAAGAAGCCCTTCCCAGGTGAACCAGAGCTGGGAGAAAAAGGATGGGTGAAGGCAGGCTGGATGCATTTGGATCCTGGCAAGAAAGAAGGTGGTGGTTTCTTTGGCCCTTACTGCTCCCTTCAGTTTAGGAGCAGGGCTATGGTGAGACCTGGGGCAGCAGGAGACACGAGGGGCCAGGGGAGGTGCATGGGGTGGCTTGCCGGGGRGTGAGCACCGGGGCTGCGCGGCACCCATGGGCCGTGCGGCACMGTGACCGCCCCTCACGCCTCCCCAGGACGCTGACGGACCTGCTGAAGCAGCCGGGCCTCGGCCCCTCGGAG
Organism: Nothoprocta perdicaria; assembly: GCF_003342845.1. Taxonomy (NCBI): domain Eukaryota; kingdom Metazoa; phylum Chordata; class Aves; order Tinamiformes; family Tinamidae; genus Nothoprocta; species Nothoprocta perdicaria. The sequence goes on along the minus strand of NW_020455272.1, from coordinate 1,280,970 downwards.
CAGCTCGACGGCCACGTGGGCAGCCTCCAAGTGCAGGTGGGCGAGGGGCTCGGCCGCCYGCCCCCCAGGAACGGCACAGGTAAGGGGCGCCTCTCCATCCCGTGAGCGCAGGGGACCCGCCGATGGGGCCCCCTGCCCAGCTGCCCTTCTCTCCCCAGACAAGCTGCACCTGAACAACGCCATGGTCACCAACCCCATCGGGGGGCCGCCCCTGGCGCTGCCGCTGGCCCACGGCAGCCGCCTGCCGCTGGTGAGCAGCGGGCCCCTGCAGGCGCCCGACTACGCCAAGTACGCCACGCTCAAGGCTGTGGGTAAGTGCCACCGCCGCCACCACGGCCACCGCCATGGCCACCGCCATGGCCACCACCGCCGTGCGGGACCAGCCACACAGGCTGCCCCGGGAAGGGCTGCAGAGGGGAGGGCCCCAGCAAGGGCGCGGGCAGCACGCGCTCCCATGGGGACTGCAGAGCCCCACCAGCACCACCTGGCCAATGAGAGGCCAGGATCCCTGAGTGCCCACAGAATCCCCGGCCAATCAGGGCTTGGGATTCCCCCACCACCGCATACCTCCTGCACTCACCCAGCCAATCAGGCACCAGGATCCCAGCCAATTAGCAGTGAGGATTCTTCCAGGGACCCACGGCACTCTGGCCAATCAGGACCCTGGATTCCTCCTCCCTGCCCCAGCCCCCCAGCATTTCCCCAGCCAATAAGAGGCCAAGATCCCTCACCCCAGCCCCACCCCTGCAGCCAATCAGGGACCACAGACCAATTCCTCCACAGACCCACAGCATTTCCCCAGCCAATCACAGCCCCATTTCCCCTAGCACCACTCCCCCAGCCAATCAGGGGCCAAGATTTCCCAGCTCCCAGAACATGCTCCCAACAAATCAGGGCCCAGGATCCCCCAGCACCTTCTCCCACCCATCCTGCCCTCCCGTTCAGCCCTATGGGGCCCTGCTCATGCCCTAGACAGAGTCCCCCACCCTGGTGCCCACAGCAGGGGGGTGGCAGCAGYGCCCCTCCAAGGTGTCAGTCCTCCCACCCCAGGGACTGCAGCCCTACCAGGGTGGCCACCCCCCCTCCCATGGGGTGACACCCTGTGCCACCGTYGCCCTCCGTGTGTCCCCGCAGAGAGCGCGCCGGAGGATTTCTACAAGCGCTTCGCCGGGGCGGACCTGCCCRCCAGCAGCACCCTGCCCTTCCCGGCCGAGGCGCCGGCCCTGCCCGAGGGCTTCCCCCTGGGCCCCAAGGCCAAGGGCACCAAAGGGGGCCCCGCGCCGCCGCTGGCCAGCCCAGCCTTCAAAGGGGGCTGGGAGGGCGGCCGCCGGCAGGGCTACGCCGCCGGACGCCCCTTCAGCGCCGAGAAGCCGCCCGAGGCGTTCGGCGCCGCGCCGCCCCACTACGCGCAGCCCCAGCGGCACCTCTCCACCAACAGCAAGACCGAGGTCACCGTCTAAGYGGAGGGGAAGGTGATGCCGACCCTCTTGCTCGGGCTCCGGTCGCAGCGCTGGTGGYGCCCGACAGGAGGGCCCAGCAGGGCAGGCTCCGGGGAGCTGCGCCATGGGAGCACCATCCCCAGCCTGTGCAAACCAGCCATGGGCACTGGCGCCATCCCCAGCCCGTGCACCCCGGCCATGGGCACTGGCGCCGTCCCCAGCCCGCGTGCACCAGCCATGGGTGCTGCGGGCGCCCGGGAACCCCCCATGGCACGGCCAGGGACGCAGCCCCACTCACACCCAGCAAGGCCGCCCAGCACCACGAGAAACCCACGGGCGACCGGCCTGGCCCCTTCCCACTTTCTCTCCAGGCGGTTCTTCRGCAAGGACACACCACGGGAATGAAGGGGAGTATAAATACGCCCAGCGTGGGCCAGCTGTCAAGGGCTCGAGACGCGGTTTACATGTCTCCCTCCATTCTTGCTCGGCTCCTTCCCCTYGTTTCTTGGACTAAGGCCGCTCGCCCAGCTCGGGGCGGGACCACGACTTTTTTGTCTTTCCCTTATATGAATGTTTCAAAGAACAGTCTTAAACCTGTATTTGTCATTGTGTTTACAGAGGGTTACGGCGGGGGCTGCCCTTCGAGGCTGGGGAGCAGCGAGGTGATGTAGGTCCTGCATAAACTGTGACTGCTGGCAAAGGCATGGCCCTGGCAAATGCATTCTTTTCCCTTGCTCTTAGACAGGGGGCAGGCAGGTCAGCTGTCCAAGGCTGCTCCTGCTCGGGGCCTTGTCCACTGCCACCAAAGAGGGGCTGCAGAGCGGCTTCATCCCCGCACGCAGCCTCTCACCCAGCCTGTGAGTTTTGCCTGTTCTCGATCTCCCACAAGCCAAGCCCATGGCACAGTCCTGGAGAGGAGACCACAGAGGACAGGCTGTCGCTGTGGGGGAYGTCCCACCAGGGATGGCACTGTGCTCTGTGCCCCCTCAGTCTTCCTGGGGCAGCCACAGGGGCCTGCAGGGCTACAGAGCRGGAATGGGGGGAGCCTGGCCCTGCACACGGCCGTGGCGGGTGACACTGCTGCCACATCACGAGGTGCTGCAGCCTGTGACACCCTCCTGCCTGTGGGGTGGGTGAAGGGGGCACCGGGGCTCCCCAGCCTCCGTGCGAGGCTGCGATGGGCTGAGCGTGCCCGGGGGAAGCGGGCTTGAGCTGCCCCCACACAGGGGAGGCAGCAGAGCCTGTGCTGGCGGGGCAGGCCTGGGGGGCTGGCGCTGCTCCCCGGGGAGCCCTCGGCCCCGCTTCCCTGCGAGGGAAGGTGCAGAGTCGCCTGCCTGTCCCCGGGCAGGCGGTGCCGCCCCGCGGCCGCTGCGTGGCAGGCACGGGGAGAGGCGCTCGAGCCGCGCTGCCCGCCGCCGCACAGGGAAGGGCTCCGAGACACRGGAGGTTGTGAGGGTGGGGAGCCCATGGATTTTCTAAGGGGCCCCTGACTCCCTGCTTAAAAACTTCTGCACAAAATGTTTTTCCTGTGCGCCTCCTAAACCAGGTTTCTCATCTCCTCCTGGGATGCTGCTTTCATTCCTCTCCCATGCCCCTCGGAGCAGGGCACGGCTCCATCTCTACCTTCAGGTAGGTGCAGGCAGCAGCAAGATCTCCCCTCRCCTTTCTCCTTGCAGGCTGAACAAGCCCAGGTAGGTTCAGCTTTCCTCACACCTGCCCTGCCTGCCCTCGTCTCTGCAGCCCTCCCTTGGCCTTCATAGAGCTTATCCCCATCTTCCCAGGAGCAGGGGCTACATCTCGTGCCAGTGTCCTCTCACCAGGGCCAGCTGTAGAAGGACAAGCCACGTGTGTACAGGAACTGGCAGCATTCCTGCTGGGGTGCCCTTCCTTACCCCAGGAGCATGGAGCTGGCTCATCTCAGCTTCTAGTCCACATCGAGGGCCTGTTCCACAAAGCTGCTCTCCACCTCATCAACCCCAGCCTTGCCTGGTGCAGGGGRTTGTGTCCTTCCAGCTACAGAGCTGTTTTGAGCTTCATGAGGCTCCTTTAACCAGTTTCTCCAGCTTTTCGAGGTCCCTCACAGCGCAGGCAGAGCTGCTGTTCTGTTGACCCTCCCTCAGTTCAGTTTCCCTCAGTTTAGTGGGAGGATTCTATCCCATTACACAGGTAATAAATATAGCATTAACTCCAGTTTGGAGTGCTGAGGGATAGCAGGCCACCAGCTGGACTCTGCTGCTGACTCCAACTCCAAGGCCAACAGTCCAACTATCCACCTCTCCAGTCCATCCCTCAGGGATCTGGCTACCAGGCTGCTGTGAATGACATCTACCACTCTCCCCTTGCCAGTCAGCATCACCAGAAGCTCCCAAGCTGATCAGGCAGACTTTGCTCCTGATAAACTCAAGCTGGCTGTGCCCAGTCACCTTCCTCCCCTTCACACACGTTTAGGAAGAGTTTGTCCCTAACTTCCCTCAGCTAGGGGCAACCAGCCCGCACTGGGCCCTGGCTGTCTTCAGTGAAGGGAGCAGAGATTCTTCCAGATCTCCTGCTCACAAGGCAGCTGTGACCTCCCAAAGAGGGCAGTGGGTGCCACCACACCATGTGCTCAGCACCTTTGGGTGCTTCCCATCTGTCCCCCAGACTTCTGGCTGTCCAGCCAGTCCAGCATCTCTGGCTTCTTGCCTCCAGGTAATACTCCATTCCCATACACTCTATTAAGWCCCCATATGGTGAAGGGCACTTTTTACTGTGCTGATTTACTTACCCTTCAGCAGAAACTGGCTGCTCAGGTGAGTAGCCAGACAAGGTGCTGCGTGGTACCAAACTGGCCCTGGGCAARTTGTCAACACCCTCCAGAGCCCCAAAGCAGCTGGTGCAGCACACACCAACTTGCTCCATGGCAGAGACCTACCCCCAATGCAGYGCAGCACCTCGTGTTCAGGGAAAGGCTGTAGAACACAGCACAGAAAGGAGAAACAAGGATCTAACMACCTGACTCCAGGGGTGGAAGGGAACCAGCAGCATGTTCCAGTGTCGCAACTGGTCCAATGCAGTGAAGGCTCCTGGACACTAAATGGGAAGATGCACACTGCAACTGCAAACCAACATTCAGGGGCCTGAATAAAAAATGAAAGTCCATGAAAAATCAGCATCCGGTCCTCAGTACCACTAGCACYAGCTTGTTTTGTCTCGTGTGCACGYGAGAGCTGTTGAACACTTGGAAAAGAAAGAGAGAACACAATGGTAAGTTCTGGAACTTGAAGGGCTCTTGTGTTGGGAGGCCTGTTTGGACGACTCGAGGGTTGTCTCCTTGCAAAGCCCCTGCTGAGGGAGAAGGCCAAGAGACACGACACAGTGGTAACAGTCACCTTTATTAGGTAACACATGCTCACGAGCCCTGGAACAGGGTTTTCAGATGGCAGATATGTTCCCCTGGGAACTCTCCCACCACCWGTTGCACCTTTTATCACAAAGCGTTCCTACCTTTCATTCCATTTGGATAAATAGACTTTCTTCACATAATCCATAAAACAATTTCCTCCCACCCTCAAACAAAAAAAGTTACAGTATATACACGTATATAAAAAACTGTAGGGACAGATGGACAGCAAATTTATGAACAGTGTAGAAGAACAGGACAAAGACCCCTTGCCCTGGAGAGGAGAGAAATGCCAGCAGTGCCAAGACCCTCAGTGGATCCTGCCATTAGCTCCCGGTGTTGCAGCCCAACAGCCTCCCAAGCCCTTTTCCAGCCGGTACTCCCTACAGCCCAGCTCCCAGGGCCCTGTTCACCTTTAAAGGCCAAGCAGCAAAAAGGTAGTATTTGAGTCACCCCACAAAGAGGATCACTGATAGCCAAGAAGCTCAGTAGCGGACAATTAAAGCTCTCCTTAAAAACATGAGCTGTTCTTATGCCAATCAGCACTTCATGTGCTTGGAACATGCCCTCAAAGCAGAAGTAGCTGCTGTCACCTGAACCGGATCATCCCATACACTGATTTAAGTTACATAAGATCACAATCCTCCCTCAAATCTTTCCTTGGACTTCTGGCACTGGGAAGCAGGCAATTCCTACCCCCACGCCTGCCAGAGAAGCCCAGGCCACCGGTGATCATTGGCTGGGAATCCACCAGCGAGTCCCCAAGTAACAGTGAGAAGAAGCACTCTGGTCCTCATGATTTGTTCCTAGCTATAGCACAGGTTCGCTGCAAACAGGCTTTGCTGGGAGTCACATTTCTCCTGGCCATTTCATCTCRTTGAACTGAGGCAACTCTATGCCCAGTACTACATGTGCTCAACTACTGCAGCACATGCAATCACTCTCCCAAGACATCAAAAGGGAGACCCAAGCCCATCTTCTTCCCCCTCTGCTTTTTTAAAGCAGCTCAAGCTCTCATAACCCTCTGTAAAAACTGGATAAATACAGAAGTATCTTGCAAAAATAGCCAGAGTTCTCATTTGCAGGGAGGCATCACACTGCATTTGCCTGCTCAGGACAGGGAAGGAGCAGGCTGCTGCCAGCACCTGTGGGCTTCTAGTTACCCACGTGGAGCACAGGCAGGTTATGCATGGGGAGAAGAGGCAACGTGCACCCACCAAAGGCTGGTTTCCCTACTCACATGTCTGAGAGTACAACTGCTTTGCACATCTTTGGCCAAGTACAACTGGAAAGGCAAGAGCATTCCCTCCCTGGCTCCAATCCTCCCTCCCTTTCAAAGTTCCATGATTCAACCCTGGGATCCAGGCTGTTCTCCAGGGAGCAGCCTGGTCACGGAGCGGGGAGATCTGTGCCCTGAGTCAGTGCCTGCCAGGCCCTGCAGGTAGTCAGCCTGCTGTATGTGTGTGTGAGAGAGAGCTGTCAAGCACTTGGGAAAGACAGGCAAAAGGACATGATGGTAAGTTCTGGGGCTCAGAATATAAGGGAAAAAAAAAAAAAAAGAAGTTTCTAAAAAGAAGTTTCAATCTGCACCAACAGAAAGGCACCACAAAGTCTTCCCCCTTCATACAAGTGCAGGCTCTGCACGTCCACCTCTGCCACCATCCAGCACCAAACGACCAGAGCCTGACAGGCTTTTTAAGACCAACAGCCCCGTACTTGCACCCTGCCTGTAGACTGCTCCWAACTTGGCCCCCATCCGAAATGACAGGAGGCAGCTCTGGTCACACAAAGGAGATGCATGAAGTGGAGAGGAAGAGGAATCTGCTGCACTGCTCCCTACCTTGTGTAAAGCCACAAACATTCCTATAAAAAAAACTGTATAAAAACCGTAGAGAAATCTGCCAGGCAGGACTGGCCCCCAAGTGATACCCCCAGAGCACCTCTGTAGAAGCAGGATCTAGAGGGCTTCGGTGAAGCCTCCTGCTGCACACAGCACCGGTGCCTTCCCTCTCTGGGGGCAGCCTGCAGGCTGAGAAGGGCCTCGGACCCCAGGAATGCTTCAGGACAAGGCCTGAGCACATCCTCTGCCCTCCYGGGAGGTTCCTATCTGCAGGGGCACTGGGAAGGGAAGGTGATGCCCCTGAGGACACACTAGGGTGTGCCACCTTCCTGTCCCCTAGCTTTGTAGGTGCTCATCCCAGCAGGGCCCCATGGAGCGGGGCTTTCTCCCAGCCCCACAGAGCCACAGGATGACGGCCAGGCCGACTCCTGTTGCGGTGCCTGAGAGCAAGCCAGCGGGCTGATAAAGCTAAACCTGGGACAAGTTAAAAYCCCCTCCCTCCCTCTCCCACCCCACAGCGATCCCAGTGGCACCGACCTAGCTACCGCTTTTTTTTTCTTCTTTTCTCTCCTTTTTTTTTTTGGATTTTCTCTTTTTCTGTCGTCGTTTTAACCTCAAGAGGGCAAGTCCAGGCCGCCGCTTCACGGGGCCGCCTCCGCGCAGCAGGGCCCGGCCCGGGGCGTTAGGAGGCCGCGAGGGCCGTGCCGCCGCTCAGCTTGACGATGAGCTGCTGGCAGTCGTTGCACGAGCGCTTGTCCCCGACCTTCTCGAGCGTGCGCGCGGCCTCCGCCAGCAGCACGGCCTGCTGGCCGGGCGAGGACAGGAAYGAGAGGGGCAGGTGGCGGCAGGCCAGCAGGATGGCTGTGGCTCGCTCCCTCTGGCCTGGCAGCGTGTCCACTTCACCTGGGCACGAAAAGGAGAGGGAAACACGCGCTGAGGCTACAAAACATCTTAGCATTATGCAAGACCTCAGTGTGGCTCCTAACAGAGCCTCGGGTGGCAGCTGAGGGACATCTCAGGGCTGGCAAAGCAGAGGCAGGCTCCACTATCTCCCAGCTGAGCAGCGAATCTCCAAGCAATTAATTAAGCCTAAGGTGCAGGTTTGAGCTGGAGTCAGGCTGGACTCCAGTGCTGCTCTGGGTGGCCACTGCTTCTGCACCAACAGCCCTTTCATTTTACTGTCTTCGGGTGCTTTATGGGGCTTGTGCCAGCGCGGGGCCCACCTTGCTTGCTGCTCTGCGCCGTGCGCCGCCTCAGGCTGTGCTCCAGCAGCTGGTGGGTGCGTGTAGGGCTGGCACCCGCCATCAGGCGCACGGTGGCCTCGTGGAGGAAAACCTAGGAGGGAAGATAGGAGGTTAGGACCAACGCGCACAGGCCATTCCTCCGCAACAGCTCCTAAACTCAGCCATCCCTCTGCAACAGCATTTTAAGAGCACACTGCTTGCATATTCATAACACCACCACACTTCTCTACTCATTGTTTTTCCCACCTGTCTCTAGAAATTTTGCAAGTTTTCCAATTGTCAAGAGGATAAAAGCTTTTACCATATAACCCTTTCCTAGGCTAGAAGMCTGGGAAAGGAGAGGAAAAGCAACAATGTGCCGAAAATGGAAGACCGAATTCCAAACTCTGCCCTGGGCAAATGACTTATTCACAATTCTGGGCCAGCAGCTCCCCTGTCAGGGCCCCAGGAACACCACCAAGGGCTGRCTAAAACTTCTGCTTCTTCCGAGGGACCGAGAGGCAGGTGAGGAGGGCAGCGGGGGGGTTACCTTGCGGTAGGCCGGCCGGAAGCCGTGCGCCAGCTTGCGCAAGCTGCCCAGGTCCCGCTGGAAGCCCGTGAGCTCCGAGGCCGACGCGTGGTAGGTCTCGCCCAAGGCCTGGCTGCTGCTCGCCTGCTTCTGCCACAGGCTGGTGCGGAGGGAGAGCAGCAAGTCGCAGGCCAGCAGCTGCATCATCTGTAAGGAGCGAGAGCCCAGTGATACCAAACAGAAACAGTAGTTAAAAGGTAAAGAGATCCTCGCTATCTGCAGAGGAGAGGGAGAGAGGAGAAAAGAAAAAAAAAAAAAAAAAAAAAAAGAAGTCTTGACACAACCCAATCCACATTTTCACATTTTCTACCTAAATCCCTTTTCCCTGTCTGCTGCTGCCACCCAGCAGTTTGCTACCCTAACTGCTCTTTAAGAGATTCCTCCTGCACTGTAGGAATGGGGAGTGCCTCCGTACTGCACTGCAGAAACATTGCACAGTTAGTGCCAGACATGCAATGCAACTACAATGCACCACAGCTGCCACCCAGGAGCAGCAGAGGGGACCACAACTGTGTCCCATGCGCCACGCAGGGGAGCTCCAGCTTTAAGTAATCCTGGAAAGAGAAGACACAAGCAATGCACAAGCTCAGGAACAGCACAGCAGAGACCCGCTCCTGCAGCAGAGGATTCAAATGCCCAAGTGCTGCCTGAAACACAGTGGGCTTGGCTTAACTAGGCCCATGTTTTACACGTGTCAACACTTTCACTGACAAGGCTGAGATGGAAGTTTGCTGTGGGCCAAATCAGAAGTGGTCCAAGAAACAGAGAAGAGATGACAGGTGGTGGCAGGACCAGGGCAGTGGCTCAGCCAGTTAAGATCATGTTTAAGAAGGCAGAGAGTAGCTGTTGGACTGCCCCTCCATAGAGCAGAGACAGCAAAGTGTCAGTGTCCTTTGAAAGCGAGGAGTATTCTTCCCTACTGTCATCAGCCTCAGGATGAATGGAGAATGAAGGAAGAAACAACACAGGGGAGCACTTGTAGCAAAACCAACTTCAGGCCCAACACCTCCACCGCGTATCACCCCACGGGTTATGCCTTACGCTGCTGAGGACGGCGCTGGAGACCCCGCTGCTCATGTTAAGGCTGTTCCAGAGGTGGCTGCTGGCCCTCTCGCAGTGCCCCAGGGCGCTCTGCTGCCCGTCCGCCTTGCCGGGCAGCGAGGCCTGCATGGCTTTGCACACGTAGAAGGTGGCTCTCACAAGGGCGTTCCTGCAAGAGAAAGGGGTCCCACTTCTGAGCGACACTAGCCACGCTGCCACGGGGCAGCCCCAGCAGCTGAGCTCAAGTGAGGATTAGCATCCCCCTTCACCTCTCAGCTTTAAGAGCAGGGAGATCGTATCTTCTCAAGCACAGCAAGAGGATGAAATTCCTCCTCCATCTACACAAACTATGTAGAAATGGAAGCAAATTGGCTAGAAAACTTCAATGGGAAAGAATAAGGCTAGTAACACCAGCCTTTTCATCAGGGTATGTGCACAAGTTGTGTCATTTCATTGAGAGGGGTAGGATTAGAACGGAAACAAGAAAACATCCATAAAGAAGCAATGCCATTCCCTCCAGACTCTGCCAACTCACAGCTCTAGCATCAGCCTACAAGCCCTGACCTACACATCTGTTGTTTGGCACATTTGCACCTCGTGCTCCAACATTTGCACCAAACAGCAGCGATATGATCGACTCATATACGCACTCGGACATCTCCAGGGCCTTCGGCATGCGCTCCACTTCGGCGAAATGCAACCTCGCAGCCGCGTCGTCCCCTCTGAGCCAAGCGATGGCCATGGCCACKGCTGCCGACCACCATCTGCACACCACGTCCGGGCCTAGGAAAACAGAACCACAAGTTGCAACCAAGGAGAGAAGACCAAGTTCGGCCCTGCTCGGTGGAAACGGTGGGTGTTTTACGCCTCAGCCTTAGACCAAGATCACACCGGTGAGCCCAAGAAAGCACGTAAACCCAGCGGGGCTCTCAGGAACGCAGCTGGCGGGGGGAACGACGGAACATGCTGAGGGAACAGCTGAATAACCTGGCAGCAAGGAAGCACTTGACCCCTGGCAGCAAGTGGGGTGTCAGATACTGAGTCTGAGGCTTGCCAACAAGATCCCCACCTACTCCTCTAGAAAGTCCTCGCCTCTCCTCCCAGCACAGACCTTCACTCCCCGTCCTGCAGCCACAATTCTGGCACCATGTCTCAGCACTGACTGTCATCAAGCTAGTATAGTACTCATCAGGTCTCTGCTACCATTTTCTTCATTATTTCACTTTCCCTCAAGAGCCTCCTGGAGTATACACTGGGCCAAAGGACATGGGTTCTATGACTCTGACCCGCTTTTAAATTTCATGCCGATTTTGCTATGCTGACCTGCTTTTAAATTTCAAGGCAATATTGACCCAAATATAGATTTCCCTTTACCCCAAAATGTAAGCCTTGGAGAGAAGATATCTAGCTTCCCTCCTGTGTCGGCTCTATACACTTTAGGTGCAAACTAATTGTCCTAGGAGCTCCAGCAGCATCCCAGGGAATTGTGAGGTGCTGGTTGTACCAATACCAAGCAAGACAAGTATTCCAAGAACCGGCTGACAGGCCCAACTGAGCACAGAGCCCAGGGGGAGGCTACAGCTCTAGCTCTCCCACTAGATAGTCTCCAAGGGGCCATGGCAAGTGTCTCTTGTATGTCCAGAGCTAGGCCAGAGCAGGAGCAGCAGAGCTGGAGGTTCCAAAGACTGAAAAATGAATGCAACAGATGCTATAAAAGCAAGGTCAATTTATACTTGGGCCAACAGGTCATTATCAAGCATCCTTACAGAGCAAACAGGACTTCTTGTGCTCAGCCACACTGCTACTATGACTGTTATATGCTACAACCTTTCACTCATTTCGCATTGTCAGATCCAAGCTCTCAGGCATGGTGCACTGCTTGGAACATGCCCAAAGTGCCCATCTTCACTASTTATAAAAATAACTGCAACTCCACTGCATTATCAGTCACAGCTTTAAGAGCCTTCTTAACCACCCCCTTATTGCCAAGCTGCTCTATCAATCACCTCTGTGAGCAGTGGGGTGCTGCTCCATACCTGCATCTCACCCCAGSAAGGGCTGTGTCCGCCACGCCTGGAGGGTGAAAGTTGAAAGGCAGAAAGGGAACATCTCTGCAATATTCCCTACAGCTGGGAGACCTTCTGCTCTGCCATACTTACCCAGTGCTGACTTGAGTACAGAATTGCTGGCAAAGGGTGGAGCCCCACTTCCCATTGAGTCCAAGAAAGAGTTGAGCAACTTCAGATATTCCATTGCCCCGGAGAATTCGCTGAAACAAGAAACAGGGCAGACCTTCACTACGCTGTCAAACATGAGAGAGCAAAGCCTGAAAGTATTTCTAATCAGTTACGATGCATTTTTAAACAACGTTGACCTCTTAAGCCAGCAGGTGGAAACAGAAAGTTCAAATTCTGTAGGCCATTAGTGTTGTGATATTTAAAGATTTCTGCTGGAGAATTATCAAATCTCCCTCTATGGCAAAGTAAACAGCTCAGATTAGAGTCAACCCTGTGACTCTCACCTCAAGTACACAAATGCTGGAACTCACTGGGAGCTTTTCCTTACAGACATTTGCCTTGCAGCTAAGGAGCAGGCAAGCAGGCTGTACTCAAGTCCTTAAAAACACGAGGTGGTGCCACTGGCACGGGAGGGACTGGACGGGCCACACAGACGCAGACTAAAGCACGTTACACATTCAGAGGGGAAGCATCTACACTGCTACTTAGTCAGCACTGCACATTTTACAAACACTAAATAGAAGCTGCCAGCACCCCCTCTAGCGTCTCGAGTCTGCTGACAGATAAGATGTYTAACAAGTTGATTACAGGCTTCCTTTCAATCACTGCCTCCAGAGGAGGCTCAACTACATTCTTCCAAGTGGCTACTAAACAGTGTTAATCAGCAAAAGCAGCATATGTGGTAATSATCTTATTTCCTTGGGTAGGCGACAGAGAACAACCTCGAGTTCCTACCTTTGGGGCTGGGCRAAAGCCTTCTGCATTAGCAGAGCTACTCCTGCCAACAACGAAACAGAACTTCCACAARCATCCTGATAATCCGCTTCACTTACACCCTGCTCCTTCCCTATCAACAGCTGATCAGCTGTATCTATACTGGTTAAGCAACCAGACTGAACTGCTGCTCAATCTTTGCAACTATGACAGAAAGCAGATGCAAGATTGAAATTAAATACATACTACTCCTATACCAGTAGGAAAGCTAAGCCTTTCTTATCATCCCCATTTGAGACTTCTGCCCATACTTTTGAGGGGATACAATCATTACAGAACTCTCCATTTATCTGCCTAGCACTTGTTGGGYACCGACATATCTGGAGATCAGTTAGAAACAAAATGTAGTTTGGTAAATAAATAAATGAAGGCTCTTCCCATTCCTCCATACCAACTCCTTTCCCTTGCTCACAGTGCTGACAAAGACCAATGACAATTTGAGCCAGCATCTGCTCTCCCACTCTTGCACACACCAAYTGGATTTTTCACTGCTGGTAAATGCAGCACTTTGTTTCATTACAGGAATATTCTCATGCATTAATGTAGGGAGTCAGCTGGGTCCTGTTTTCTAATAAGCTGGATTATGGCACTCTCAGAGACTTGGGTATATKTTATGGTCAATTAAGACAGTAGCTGTGTGTTAATTTTAGTGTTACTGAACTTTGAAMCTGTCAGGAGAGGAAGTCCCACCCATTGTAGGGATCAATCAGCAGAAATGAGAGATCTTTATCTCAAACAGTCAAAATTTCACCTTTGACTTGAGAGGTTTTAATACGARGAGGTTGAGCTCACTCTTCTAAAATGGCAGCAGTGAGATTTGTGTCAGGACTTCAAGTCATGATTAAATACTAACCACTCCGTTTGCCTCAGGGAACTCAGTGTATGATTAACAGTTTGAAACATTTCAGCCTGCAGTTACCTACAGCAGAGCCAGTCCCGGCACAGACACTTACCATGGTTCCTCCTCCTCTTGTCCAACTACTGCTTTCCCAGTCTGAGGTTTCACAAGCGAATCCACAGCTCTCTCCAGTAGGTTCTCACAAAACGCTTGATGAACCTGTGCAATGGGATCCGCTAGAGAGAAAGAACAAACCAGTTCTTACACACAGTGCTCACCACCTCCTGATACGCATAAGGGCAGCAGCAAGAGCCAAATCTTAAGGTACCAGAGGAAGAGCAGCCTAGGGAAATTCTTGAAAATTATTGCAGATTTATGAAGACTAAGCTCTTGAGCTTTTTTTTTACACCACCAGCCACCCATTATCAGCCATTTCAAGCCACAATCAATGGCCAAACATCTCTAACACTTCAGCTACTCAACAGTTTGGTGGTGACACTGTTCCAAAGACGACAAACCCTGGTCACCCCTAAGTCATCCCTTAGACATTCTGTGCTAGAACTCAGTTCTGTTCCAGCACATAAAATCACAAGTGGGATGACATGTAAACCTGTGCATTGCACAAAGGGAAGAGTAGCAGCTCCTACAGAGTCTGAGGAGACATCTCTTTCCTCCATAGTCCCTCCCACCCGCCAAGGGGAGCAGCTTCCTACAGGTGTAGACAACTGTTGTGCACAACAGAATGCTCTCAAAACCCCTCACAGATGGAGACGTTCCCAGGCCACCACTGTTAGGAGCTCAAACTTTTTAGACTCGCAGAGGATCTCACCAGGATTCCTTTGGGTGCAGTACAGACTCTCCTTTGCAGCAGATTTTACTGTCCAGCTCCGTTCCACAAAAAATTTCTGTCCCAGTGGGTGACACAGCCAACGCAAMGAGTCAGGAATGGCACTCCGCTCCGAGCTACACAGGCTTTGAGCTTGGCTTAAAAAGTAACTCTAGAGAGAAGAGAGACCAAGACTGAAAACAATCTGCCAGGAAAGAGACACAGAGCACACCAACGACAAAGCTCATTACAGCCCCTAGCACAAGGGCAGTGYCAGCAAGTGCATCGGGCTGGTGGCAGTGCCAGGCTGCAGGGCTCCCTAGGGCTGTGCYTACAGGGGTGGCAGTGGACAGGTACACAGGAGCTCACTCACCGCCAGGAAGCCCAGCTTGCCCCCACAGCGGGTTTTCAGGCCAACCGCAGCCGTCAGGTGGATTTCTGCCATCGTGCTGGGCGGGATCTTCTCCTCTGCACACTCAGCCAGGTTCACAGCACACAGGGCCATGTGCAACCCTGAGTAAGCCGAGCTGGAGGGCAGTTTGCCTACACCACAAGGGAAAAGAAGAGTTAAACTTTCAGAGTGGTACCTACTGCTAAATAAGTCATTTGCAGAGAYACTATCCTGCAACAGGCAAACGAGAACCTAGTGACATGAGAACTCTGCAATGCCACGTGTGCCTGCTTTGTATTCAGGCACCAGAACAACTCTAATTGAAACTTCTTTCCACTGATACCAAGGCTGGCATTCACAGCTTTGCTCCTGCAAGACAGACCTGCATAGCTAACAAATGTAACATCTGCAAACCTTGGCTCGCTACATTCATCTCATAATTGAACCCCTTTGCAATCTATGCAAATAACATTACAAACAGGGACGTTTTCTCTTTATTCATGGTGGCACAACTATAATTAAGGCAAGAAGATTAGGCAGAAGGACATTTAGTTTGGATTCCAAATATATTTGTGTCCTATTACAATTGCAAATTGCTCTGTTAAGGAACCTGCAAAACTGATCATAAGGATCTTTCAAGTGCTTGTTTAATACATATGTGTATATGTGCACACTTTTGGAGCCTGTCATCACCCATTGGCAATCTGTGCTTCACACAGCTTCAGAAAATTAAAAACTCTTCCAAAATGAATGCTGCCCCCCAATTCCACWTTACACTTCTAAACGATAGGAATCAACCAAGCTTTTGAATACCATGAAGAAGCGACAGATTCAATCAACTGTCGCTTGGAAAGGACTCCAAGCCACCTCTACTCACTCAACAACATGCAACCCAAGACACTGCTTTTTCTCAGGCTGCTCTTAGAGAGCCCTTTCACCATCTAAAGCTGTTCGGTTTTAGTAACTGGCTCCTGAAATTAGTCTGCTTAGCTTGTAGCAGCAACCTCCCAAGGACAAGAGGCTGAGGGGCTCTTGCTTGATCCCCACAGGATCAGCTCTGAGCCTCCTTATTCAGGAAATGAGAAGAAAGGGGTTGGCTTTCCCATCTCTGTTGGTACCCGTTATGTGGAGCTGATGGAGTTTGTGATATGCCAGAGCTGCATCCCGAGCACTGGTCTTGGCCTCATCCTCAAAGCCTGCAGCGGCTTCTCTTGCCCGCCACTGGTGGGAAGTCCTCTTCAGCAGCCAGCGCACCAGCGCCAGCTTCTGCAGGCTRTAGCGGATCACGTTCCAGGACAGACTGCAGGCCAAGTCCAGGCGGGAAGCTGGCAGCGCCCGGCCCAGCACCGAGAGGCAAGTCTGCAGGTTTGAGGCAGCTGCAGCAAAATCCCCCTGCAAACGTGAGACACACAAAAGAAAAACGGCGAACATCAAAACGAGATTTATGCTACATTACTGACAGCCCAGAAAACTGCCTTCCTTAGTCCACAAAGGCAAGAAAGACAGGCAGAAGAAATGCAAACTATCTCAGTGTAACCCAAAGGGGCTCGCTAGTGCTGCCCATCGCCATGGCTAAGCAGTCGTGATGCTTCAGCCTCACTTCCAGCACCTTCAGCTGAGGTCGTTAGCTGAGGCAAGGCAATATGATACAAGCGAGCATGAAGCCAGTATAGACGTCCAGCAGAGACCTGCTCCTGAACATCCCAGCAGCACATCTCAGCCTACATACGGCCTGTTCCTGCAACGGCTATGACACCTGGGAGACACATAGGCACTAGATAAAACCTGATTGCTGCCTTCTCAAACAAAATGGATGTTTCAGGGTCAAAAGCCAGGTGGTGTTTCAGTCCTGGGGAAGACTTATAAGCGTCCAGAGGAGACTGCAGTGCTCCAATAAACACTTTATCACCTAGGGTGCTGTACTACCACAGGTAGCCATGTCAGTAGCTTCCACTGAGCTACAACTGGGACAAACTTACACTGAAAATGAGAGAGAGAGAGAGAGAGAGAGAGAGAGAGAGAGAGAGAGAGAGAGAGAAAAAAAAAAAAAAAGAAAAGAAAAAGAAAGCAGCACATAGGCAAGTGGATTACTGACTGCTAATAAGCACAGCATAGGCAAAATTCCAAAATCTAAGTTCAGAAACCAAAACCTTGCTTCCTTGCTTTCCAAAGACAGTCAAAAAGATGCAGCAGCAAGGCATAAGGACTTAATTATGTGTCCTTTCCAATACTACTGTCCGTGCCTCAGCAACTGGGGATGAAGCAGGCCAGTGATTTGCTGAAGACTGCAAGCATCAAATTCCCCTCTGAAATCATACACAATAATAAACTCTAGAAATACTATGCTCTTGCAAATGTCAACCCACAGTCCTTTTAGGCCACGTTTATCTGCACTCCCCTCCTATATATGATGTAGTTGATGCAAGAGAGTCAACTTTACCCGTGCCAGATCCAGGTCGGCTTGCTTGCGGTGCCTCCAGAACGTCACCGACGACCTCGAGTGCAACCGCGTCACTGGCTCTCCATGCACAAGGAGCTTTACAAACACGCTCAGGACAATCACTCCATTCACTAGCCACAGAATCAGCGTGGGCATCATCCAGCCAAACCAGCCACCTGCATCTGCAAGGGAACATCCCGAAGGACAGTTCAAGTTAACCTGGACATCGAGAACCTTGTATTTTAAGCCAGTCTGAAGACCCCACAACAACTGTTTCTGTAGTAAAATTTCCAATATTTTTCTACAGTAAATTTTCCAAGCAAGGTCACCTGCAGCAGCCCCAAGTGAAGACACTGTTTAGCAAGAGCACGCGAGCCTGCCTGCTTTCCACAGTCCAGTCCCCTCACGCTCTGGACTGCTCCAATGTGTTACCTGACTCGATGGTCAGCACGTTCCTGCCAGAGCCGTGGCGCACAAGGCTGTCGGACTCRGAGGCTCCTCGGGCGTCCAGGAGGGATGTCAGAGGATTGAAGGAGAGGCAAAGGAATGTGAGAGCACACAGAAGGATTCGAGAGCGATCTACCATACCAAGTGCCACAGGCGGAGAGTCAGGTTCATCTTTAACCTTCAAAGAATTAGGAGTGGCGATAGGAACAAGAGGAAGGAAAGAAAAAAAAAAAGAAGAAAAAACACGTTTAACAATCTGCAAGACGAAGTGCTTATGAAAAGGAATGGGGTGGTGAAGAAGGACAACAAGTTTTAAAATTTGTTTTTAAGATCAGCAAGAGCTCCAGTAAAGTTTTCCTTAGCTCAGTAAAATGAGGCTGAAGTACCACAAGTGTCCTCACCTTCCYTCTGCTCTCAGCCATTTCAGTCAACATTAATAACCTATAACCTTGTTTTCAGCCAGGATTAACTTTCACTACACTTACTCTTCCGAAAATCTCCTGTAAGACACACTACTACTGTGACACCTACAGAAGCTGTCAGCTGAAGACAGTTAACAGCTTTCTAGCTTTGTGGTTCCTTTAGGTCTCATTACCCAGAGCTGATATCATCATCCTTTTCCAGTTCTCCTGCTTTACTCACCAAACAAACATCAACTTGAAAGCCTCAGGCTTTATGGATCACAGATACGCACTATAAAGTCACCAGAATCTACTTGCAGTGAAGTCTAAGTACTGTTCCTCTAAAAGGTTATGTATAATTGACGCCTTACAGCTCAAGGAGTAGTCTTCATCCTTCAAAAAAGCCTCTTTCTTCCATGCACCTTCTTTGTCCATACAAGTCATCTCTGACCCCTACCACTCTACTTGCCAGAGGTCTACTGGCTCTGTTGTTGAAAGCCAGGAGGATTCAAATTCTGGYCCTTTTGTATCCCTGAATTAAAAGCCTTTAATCCAGCAATTTAAGTCATGGATACCTTTGCATCATCAAGCAGAGGACTTCCTGGCTCTGAATCAATGGAATAGGGAGAAAAGCCAGCCTGGGATCCCGAGTCGGAGGCTGGGGGAGACATCAGTAGAACGTTCTGGTTGAAGTCATCTATCTTCAGGTCTGCATCATTGTCAACCAGGCTGCTTAGGTCAATGCCCTTCAACAGCTCTGCAAAAAATAAAGTAGTATTTGATTTGATGTAGGAATGAGAAATATGAATCTGTTTTGCTCAGATTGGCTCTAGCACTTGCAAGAACACTTGCACCATCAATGCAACCTGCACATATCTGCCTCCTTCAAGGTAAGGAAGTGCAAGAAGCACTCATGGTGACCACCTCCCTCCTGCACGGCCCCCATAACTTACTGTTTTTCTGGTTAGCCAACTTCAGAACCATGTTCTCCTGCCTCAGTTTATGGTTGGCCTGCTGTAGGTATTTAATGTAATCAATGGCTTTTCTCAGGACTCCAGATTTGTGCATCTGCAAGGAATTAACACAGAGGAAAAACAGCTTATACAAAGAACATCACAACCCCAGTTCACGTGTCATGTAAAAGAGACAAAGAAACGGGTGTAAGGAATCACCAGCAGCAACAACCAAACTAATGGTGAGGCCACACTCTTAAGGGCAAGATATTATACCCATAAAGATGCGCAAGGACTGGACAACAGATCTGGAACCACTCTACCTGAGGTCTTTCAGCAGTGTGATAAAAACAGTACAACGCAAACAGATTAAGAACCAAATTACAAAGTTCATGTCTAGATTTCAGCTTCAAACTGTTACTTGAAAGTATCAGCTTTACATCAAAGAGTCTCTCTTTTCAGGACGGAACTAGCTGTTATCAGGCAAGTTTCACTGTTTGACTCTGAGGTAGTCACTGCCTCAGTCCCTTTTCCAGCCCCGCGAAAACATCAGCTTCCTGCAGAGGCTGCAGGTTTACGCCAACACAGACAAGGCACTGGGAAACCACTGCAAGCCACCTGCTTTTAAATCCTAAGCTTCCAATTCCCCCCCAGTGACAGGAGGCAACTTCACTGATGCACAGGCTTAGAGACATGCACACAAACACACCCCAGAGGTACAAATGTTCTGCCAAAGTGAGGTAGAGCAAGCAGCACAATTCTGAACTTGACTCACGTGTTGATAAAACGTTCCTAATATTAGAGTTAACAGGAGCTTTTACAACACAAGATCTAAAGGAATCAAACTGGAAAGYTTTGTGCAAGAAGGTATTTTCTTCTCCCCGCCAGGACAGTTGGCAATTGAAGTAAGGGATCTGCTTCCCTACTGCAGTTACCAGGAAATGGAAATTACACAAGCTCCGATTTGGCCAGAGTTATCAAAACATGCACTCCTGCCACTCTACTTTGAGGTCTAATGGATAGTTAGACTTTATACTTTTGTTCTTATTTTCAAGAAGTGCTACCAACAGTAAAAATCAATATTAAAGGTAGCACATAGTGAATGCAATTATTTCTATCTCACTGGTATTCCTCAATCATATTCCAATACACATACACATATTCCTAAGCTAACACTCTCCAAATGCTTCATTTGGTAGAGCAACAAGCACCTGAGGGCACAAATATTTATGGCACTAAACCTGCTCTTGTTACCTAAACTTACCTTGGCATCTGTCCCCATGACGAGGTCCTTCAGCTCAATGATCTTGTCATTTATAGATGACCGGTAACGCTTTTCAATGATGTTGTGCGTTGTCCTCCTCTCTCCTTCYTTAGGTGGCTCTGGTTGTTTGACACCCCCAGGAACTTGCTTGATAGGCACCTTTTCTTGTCCCATCATCACTGGCATCGTGGTCAAAATGGTCCCGTTGCTCCCAACTAGGGTCTGGAAAGACCACATGTAACCAGCAATCAGGTAGCATTCACAATTTATGATGTTAAGAACAAAAGAAGTAAACAGAGGGAGATGCAGGAAAAGCAAGTACAGCTCAAAAATTTAGGGATATGCCAACTGCCTCACGCATTCCCTGGCTGGCAGGAGCACTAATGCAGCAGCACAGGAAGAATCTGCCGTGSTACCTCCCACACCAGTCATGGTGGGCTAAGAAGATCTCCTGTTCTCATGGAGAACCTCAAGACTCCCTCACCAATGGCTAGCCACAGGAGAAAAGCAGTAAGGATCTTCTGAACTCCTGGAATCCTTCTGCCACAGGTCTCCAAATCCATCTGGCATAAAGAGTTCAGGGACTTGGTTATCTATGCCTACAAAGGACCATCTCCACCAAGGCAAAGCAAAACGTGCTCTGCAATAAAACAAGATGAATCCCACCAGAAGACCACAGAGGAGAAGCTATTCAACCTCAAAGACACTGACAAAAAATGAGACTAAACTAACTGATCAAATTTAAGAACAACTYAGATTTGTTTAAAAAAAAATCTAAGAAGTATTAGAAATATAAAGTTCCAGGTTAAAAATAAATGTAAGATTAATTTATGACCTCTATGTCTAGTTTCCACCAAATTTCAATGAGCACAAAAAAGTCATGGCTTGTGTATCTGCTAGACAACCAATCACTTAAACCTCAACTCCATGTGAAATCATCACCTTAAAAAAAAAAGTAAATAAATTGAAGATTTTGGTCTATCTGCTACCAGGTGCAAAACAATCATCAGGTCATCAAAAACAAACAAACAAACAACACGTCCACCCTAGGAAGGTTTTATTCTGAAAGGATCTCTCTGTTTAAACATGTACTGCTCAACATACCAAATTATAATAAAAACATCTCTGGAGGGAAAAAAAAATATTCTCTTTGAGGTGATAACAAGCTAAGGTCTTGATGCACAGCTGACCTCTCCAAAGCTTACAGGGAATTCTCCTGTTTTGAGGATTAGCCTCAAATAGTCAGTTAATGGCTCAATAGGTTAGTTTTTGCATTCAACATATTGCTAGTGAGCTGGAGAAAGCTCTGCACCTAATYCAGGTGGGTTAGCTTTCTGGTTCAAGTATGTTCTTGTTCAACAGARGTTAAAAATTGTTAGGCCATATTCCTCTCCTGCTAACACTAGAGGAGGAAAAAAAAGAAAAAAAAAGAAAAGAAAGGTAAACAGATTTGCCCTTGGTCTTTGCTGACTGGCCATGGGAGGCGGCCAAAAACATACAATCTGTGTGTTTAGCCTTGGCAGGAACAGGGCATTACTCACTTTGGGCATGTTTAGAGCAGCATTCAAAGCTCCTCCCATGTGTATCTCTGAGGAACACTAACCCCAAACCTCCCTTTTTTTTTTTTTTTTTTTTTTTTAATAATATTAAGAGGAAGTATCACTGGTGAAGAAGCAAAAGGAAAATTCATACCGGTACCTGGAGAGCTGTGGTCTGAATGGGAGCAGTGAGCGCTGTGAGCGCTGGGTTCTGAACAGCAGCCATAACGGGGCTACCATCCGCCTTCAGAGTCGTCAACACAAGGGAGTCTGTCTTTATGATCTGAGGCTGGACCAGAACCTRGATTGAAGACAAAAGGATTTGTAACTTTATATCTCAGTGGATGGCAAAAGGGTGAGGACAGCCATTTTCTCCTTTACCCCCTGCATTTTTTTCCTTTGGCATGCCACTTTCCAATGCAATCTCCCACAATGACAGTCTGAACGATGGATCAGAACCACAGGATCACCAATTTGGAAAAAATCGGACACCAGAAGTAAAGCAATATATAAAAATACACAATAGTTGATGGAACAGTTGAGTTTCTTTCCCCTCTCCAATTACACRGCAGAAGAGCCTATTTTGGCCACAGTACTTCTCACTGAACACCAGTGGACATTTCTTTCCTCTGGTTTAGCTGAAGGGATCAGCAGCACAAACTCCAAGCAGATGAGAACCAACAGTGGGTTATTCCAGCACAGCACAGCGTGCTGTTGTCCAACAACCTTGGTTACCCACCGAGAAYACTACAGATGGCATCACACAATTGAACCAGCACGACATTTTCATGAGTGGCCCTTAACCATAAGCATCTGAATGCTGCCCACTACTTCAAATCACATCACTGCTCACAGTAGGGASTCTCATGTCTGCCTTACACAAATAAAATGCTAAAATGCTTCTGGCCAGCACAGATTGGCTAGAAACACCCATCACCTAAGGACGTGTGTGGAAAAGCAATCCTGCAAGGAGCAGGCTGCCCTCCAACCCTCACCACCTTTCCCTTGACAAACCAGGAGACCAGACTCACAACAGCAGTTTCTTCTCCTGTTGGATCCCTCTCCTCACTCCAAAGCCCTCCCCCACCACACCTCTGTGTGCTTTGCATATCCCTTTATCCACATCACCCCACATTTTCACTTACTGGAACTTGCTGGACCTGCGGCGCAGCGACTGTCTGAACCGTGGCTGGTGCCAACGTCTGGATGGTGCCATTGGCAGCCTGCGTTAGCACTCTCTGGGCCTGCACAGTCTGCACTTGCTGCTGGATGGTGACCGGCTGAACCTGGGAGGACGTCACCAGGCTCTGAACTTGGGGCTGAAGGACTGAAAAATAAACAAGATGTGAGGAATAGTCAAAAAAACCCCTCTGTGCCCATACACCCTCCCAGCCTCGCTCTTGCTCTGCCCAGAGCTTCTCAGGAAGCAGCTTTCATCTAGCACATCCCACAAGTTGGTGAGATTCCAACTCCTTTGATGTCTCCTGCAAGGGACACTGCATCTAGAATAGCAACTTTCCAGAAGGCAGAGAGGATCAGTTAAGAGAAAAATATGATCCAAATCTTTGGATCCAAAAGCACAGGCCTCTCATTACTTCAGTACACCCCACAGCACATCTAACCAGCACTACCTACCATTCTTGGCTGACCCTAGGATCYCTTTTCCCACATGAAAACTGACTGACACCTATCCAAAGTGAATCAAGACAACTTATGTCCACAAATACAAAGGAAGATCAGTCACCCGCACGTGTCTCTGCTCACTAGCAGGGTTCACTTTGGACCTCAGCATTTGAAATATGCCTTCATTCCAGAGAGCCACATGGGACAGACTGCCACTTCTGGACTAGACTTGTCCATTACTCCAACCAAGAGAAGGACAAGGATGCTGGTAGTTACTTTTTACAGATACTTTTTTTTTTTTTAACAGATACTTTACAGTACTTTCTACAGGTACCCCAAGTCTCCAACGAGACATGGGAGAMAAGGCCTTAACAAAGGAGAGCAAGAAGAGAACTGCTACAAGCAAAGACTTGAGAATTCATTTCTGAGGGTTTTTTTTTTGTATCCCCATTGAACCTGAAAAAAAAAAACCCTCAACTGCAAAGCCATGCCTTGCAGGAGAGGGAACTCCCCCTAGACACTGCAAAGGGGGATCTTTAAGGGTATCTGCAGAATCTGAATATCTTGGCATTCCGCATCGTGCCTCAGCGGTGCCAAGCCCACCTTGGAAGCTYGTGGCCGCGTTCTGGTAGATGACGGGCTGCTGGATAATCCTGGTCTGGGGTGCCGAGCTGAAGGCGGTGGGCGCGATGACGACAGCCTGCTGCGGGAGCTGGGGCTGGGGCCGGGGCTGCAGGAGCGGCGCCGCGCGCGCCGGGGCCGTCGCCGCCGCCGCCTTCCCGGGGCCGGCCTGCAGCTGCGGCGAGGCGGCGGGCGGCGGGAAGGGCTGCGGCGGCGCCTGGCCGTAGGGCCTCTGCAGCGGCGCCTCCAGGGCCCCCGCGCCGCCGCCGCCCTGGAACGGGCCGCACAGGGGATCCGAGAAGAGGTCGGGAAAGTCGCCGGCCTGGTTACTGACGAACTGCAGCATCTCTGCAAAAGAGCACCGAGGAACGCAGGTTATTCTGTTCCTGCTGCGGGTGTCACCTGCCGTGGAGGCAGACRGGGAGCACGCACGGGAGGGAATTCCGGGCGCTGCAGGACTTGAGAGAAAATATTGCAGTAGTATCTCCAGAGAGAAATGRGGAAAGGGGCAGTACCGGGGCACCGCTGCTGCTGTTGAGAGTGCAAAGCCAATCCTGCTGCAGTGTTCTCCCAGACTACAGGATTCAACTGAAGACTAGAATTTAAAGCCATTGCCAGCTTATTAAAAATATTACAAATCAGGTCAAGCAAGGAAGCAAGCAGGCAGCTTCACCTTGCCAGGATTCACAGCTCTTCCATAGAGCTTTTAGGGAAGCAATAGGAAAAAAATGGAGAAATGGGGATAACAATTCACCTTAGTTTCTTTTTTATTCTAAGCTTACAGGAAAGTATGGAACAGAGAAATAAGAGGAAAACAAACTTTATTGATAGTATTGGAAAACCCATGTTTATGCTTTTTTAATCATCAAAATAATTTATTTTCAATTATTTCATTTATCCCTGCATAGTTTCTCTCTGTCCCATCTTCCCTCAGATTTTATCAGATCCATTTCAAGAGGCTTCCACCACGAAGCTGTAACTGTCCCTCGGAGAGGGAAACTCCACCACTAGGAGGTCATGGCTCGTAATTGCAAATTGGGAGAGAAACTTTCAGTTACACACCTTGGGCAACCTGAGTGCCTCCCCTGGTCCGCAGGGGTCATGTTAACCCCCCACTAAAATCTGGCCACTCTACACAGTCCCTTCCACATATTCGTTCAAGTCTTATTTTATTATGAATTCCTATAAAAAGAATAAGTTATAAGTTAGAGAGTAGACAACAAACGGATTTAAGGGAACAACATGCTAAAGGGAGCATTTCCATCCATTGGGGTGCAGCAAATGCAATGGCTATTCCCTATATGATTTAAGAAGAGGCTTAAGCTCTCCAGGAGATGTTTCAGTGGAAAATATTCCAGTAAGARGGCTGTAACATTTAGCCCTCACACTGCACTGCGCTTCTCCAAATGCCACCCACACGTTACCCAGCTCATCTGAACAGCTCTGCAGAGAGAGCAGAGCAACCTCATCCAGGCTTCTTGCTCCTTTTACTGCCATCTGATACTCTCCTTCTTTACTTCTACCTTTATTCTTAAGGAATTGAGTCTCAACAGACACAGAAATTTGGGAGGGGGGTTGTCCTCACCATCCATTTACAAGCTGTGAAGACGCTGCCGTCGCTTTGCCTGCAAGAAACCTGCTCCTCTCTGGCAATGGCCACCAGTTGTCCTCGGAGACCTACCTGATGGACCCATTTTCCTGGAGCTTGGCAAGACTAATAAGGATTTGAGGGCAAAATCTCAGTAAACTATCACAAAACTTCACTCAAACAAGAAGGGCAGCTTAAAGATTAACATTTCTGAACGCTGTCCAAAACAGATGTTTTGGACAGCGTCGACATTTTGGACATTTCGTCGACATTAGAGTAGATTTTCACCCTCAAATTCATCGCAGCTAAGACCATCCTAAATAACCCTCAGCACTACCAGCTTGTGCATGCTATCCGTTTGAGTTTCTCACCATCAGAAAAAAAAGATATTAGGTGCCACTAATCCGAGGAGGAAGAAAAATTGAACAAGGTTTGTTCTAAGAGAGCAAATTCTAGTGCTAGAGCTAGAGCTAGAGCTAGGAGCTGAATTACAAGCTCTGAATTTTTCAAGAGCATCTTGTTGAACAGAGCTCGCTTCACATCTGCTTTAAAGAAGTTCAATGCCATCTTTTCAGAGATTGGCTAAATATAAGAAAGTCTAGAGATGAACTTTCAAAAACCGGACCTTGTGGGGTAAGAAACACTCAGAATGTCCAGGAGCTTTCCCTAGTATCCACACAAGGAAAAGCTCTAGAAACAGCAAAACCCCAGTCTTTCTCTCTCTCTGCAAACGCCTCTGGCAACCCAAAGACCAGCACAAACACCAACAGACTATGGAGAGCGGCCCCGGGGCAGCCCCTCCGCCGCAACCCCGCACCACGCGCTCCCTGGGCGCGGAGGAGGAACAAGATCCCGCTGCGGAAAAGGACCTGGAGCCAACGCRGAGCCAGGAAGCGCCAACAGGACGCGGCGAATCCCGCCCAGCCTGGGCTTCCCACGCGGATTCCTGGCCGGGCACCTCCTGCGGAAGGGCGCAGCGATCCCGGGAAGCGCCCACAGGCGCCGCACGAGCCCCGCTCCGGGCTGCTCTTCAGGGAAACGCGGGAGGAACAGGCTGAGCTGCAGACATCGGGCTGAGAAAAACCCAAATACCTCGATCCAAACGCAAAAAAAAACACAACAGCAGAACAGAAACAAAGCAGCAACCAAAACTTCTTGACCCTGACAAAATTCAACTCCCTGGGGTAAGGAAATACCGAGATTACATCAAGGATAATCTGGTTCTCAAGGATGTTTTCCCCACCAGGGATGTTTCTGTAGCCAGGCGGGCTGCACTATCACAAAGTTTGGGGGAAAAGGCTCACAGAATTGCCTCAGCTTCCATGCAGGCCCTTAGAAGACACTATTTTGCACTCAGACAAAATAAGCACCATTGTTCACACACACCATGAACCTTAGCAGGGATAATTAAGCCCCTGGCCTTTCCCCAAAGCATTCTTTTATTTACCATATTGCAAAGAAATGACCACCAATGGGTGGYAATTGCCCATGGCTACCTTGCAAACCCATTGCAACCAAACTTAAAATTACTACCCRAGTCCTACTTTCCACCTATTAAACAAGGATGCTTTAGACACCCGGCTTTAATTTTCAGCCTCCATCAGATAATTAATCCAGCTGTGGTTTTTGCAGGTTTCTGTGAGCTGTTCAGGAGCAAAACAAATACCACGTCTCAACCAAGCTCTGCAGAAAAGTGGTTTCTCCTCGCTTATCTGACAGAAGTGTTAGAACAGTTTATGATGGCATAGGGAAGAAAAGGGAAAAAYCAACAGTTTGGGAAGGGAAAAAGGGAAAAATCTGCCTCATTTTTAGAACGAAGATGGGAAACAAGCTTCTCTTAAAGAAACTGGGGGCTGCACAGCTCAAGGCATTTTTTAGAAACGACTTGAAAGCAACTGGTAAAAAGATAACTACAGAAAAAAAGGAAAACAAGTGGGGGGAAAAAAGGATGCATCACTGTTTGTCAGGAGAAAATAAAATAAAATAAAATAAAATAAAATAAAATAAAATAAAATAAAATAAAATATCAAGGGAATTTCTTTCCAGTTTCTCTCTTTCCCAACTCCTTGGCCGCTCGGGCGGCGGAGCAGGAGGCGGCGCGGGAGCTGCTGGCACTCGGACAGGTGTCCCCTTCGGCGAGGGCTGCATCGCTCCATTTCACATCCTTGGGGTTTTTTGTTTTTTTTTTTCTTTTATGACTACGTTTATTACGGTAACATCGCCCGAGAGCCACCCTCGGTGACTCAGGCTCCTAAAACATC
>NW_020455272.1:1245242-1252703 GCF_003342845.1 Nothoprocta perdicaria | reverse complement strand
GCGGCGGCGCGCGCGCCCCCCGCCGCTTGTTGTCAATGAGACCAGGTCGCCCGCGGCCAATCGGCGGGCGCGGCGGCGCGTGGGGTGATGGCGCGTCAGCGATCAGCAGTGCGATTAGCATAGCGCGCCCCGCCCCCTCGGCGCGCTGAATATTCATGAAGGGGCGGGGCCCGCGGGCGCCGCGGCGGGGAGGAGGGCGGCTCGGCGGCCGCGGCCCGGCTCGTTACCGGAGGGGGCTGTGGGAAGGGGCTCCCGTTCCCGGTCACCGGCCGGGAGAGCGGCTCCGACCCCTGCCGCTTCCCCGCGCTCGCGGCCAGACCCACCACCGAGCGGCACCCTTGGGCTCGCACCCACTTTGGGAGCGCTGCCACCCGAAGCACAAGAAACAGGGTCTTTTTTTTTTTTTTTTTTTTTTAAAAAAAACAGCTTTATTCAAGAAAAAAAAACACCTCCCGTTTCAATGCAAGCTCCTGCACCCTCATCCAACGTACCTGTCTCCGCCTTGAAAAATAACGGGTGCCTCCCAGCACCCAGTGGCAGCAGCGGTGCTGGGGCGGCTCCGTCTCTTCCTTGCAGTCCTTGCAGTCCTGCCCCGATCTACCAGTCCTGCAAGCCCCTCGGGCCACAGGGCTCCTGCCTGCGCAGCGCGGCYGCAGGACATCGCTCCAACCCCTTTCCCACCCCCAGACACCTCGGATGCGTCTCCTCCACCCGCCGCACTTGGAGCATCGGCTGGGAAGGGGTGGCTGGAGAGGCCATGTCCGTTGCTGCAAGCGCAGCTTTATTCCCCGTGTGCATCCCAACGTCCCATGAGCAACCCCTCGGGAGCCACTCAGGACACGGGCCGGCCGGGAAGCGGCTCCTTTGGCTTTTTCGGCAAAACGCCAGCTGCTCCGTAAAGCAGCCTCCTCCAGAAGGGAAGAGCTGATCAGGCAACGGGGATATGGGCCRGGCAGAGAGCAGGTATAACCTGGCTGGGCGAGAGTAGAAACAACATCACGTCACCAGGTTAAAGGAGAAAAAAAAAAAGGAAATATCCCAGAAGCAGCAGCATCGCTGTGAGTCTGCTTGCTCGGCCGCGAGCTCCCGGGACGGAGGCGGCCGGTTTCCTGTGCGTTGCGCTGTGTTTCTCCGGCAGCCGGAGGCTCCCGAGGGCTCGGGAACAGCCCCGTCGCAGCCGGAACGGCAGCGGCCCCAGCTGTGCTCTGGCTCTGGGGAAGGGGCGCCAGCTCCAGACCCCCCTCTCCCTGGGGAAACCCCGGAGCCTTGGCCACAAGACTCCCTKGTCCTCGGGACCCTCCGAGCCAACAGGAAACGTAACTGAACAAAACCCACGGCACAAACGGCAAGGGAAGGGCCCGGGGCTGCCGGGGGGCCGTGTCCGGGCGCGCCGCTCCGCGCGGCGGCACCGCCGGCGCTACAGGTCGGACTGCGAGCGCGAGATGCGCGGGCCCTTGCGGATTTCCTTGCGCTTCTCCTCCTTCCTCCGCCGCTTCTCCTCGTCCCGCAGCGCCTTCTGGAAGGTGTCCGCGCCGGGGAAGAACTGCGGGCAAAGGCAGGGGTCAGCGAGGAGCGCCGGCTCCCACAGGGCTCGTGGTGCCCGGCGGGAGATGCCAGACCAGGGARGCGGAGGCGCTGCTGCCAGTCCGTAACGGCAGGGAAGCAGATGCACGCCAGTTTGGAGAAGCAATTAAAAACCAATCAAGCTGAAGAGGAACCGGCTGCGTCGCCCTTCCTCCTGCCCTGAACCTGCAAGGCCGGGAGGCCGGGCGCAGCCGGGCTTTCCCGGCATCGCTTCCTGGAAGCGCGAGCCATGTCACCCCCTCCGAAGCTGATGCACGAGCACTGCGGTTTCAAGGGGCTTTAGATGAGACAGAGCAGAGCGGGCAGCATCGGGTCCAGCCTCTCCCAGCAGGCAGCTCCATTACACCCATTTCCCACCAGGGAACCAGCCAGGAGAAGGGAGATGCCACCAGAGCACCAGGCGCCTAACGCCAGCTGCCCAACTGAACAACATCACAGCATTTTCATTCAACGTGAACACTTGGTTTCGGCTTCTCGGCTCTTCCCTGAGCCACCTGCACCCCAGACCATCCCACCCCCCTTCCTTTCCACACAGGAGCAGGGAAGAGCGGAGCCACAGACCAGGCTTCCTCCCGTGCCCCCTTCCCGGGCACACACGCGGCCGTTCCTCCCCCAGGCGGACGTTCTCCTTCCCCAGCCAGCTGCCCGAGGCCGGAGGAGGAGGAAACCCCCGCAGGSGCAGCCCGGGGCTCGGCTGCCTTACCTCCGAGTGGTCGCTTTTAAAGGGATTGCGGTAATCAGGAGATTTCTCGCTGATTCCCAGCTCCTGAGCCATCTGCAGGGCAAAGCAGGGTCCATGTCAGAGAGCTGCTCCCATCTCCCACCGCCGCGCTGGCCCATTGCAATCCACGTCCTTGCCTCCTCCAAAAGGCTTCCCTCCATCCTGGGCCCCTTCTCCTTGYGCACACTGCCATGCTTTGTCCCCCAGCACAAGGGATGGGATGTGATGCAATGGGATGCAACGTGATGGGGAGGACTCAGCCTTACCAGCCCCAGGACCTGGGAGTGAGGTCCCTGCTCAAACACCCCCGTCAGGTTGCAGAAGCCAATCCCCCAGCGGATGAGGTTGTTCCAGTTGGAGTTGCGGTCGAAGTAGTGGTGCACGATCTTGGGGAAGCGCAGCACGACGTCCCCGAAGAAGGCCGTGTTCTCCAGCACGTGGGAATACGCTGCGGAGCAGAGCCAGGGCGCCTCGCGCACCGCCCCGCTTGCGCCTCTCGTGAGCCCAGATCCCCGCAGACCCGGGAGGAAAAGCTGCTTCCAAAGAGCCCATGACCCGCCTTCCACGTCCCGCCAGCCGAGTCACGGACACGCAGTGGGGGCTGCCGGCCCACGCCAGCCCCTGGCCCCCATAGCACACGGGGGTTCAGCTCTTGGTGTCTGTGGGAAGCCGAGGACGGATGCGGAGCAGCTCCCRGCTGCAGAGATCAGGGATGCGGGAGGTCACACAGGCTCCCAAGAGCCAGATCAGCTCGGTGCCACGTGGGCAATGGGAGCAGGAGGGTCTGGGGACAGCTGCAACAGGCAGGGCTGTCCCCTCGTCCTATCCGTGCAGCACGTTCTCCAGGAGCTGCATGGGATCTAGCTTTAAATCTCACACGAGAATGAGATGCAGCACAGCAATGGAAAAGGGAACAGGGCTCGATGACCGGGGATCACCTACCATCCTTTAGCTTCTCATCCTGAGGAAAAGGCCCATCTGGCGGCACATCTGCAGCTATTAGCACAGCCCGGGAGTCCTCCAGCACCTGAAACGCACTCGGTTATTGCCCGTCTCACCTGCTCTCCCCCCTCGCCCACCGAGCCTCAGCGCAGGCCCTGGGGGCAGCCCTGGGAGGCTCCTCGCTCCCCCAGCACCCCACTCTGCCCCCCTCGGCTTCTCCTCAGCGCCACGAYGCTCCCTGCGGCCATCGCTCCTCTGCTCGCTGTCCCGGCAGGACGTCCTGGCCCGGGGCAGCCCCAGCACAAGGTGCCGTGCAGCCCCAGCAAAGGGAGGGAGCGGGGAGCTGGCGCTGGGTACGCTCAGTGGGGCAGCGAGCCCRCCCCACACCTCACCTTGAACAGTCCCTTGAGCATGATGTCGATGATCTTGTACTGCTGGTTCACGTCATTGAGCTCGATAAGGTTCTTGAGCGCGTTCATCTGGTCCTTGCGCTTCACCTCGAACAGCTTCTTATCTGCAGCGCAGTCAAGGGCACCGCAGAGCTGCCCGCAGGCCCTGCCACGCGCGCAGCCCCCCTCGCACACAGCCCTTCCGGAAGCTCCCTCGGGCACGAGACGCTGCTCCAGCCCCGGTGACATGGGGGCCACACGGAGCTGGGGGCAAGTGACAGAGCCAGGCCTCCGGAGCAGGGCATCCGGGCTGGAAGGGGGGTTCCCTCTTGCTTTTCATGCCCCACTCGCTCACGAGGGCACGCTGGCGTGTGTCAGGAAGCGCTCGCATCAGCAGGTGCCTCTAGTTGCTCCTTGTGGGTGCCAAGTGCCCGAGGCACAGGAGGGAGCAGAGTGACGTCCACCCTCCCCGGCCGGCACCTCGAGTCGCCTTTCACCCTTCACACTCACCCTTGCCCAGCAGGCGCAGGGCCCCAGCGCGGCCTCGGTGCCCCTGCCGGGCGCAGCTCCCCGCGGAGCAGCCAGTGGCGCAGGGACCTCTGAGGGTCTCCAGGCCAAGCCCTGCTCGGAGCGCGGCCAGCTCTCGTGTCACATCAGGTCGCTCAGGGTCCTGCCCAGCCAAGTCCTTCCTGGCAATCCGGTGGCGATGGCTGCGTTTCCCCAGCTCGTTTCTAATCTCATTAGCAATAATTACAGCCTCAAGGTTCTTCCATTCCCACTCTTCCACCCCTCTAGTGGCCCCTTCCAAGGTCTTTGACCCTTTTCATACACATGAGCTCCCTCCAGCCTCATCAGGCACAGGGACATGTTCATGGGCTGAGGCACAGGCCTGCAGAGAAGGATACAGATTTCCAAGCCTGAGTCCACCCTCTGTTTTTCCAGGTCGGCGAAGCTGCCCTTGGACAACACCAGTGTAAACAGAAAGGGGCAGATCACGAGCAAATCCATGTCAGAAACTGCAGCCTGCAACCGAACAGACAGAAATAACGTAAAGCAGGAAGATTTACCAAGCAGAAGCCGCGCGASGCCGCGTGCCCCGGCAGCGCCCAAAGGCAGGGCCGTGGCTGCCGCTCGGCACTCCCGGCGCGTCGCCTCCGACACCCCCGGGCCTTTCCAGGCTCCCCTTCGTCCGGGCCCTGGAGCTCCGTGCAGGAGCGTGACGCTGCACCGGGCTCCGCTGAGGGAAACCACAGGTCTGCAATTTGATCTGACCCAACCCAGCAGCTCCTTTTTTCTTTTTTTTTTTTTTTTTCCCGTTAAGGCCTGAATCGATCCACTCTGCAACCCACTACCAGCAACAGTGCTTTTATTTTCCCACATCTTCGCTCTGGGGGCTTCCGCCACCTTTCCAAGGCCGCCAGGCTCCCGGACCAAGAGCTGAGCTCCACCTCTCCCCCCAGCAGCAGCAGGCCCATCAGCTCAGCCGTCTCAGGCCCATCAGCTCGGCCATCTCAGGTGCCTTCTCCCATCCCGGCCACCCGGACCTCTGTCCGTGCTACCAGCCAGGCACGAGCTGCAGGGCAAAGGCCTGAAGAGGAGAGCGGTGCCTGCTGCTCCCGACAGCAGGATCCCTGGCAGCCCCCGCGGCGGGACGAGGTTCCCGCTGATGGGAGCGAGCGGCCAGCCGGCGCTTACGAGTGAGGCWGCTCCCGCTGCAGCATCGCCCGCCTCTGCTCCAGGGCCGTCCCTGCGCCGAGGCAAAGGCACRTGCACACACGGGACACGTGGGCCGCCCCTGCCCTCCCTTCCCAGAGCATTCGGGCAGCCCCGATGGGAGACGGGACGCCCACGAGCACGGGGCAGGCAGGAAGCTCCTGCTGCAGCCGCATGTCACGGTGCTTTGGCGGTTTTGGKTAAGCAGGCACAACGTGCCTCGATCTGATCTCACCGTGACAAGGCAGCACGCGGGAGGTGTTGCGGCGCTGCTGACCCGGGGGGCAGCACGAGCCTCCCAAGCTCGGGCCCGGGGTGAATTTCACATATACTCCAGGCGCCCTGCGGGCTACCCACGCATGTGGGCAGGAGGAGCCAAGGCTATGGAGAGAAATCCCCGAGCCCAGACATGCAGATGCTCTGCTTGGTACGCCGGCCTCGGCAGCTTCCAAGGGACTGCTTCATCCTCCCGGAGCAAACACGCGAGCAGCTTGAGGCCCGGCTGGCGCAGGGTGGCGGGAACACCCTGCGGAGCCGCCTGCAGCTCCTTGGCTGCCAGCGTCAGGATGGGAGAGACAGAGAAACGCCCAAACTGCTGCCCCGGGCGCCTCTCTGCCTGTTGCTGGAAGAGGCTTTTCCAACATGTGAGCGCACGGCAATAGGGACCAGAGCGTCCAGAGGCTGTGCCCGCGTGCCCAGGGAGAACTGGGAGGCAGCTGGAGGCCTCCGGCCAGGCCGGCCAGCAACCCGAGCCGGCTCCCGAAGGGCAGAGGTGCTGCCCATGCCGCCCCTTCTGCTCTGAACGTCTGCAAAGCGTGAGCGTCTCAACGCAGCCGCGAGCAGCTCTGGTGTCGGAGCAGAGAGGCCTGCAGCCCTGGCCAGCTGGTGGAGAAGCCGCCAGTGGGGCTCTGCGTGCCTGGCTCCCCTAATTCAACACGCTTTTCCAAGGAAACAACCGCAGATGCTGTGTTATAGATGGTTAGCATCTCCCATTAAAGTGTCTTTAACGACCTTATAAATTCTCCTGCAGGAGACCTGTAAAATGCACCATGGCACAAGGTCAGAAGCAGAGAACCTGCAAAGCGCGTGCATGTCCTGCCATCCCCTCCACCTTGGCATCTCCCGCCATCCCTACTGCTCAGCCCCAAGCTACTGCCCGCTTCATCCCAATATAATAGCAGAGGACACTCCCTGCTCTCCGGGCTGCATGGAYGAAGCGTGGGGAAGCAAGAGCTTCTTGCGGCTCTTCCTCCATACTTTTTTCTGTGAATCCTCCCTCGTGTCTCCACACCCTCCTAGGGAAGAGACGAGACAGACCCACCACAGAGCTGCTCCTCACCTCCCTCCCTGGCCCTCCTTGCCCAGCACATGGGGAGCAGCCGAGGCCTCTCCTCGTGCCACAGATGGGAAGGAGTTTCCACGAATAGTCCCCGGCAGCCCTGGCCAGCTGGTAGCTTCGGCGGAAAACCCACCCGTCTGGCTCGCTGTCTCTGCCTCTCTTAATTTAGACGTGTTTTTCCAACGACACAACAACAGATGCTGTATTATGGATGGTTAGTGTTTTCCATTAAAGTGGTTTTTAATGACTTTATAAATTCTCATGCAGGAGCCCTGTAAACCGCAGGCTACTGATCAGGATAGAAGAGCGGGAAAACCACCTGCACACCGCACCAGCCCATCACCTTGGCTCCCGCGCACCCCTGCATTTACCCACGCCGCACGGCAGGGCCCTGCCACGCTTCACGCTTCGCTTCGGGGCAGTGCTGCAGGATGCCCCTTCCCGCGGCTCCCCGGGCATGGAAACACGAGGGCAAAGCCGCCCCCGGCACGGAAACGCCAGGGCAAAGCTGCCTCCAGGCACTGAAACACCAGGGCAAAGCCGCCCACAGCCTCGCCTGGAGCACACGGGCTACCTGTGACCGCGCGACCGGGAAAGACACCRCGCGGCTCCATCCTCTGCGAAGCGGATGGGATGCAACCCCGCGTCGCGGCCAGGCAATGGGGTGGACGTGGGAAAGGGGCTACTCAGACTCCCTCCGACCTGCTGTTGCTCGCGGAGACTCATCAGGCGCCACTTTTCAGGCGGAGCCGGACAGCGGCTGCTGCCACCTG
>NW_020455272.1:1148220-1244635 GCF_003342845.1 Nothoprocta perdicaria | reverse complement strand
CGCCGGGCCCGCTGCCCGCAGCGCCTCGCAGGGCGGGAGAGCCGGGAGCCCCTGGTCGCGGCCCCGCCGTGCCCACAAGGGCTCGGCTCCGCGGGGGCGCCGGGCGCAGGGGAAGCGCCCTGGGAGGCTCCCAGTGAGAAGCCCCCGTCACTGTTAGACACTTGGGAGGGAAAAGCAGCGGTAAAAGGGCCCGGAACTGTATCCTAGAGGAGCCCCAGTGCACCGGCCAAGCTCCACTCCAAGCTCCTTGCTCTGCTCAGCGGGATGAGGCGGGCAGCTGCCTCCCGGCTGGAGCCCCCCAGCAGCCCCGTGGCCCCCCAGGAGAGGCCGCTTCCCGCGCGGAGACGCTCCAGAGCAGTCACACCAATAACCAGCCTTCACRTGGCATTCTCAAACCACTTTTTTCCAAATGAGTTACAGGTGACTYCCTTTGTCCATCTTCTCTCTTCAGCTCACAGGGAGTAACAGGCAGGATGGGGTCTCCTGTTCATTCTTTTGTTCCTCTGCTGCGTTTACCGACCGCSTCTCCTCCCGTCAGTCCCCAATGTGTGACAGGGACACTGCCACGCTTCCCAGGCATCTGTTGGTGGCACCATGAGTGGAAACCAACGGGAAGGGCACGGCTGAAACTGCCACATGCAAAYGGAATTCCCATTTTTTGACACGTTGCTGACACGAGATACTCATCACTAAAATTTCCCTCACCAAGACCATGCAAAMCCCACCAAAGCGTGAGAGTAACACTGGTGTGCTTGAAGCTGGGTGGGGTTTTTGGTTGTTTTGTTTTGTTTTTCTGGACAAAGCTGATCTTAAACTATGCTTTTGATCACAGCATTTTGTTTTCTGTGCTTGTGACACATTTCCTCCTATTCAGCCAGCCACCACTGGCCAACTGGATGCACCTGGAGTGCATCTAAAGCCCTTTCTAACAAGTCAGATTTGAAGGAGGCTTCCTATCTGGAAAAGCTAGGAAAGTAAGGAGCCATATAAGCAAGGAGCACTTGCTGTGCATCCCCATACAGGCAGTGGAGAAGGACTCCATGGGGCTGGGACGAACATTTCACTGTGGAGAACATCCACTCTGGGACACCGCTGAGCTTCCCTCCGTGGAGCGGTGGTATCCCGCGGCAGGTAAGCCTGAGGACAAGTGTGTCTGGCAGGTAACACAAASCCCCCACACCAGCCCAGCGCATGGCTGATGAGGTTATCCCTGCACAGGGTAGGTAGCGAAGTCCCCACCCCTCAGGAGAGCCCAGAGGGGCCGGTGCGTGCCTAGCAGGGCTCCGAGGCAGCGAGGCACCAAGCAAACAGGAAGGCAAGGGCAGAGCGCTTCAGAAATAGGCAAATTGGCTCACTCGCTTCACAGGGCAGGCCCCCTCCTTCTCCAAAAGCAACTTCTGTGGCACACCTTCCTCCTGGCCACCGACAGGGAAGGACACAGTTCTCAGCAGGGACTCAACCAGAGTAAAACCTGGTGGCCCCGCGCAAATGCTTACAGCTTCCCTGTGCTTCCAAAGTGGTCATGTCACCCTTGGGTTAGCCTGACCACACAGACATATCCATGCTAGTTAGTGCACACACTGAGGTTAGGTGATTGTTTATCCTCCAGGGAAATCAATATTGGAATTATTACTGGCTCCCAGGCCTGTACTCCTTTCATTAAACCATTCCTGTCATATAGATGAATCCAAGCCCTGCACAGAGAACTATCAGTAAACCTTTCATCCCCAAATTAGCTGCTACAGTAAGCATTAAGAGTGTTAGGCTCACATTTTTGTTCAATTTGAGCTGCAAAGTGGGGAGAAGCAGAGAAAAAGAAAAGAAAGGGAGAAGAACTGGAGAAGCAGAAAATGGGGTTAAGTTCTACCTGCTAACATACCACTCCGGTATCAACTATGAAAGGCATGTGCCCAGCAAAAGGATACACAATGTCCTGATATTCTGCACGAGTCCTCCTCCGTCCCAGGCTCTCCAACAAGGTCTGAACTGACCCTGCCTGCACTGGCTCCATCTGTTGACAAGTGCTCTGAATCTGAACCATTAGAAGAAGGGATCATTTCCAAACCATCAGCAAACTATTGGGTTCCTTCCTTCACACCTCCCTCCCTCATTTCCACAGACTGCAAACTACTTTCAAACTACCCCGGGGAAAATCAAGGGGCCCACGACAACACTCATGTCACAACCTAGGCAGCTGCTCACTTTCCCATTCCACCACACATCTCTCATGAGAGCGGGCCAAGCCAGCAGCTGCAGGATTCCCCACCATCTCCTTAAAGGAAGTTTACGGCTCCCCAACAAAGGCAGATTCAATCCTCTAGGAAACTGCATTCTTATTTTCCGAGGCAGCCACTGCATTCTTACCTGACGAAGAAAGAGACGGAGGGCACGACATGTGGCCTCAGGCAGCTCTGATAATTTGGCTTCTGCTGCCTCCTGCAGAATCTGGCTTATTTCTCTCTGAGAAATAATACTGCTGTTCTGGTATCTCACAAACTTGAACAAAAGGCAAAAGACAGGCAATAAATAGTGAATAGCTCACAGACTCCCAAAGTGATCTATCTCCTGGAATGACCTCCTCTTTGTGAAGAGACGCTGCAGCGCTCAATCCATAGGCACCACTTCAAACAGAACTGCTGCAAATGCCCATATTGAGATTGTTCTGACTTATACCTAGACTTACTGTACTTTAGCTCAGGAAGGAACGAAACTAAACTAAACTTTAAAGTCAAATAGCGGTAACAGAGGCTCCCAGACCGTCATGTATTTGGAAGGAGAAGGTGCATATAAATAACCCCTTCCTTTTATTCACTGTCATGAGAGCTGTGGTACCAAGAAGAGCTCTGTTCTTCAGAGAACCTCAGCACGCTCCCAGCTTGGCAACAGTGGTCGCCTGTTCTCAGCAGCCTTCCCCTCTCCTCCCCAGGGGTGCTAGATGATGGGAAAAAATGCTCCAGCCCCCAGAAGAACAGGCTGTGCTCCCTTAGAGCCCACATGCACTAGAGCAGCATGCTGAAATGGGGAACAGCCTGTCCCTGCCCCGCTCACCAAAGCCATGAGCCGGAGAATTTCTGGCTGCAGAAAGGACTTCCGTCCCCCACTGAGTAGAGTGAAGAGCAGGAACCGGTGCCAGGGCTGCGAGGCAACGTGTAGGGCTGGGAGAGAAGGAGAGGCCAATCAAAAAGAGCTTTAACATCGGCCAGGAGATAGTCTGGCCCCAGATAAAGAGTCTTCCATACTGACCCCTGTTTTTCTTTCTTAGACCCCAAGCTGTAAAACACCAACAAGGTATTTTGCTGTGCTCTTATTAGCCTTTAAATCTATCACAACCCGAGCAAGAGTTCAGCCATGAGGACAAAATCTTCATAGCTTTTTAAAGCAGAAAATATATTCTGTCCATATTATGCTTTTATGGGAAGAGTAACCTTCTGGAATGTGTGTCATAAAAGAGTAAAGGTTTATCTTTAGCCCAGGTTAAAGAAACGAAACAAACCCAAATCACTCTGCTTTCAATATGAGGCTGTGTTTCCTGAGTGGGGCTTTCAATTTTGCAGACTATTCTTTGGGGAAGGAAGAAAGCCCTGTATCTAAGAGTGGATCTGCATCAGAGAGCTCACCATGGGCACCAGCCAGGCTGATCACAGCAACACAATCAATCAGCAGAGAAAAGGTTGTAAGAAAGATGGATAACAGAGAGAGGTGGAGCTAAAGGTCCCTGGGTGTGACAGCATGAAATCTTTCACTCCATGCTAATTTAAATTGTATCACCTTGTATTTACTGCAGGTTAAGAACTTGTGCTGGACTCTTACAGCAGATGAACTGGTATGAGAGAACTTGTTCTACCCCAGGAACCCGTCACTGGATTTGAGGCCTATGCTTTGGAAAGGTCACTATTCCGCTGGCAAACACATAACCACCCTGCTGCCTTTAGGACAATCTCTTCTAAGGAAAAATAGCACTAACAAATCATGTAAAGTGTTTGAGGGGTATTTTTAACCTGGTGGAAATGAGAAGGTACCAGCACTGTGTGCTGAGCCTGCTCTGCATATCTGGAAAAAATCTCTAGGCCAACAAAGGCCTCAAAGAGAAGAGCCTCAAATGAGGATGCCTCTACTGGCAGAGACCAGGCCACACTCTGCAATTCTGTTGTTTCTTCCGGGCAAATAAAGCTGTGATCCTCACGTCACTCACAATAAAAAGGGACTCTCGTTTACTGCTGTTGTTACCTTCTCCATCACAGCAAGAATTTAGGCAGTCAAAGAGAAGGGCTCAGCTCTTGCCAAAAYGGCATTTTTTTCAGCTTCATACTAAATCAGTGGAGTCTCCCCATAGGCTGCTGCTTTTCTCTCTTTTTCTTTCTTTCCTTTAGCAAGGCCTTTTAACAGGCTCCCTGCAGCTAYGGGCTGTCATTCACCTGCAGTATTTCATTTTCATTCAGCAACTTCCTCTCTCCCAACAATATCCCTTTTGTCTGGTATTCATTCACTCCATCCCCTTCTCTCCTAACGTTTAGGGGACTGATTTGAATGGGTCAGAGTACAGAGAATTCTCTTTGCACGCTGAGATCAGAGCCAACACCTGAACCTGGTGACGGGCAGCTGACAATGAATGAGAGGCTCTGCTCTTTCAGCCTGCCTGTATGACACTGTCCTATGATGTTACACTGCTAACGTGGAATACGTCAAGTCTGACACGGACTCTTGAAACCAACGTCTGCATTTGCCCCTGGAAACCTAAAATTGCCAGCTTCCCTTCCCTCAGGCTGCCTAAACAAGTCCTCCCTTCTCTACCTTTAGGGCCTAAAGACTTGCTACGATGCATGTGGAAGTAAGAAGCAATGTTTTCCTCCCTGCCTCTCATTTCTTAAATCTTCCACTCGCAACAGATCAGGGTGGAGGGTGGGAGAGTCTTTGTTCTGGAAAGTCTATTGGTATCTAGTGCCAAAGTGAGGGCTCACTCCTTCAAGGGAGTCCCCAGGGCACATGATTAACTGCAGGCATACAAATCATTTTTCACATTGGGGATAATTCATTAAGCATCTGCTCCAGGGCTCTACAGGATGGAGATCAAAGAGCTCAAAATTACTATAGCAGAGAGACCCAAGAAAAAGGAGGGCTAGGAAAGGCTTTACCAACGTCTTGGTTCTTCACATACAGGTACTCCAGTAAGGTTTCCAGGCAGGCAACCACAGCCTGAGAGAGCAGCAAGTCTTTCTGGAATGCCCGGAATAAAAACAAAACAAAACAAAAACACAGGTAACAGCTACTGCAAGAATACAATCCAGAAAATGGCAGACTCTGAAGAGCAGCAGCATAGAACAGAAACACCCTTCATCTCCGTCATGGGATGCAATGTGCTGTGAATGATCCATCATGTCAAGGAGTCRGACAAGGGCAGGACTTAGATTCTGACTATAAAAATAAGCAACAGTCTTCAAAAAAATCTGGGAAGCTACTGCCACTCAAGACAGCTAAATGGGAACTGATGAACCATTCCCCAAAGCAGCTTGCTAGGGCTGTGGGGAAGGAGCTTGACACTTTCATTTTATTTTCATTTTATTTTATTTTATTTTATTTTATTTTATTTTATTTTATTTTATTTTATTTTATTTTATTTTATTTTATTTTATTTTATTTTWATTTTTTTACCAGCTCTGTCCCTAGGGTGCAGGGGCCCTGAGGAGTACAGGAGATGGGATAACAGAGACTGTGGTTAACACACAGAATTTAAGCTGCCTAGTTCAGCAGCAGGGAGAACCACATACGTTGTTTTACCTCCTTACTGCACTGTGCTGCATACACTGCAGCAAGAGTATTCCCCCTCCTCATCACCACAGGTCTGTAAGGGGTGGAAAAAATGAGGAAAAAAAAAAAAAAGGGCAGACCCGTGAGTGCTCTTGCAGGGTGGCCTCTCCTCAGGTTAATGKAAGTGTTTGAACCATGGCAGCACTAGCATGCTTCCCAAGCAGTATTTTATATACCTGCAAGTAGACATGCACCAGGAGGTTCTGCAGACTGACCACAAGGGAGAAGACCTGCCACGGAGCAAGGGGGCGCAGAGCAGAATCCTCCCGAGACGCCAGCTGGGCTTCCCTCCCAGCCTGCGCTGTGGGCTGGGTGACACTCAGCAGCAGAGAGGAGAAGTTCTGCCGCAGGACAGCTCTCAGGACCTGCAGGATGCTTACTAGACACAGAACCACTCCTCAGTAGATAGCGGTGCTTTCCTCTCCCCTGCCCTTTGGGTTGGTGCCAATGCCAGGCCGTGAGAGAYATGAGAAGACAAAATTCAAGCTTAAGGGCCCACCGGGGAGGCACCACAGTTGCTAAAAGATGCTTTAAGAATGGTAAGAAGTTCCCCTGCTCACCTCCCACTCTGGCATGCTGAGACCTATTTTATGCTCAKCTCTGGACGTCACTGTCCACCTCCAAGATGAATTATGAATTTATCCATTTATCCATCCCTTTTTTTCCTTTTTAATCTCTTTTGCTTTTCTTTACCATCAAATATGTACTCCGTATGCCATCTGTACCAAAGCTTCAAGATTCCACCATCACCTACACAGCCCTGTCTCTCATTCACTTTGCCCTTAAGAGGCTTCTGTCTCCTTTAACCTGGTACTAGCACCTGCTTCAAGTCACATCCTACAACARACACCAAATACCTAGCAGTAGGATGGGCTTCTTCTTCCTAAAGATTACTGCATTCAGGATATCTGTCAGGTCTAGGGAGAGCGTCTGGTGAACCTAGAGGAAATACAAGAAAAAAAATGGTGCTGATCTGGCCTGGCACTTCCAGTCCTTAGACACTATCCCATGATGATATTCTGGGGGGGGAAAAAAAAAAAAGGCACAGCAATGAGGCTTCAGGACTC
This sequence comes from Nothoprocta perdicaria, assembly GCF_003342845.1. Lineage (NCBI taxonomy): Eukaryota > Metazoa > Chordata > Aves > Tinamiformes > Tinamidae > Nothoprocta > Nothoprocta perdicaria. The sequence goes on along the minus strand of NW_020455272.1, from coordinate 1,237,763 downwards.
TGATCCAGAAAGGAAAGTCACRTAACTGGGGCCTCCTCTTGCTTCACTCATTACCACCTGGCAGCCCTGCAGAGCTTCCAGCCCCAGTGACAGCTCAGCAGGCCGCGCTGCCCGCCCCTCGCCCCTGCCTGCCCCTTGGCACGCGGCTGCCAGGCTGCCGAGCAGCGGGAGCACCAGCACAGCCAGCACCGAAGACCGCCTGACCTCGACCACTTGAGGCCTGTCAGCAAGGCCGATGAGCTGTGCGGCCACAGAGCCACAGTGACAACAGACAGCTGGTCCCGGCTGCTCCAGCTGGGAGCCCAGGGCCGGGAGCTGCTTTCCGGGCGAGCACAAGGTGTGGGCGAGGGAGGCTGGCACTCGGACTACGGAGTCCTCTCCGGAAACGGAGAGGACTCAGCAGGAGAGTCTGCCGTGCTTCCTTCCCAGAGCTGCCATGCAGCAGGGAATGGCATCCAGTTTCAGAGCGCGCSAGGAGGGGTTGAATTTGCTCTGCAGCAGGACACAGAGCTGGCATGGGCGGGCAGGTACTAGGATCACTGTGCTTATTCCTTCAAATTGCCTTCCAAAGAGAAATGCTCGCCAKCAGAGCTGGGAACACATGAAAGCAACATGGGTAGCAGTGGTTGTTTATCTAAGCACTGTCAAGACAAAGTCCTTAATAAGCATCCAACCCGTGGCCCAAGCTTATCCACAGCCCCAAGCAGCTCCTGGCTCCTGCTAACGTCGCCAGCAACAGCACAGTTAAGGCCCCAGCTTGCTCTGGGCAGACAAGTCCTCATTAACACCACCAGCCTGAGATGAACACGGGCAGCTCACGCTTCTCAGAGCCACTGTTCCCTCTAAATAAGTGCAAGCTCCAGGAGAAAGCCTGGCGGCAGCCCACAGCMACACTGGCCAAGGGCTCTCAGCAAGGGCCTCCAGGATGCTTGTGCAGCATGAGCAATACGCAGCAGAAAGAGAAGGGACTCTACATCACTTCTGCTTCCCCCTCATGAGAAGATCAGAAATGTTGAAGTTTAGAAGTGCTGAAAATTAAAAGCCCCGAAGCATCCTGGAACTTCTCACATTTGCCACCTGCATCTGTAGTTTCTTTCCACACCTCTGGTGCTAGACAGATTCTGGATTTCATGTCACAGTACATCAAGCCAATAAAGCACTGGCTAAAAAGCAGGCTTGTAAGTGATTAAATGATTGCACTTCAAGGATCAATACAAGCTGAGAAAGTCTCTCCCAGAAGATGAAACTCAATACTGGCTCTTTTGGGGACTGACCACCCAGACACAGCCCTGACCTGTCAACTGCAAAGTGTGTAACACTGCTAGAGAGGGACAGGCAGGTCTCCCTGCACATTTACACAGCTGTCAGTGCAGACAAGACCAACGCTGTAAGAAGTAACCATGCACACCCATGAAGCAACAGGTACAGGCTTGGTCTGGTTTGTCCCTTTGGAAAAAACCCTCCCACGACATTAGAAAACCAACCCTTGCCTATGAGWGCAGATGCCTGCGGATTTTGTCATTCATGACCAGACTCACTGAGTCATTAGGAACAGCCTCAACCAGATGCAGCTGCAGGAACAGAGCTCAGATTCAAGCCACGCTGTTTAACTTCATTTCGGGAGAGGAGGGATAAGCAACGGTAGATGCTTGGAAGGGAATGTAATCCCCTCATGTTGGCTTTGGAAAGTGCCCCATTCCCTCACTTGTAACTCCAAAAGCAGCCCACTGCTCCAGCTCAGCTCTCCTGTTGGACTGCAGAGCACTGAGTAGAATGACAGCTGCCCACGTTCACACCAGCTCTGCTAATATTGGGGGCTGATTTGCCAATAACAGATTTGGATTGTGCCTGTTCCACTGATGATTATTTCGGAACCAACAAAACATTTTAAAACATRGGTGTTGCTCCTCCCACCACCAGCCTTCCCTTCAGGAACACCTTGAAAAGTATTTTGTCCTGTCATGAAGAGGAAAGTGTTTTGGATCGAGAGGGTTGCCTATGTTTTTCTTTCCCAGGACTTTTCCCCTCTCCATAGCTCTCCAGTGATTCACACTGCAGCCTTCAGAAGCTTGCTAGCCTCCAGCCTGGCTGCAGACGTGCACCAAGGAGCAAMTGCAATAATGAAAAGGCTCCCGAGGGGACCTCATTCCAGCCCAATGCAAGTCTTGTCTTCCTTCCTTTCTTTTATTTATTTTTTTGGTTGGGGGAGGTTGGTGGGTTTGGTTTTTGTTTTATTTAAGGTTTAGCCATTCCCTGGATCCATCTGCAAGAGAGATTCTCACCTCGGCATTGTACTGATGCTGGTAAACTAAGAGGGAAGCCACCAAGAGCCACCCAGAGCAGAGCACGGTGTCTTCAGCCGACAGGCAAGCGGTCGCAGAGGGGCAGGAGCGCAACCAGGTGCGCTGCAAAACCTTCTGCAGCAGCTCGAGCAAGGACACGTTGGACAGCAGCACGGCCACAGCTGCGCAGGAGGAACAGCATCAGAGAGGCACGGGCGTGGCACAGGATAAAGCAGCCTGACAGGCAGAAGCAAAGTGCTGAGCACGTCCCTGCCGCAGCRAGGCAGCCCCAAAGGCCCCAGCTCATCAGAAGGAGGCTGTCCAGCTCCGTTGGTATTCATGGGACACAGCCCAAGTGACAGCTAGGCCAGCTAATAAAATGACCGGTGCTCAGCTAACACAGCTGCGAGGTTGCTTAGAGCTGCCCCTCTTGTCTAATTTTTTGAAGCATGCCAATTGAAGGGCATTTCAACAAGGCACCAAAGCCCAACTGCTGTGTTTTATGAACAAAACAAATACAGTGGCTCTGTCTCTCAGCAGCCAAATCCTGAATCATCAGAAAGCAGAAAAACAAAACAAAGCAAGCACAACCTAAAAACTTCATTCCAAATACAAAATGTTCTTTGTTAACTGTAACGTTGCAACTGAAGACAGAAAATCGATCTTACCTGCTGAGAAGGTTAGAACACAATCTGTGATGGCCAAGCTACAGCTTGGTAASAGCCATACTGAAAATAGCTCAGCAATCAACACAGTCCTGCCTCACCTCGCTGTTGACTGCTAGATGTTGTTTGATGAAGGCTCCAGTACAAGAAATTCAAGGATGGCTGCAGGAGGTCGGTGTCCCTCGGCGTACATTTGCCGCAGAGGTTGCTCACTGGAAGTGAAAGAATTTGTAGCAAACACAGCAGCACAGCAGAGCACCTCAGTGCAGGAAAGAGGTCAGTCAGCGGAGGCAGAACTCAGGCAGGAGCAGCACAACCTGAAGTGACACTAAGCAGAACATGGCCCAGGCAAAGCAAGAGGGTCTGCCTCACAGTCCCCTTTACACCAGGCACAGTGCTCTAGAGAATGATAACAGCAGGACACAAAGCAGGAAAGGGTTTATTAAAGGGAATAGATTACATTTTGCAGTAATAACTCCAAGAGATACGGACTATRAGATAAGCTACCTGTTTCTAGAGGCAGAGCCTGACTCTATTACGTTAATATTGCATTAGTCAGACACCCATGTGCTTATCTCAAGTCATAAATGGCCAGGCTGGGGAACCACATGGATAACTGTTCCTCCAGTCTCACAAATTCTCCTTGTATCAGTAATAAACTCACCACGCTGGTTGTAAGCACCAAACATTTAGGAGCMGTGTTTAGCAAGAGAGTTTGGGAGGGAAAGCCACATCTATAGGGCTCAGCAACTGTTGCTGCAGATTGTTTGAAGAGCTGAAAGTCTGAATAAATAATCCTCAAAAGCCATCTCAAYGTGCCTTCGGGCTCGTTGTCACAAGCTTCCAAGTGGTGTCACGGCCATGCAAAAACTTGGACCTCCTYGTGAGGTTTCAGACAACAACAACAATAAATGTAAAGGCAGGAGGTGGAAAATTTGTGTTTCACTGCTTGAACTGGTAACAAGGGCTGTCTGCACCACTCTGCCTATGAAAGTGCCTTAAAGYAACCATAAATGTAGTATGGGATACACACTCTCCAAAAGGATGAATAGGCAGTCCCTAATCATCACATGGAACAACTAATGAATGCAGAGCAAAGCCCCCTGAGAGAAGACAGACGGGCAGACTCACCCTGGTGAAGCAGCCTGAAGTCTGTACTGTCCAGCTCCCTCACATCCCTGCTCCGCAGGTGCACCAGGAAAAGGAGGTTCAGCAAAAGAGGCAGGTTCCTGTTAGCTAAGAAGGGGACAGACAACTTTTCAGCAAACTCTAACCTGCTCTACCTCAAAATGTGCCAAGAATTGTGAATTTTCAGGCTCGGAGATGAGGGTTAGGTTGAGGGGAGCAGGTATTCCCCCTTTCCATACATGCCCACGCATACCTCCCCGACCCCACTGTGCTCTGCACAGCCCCCTCTAAGCCAGGCCCCCTTCCTGCCTCTGTGCTGGCCTCGAGTTACACACTAGGTCCTACCAACCCTGTTGTAGGGACAACGAGCAAWGAGCAGGAAAAAAAAAAGGAGGCTACGCTCACCATTTATACTCTCAGAGAACCACATAAGGTGCCTGTTTACCACACATTTAAATTCACACTGCTCATTAGCTCGTAACCACCATYCCTTTGCAGACTGCTCTTTTCCCTTCTGCTTGCCATCACTGCTTGCCAAACTGTGCAGGTTTGGCACAGAAGAGCCAAACATATTGCARACACCTACGACCCCAGGAAAAAAAAAGTCCTCACAAAGACTCGGGAGGTTTCAATTTTGAGAGGGAAAAGTTTACAGATGTCTTTAATATTAATGGGTTCTTGATGGAGTCCCACTGTCGGGGCTTGTTGTTGTCTAAGGGCAGGCTGCTGTTTGAACAGGGATGCAGAGTCCTGGGCTGGCATTCCCTGTCCTGGCTGTCACAGAGAGCTGTCTGTGTGCTGTGAGACAAGGAAGCCACATCCTGAGGGCACATCTGGGGCGCCACTTTCTGGATGAGGCTGCCAATAACTCAGCTAACGAGTTCAAGGTGCAGCATGAGTAGAAGCTGAGGATATTAGAAGGAACAGAAGGGGCCTAATCTGGCAGAAGCCCCTCTAGCCCAGTGTCCTGAAGAGCTGGGTCTGGCTCAGCAAGGACAGCAATCTGCCCCTCCGAGTCCCTGGCATCCCTAGCTAGTGACAGAGAGAAGCCATGACTCAAAGTGTGTGCTACACCAAACAAGATCAGACCTAGCAGGATGTTAACACTGCCTGCTTTATTCACACCCTGGGGCCTCATACTCTGCCAGGCTCCTGTTTTGAACTCCTCTCCAGCCTATCACATCTGGCTAAACATGAGCCAAAAAAGCTGTGTGTTCCCCCTCCCTAATGAGGACAACAAAGAGCTAGGAGGAGGCTGCATTCCCATCACAACTGCTGCCCAGCAAAGACTTCCAAGAAGAGCAGGGCTGTAACAAGTGTAAGTGCCCCCCGCCAGGAAAAAAACAAAGGCTGCCCTTGGGGAAGCCAAACAGATCCCTGCAGTGCTTCCTCCTCCAATGCAGGCTTACGTGCTGCTTTGCACAGGACTTTTTGCAACGGGACAACAGTCTCTGCTCCAAAATCTGGGCTAGTAAGAAAAACAGAGAGACTCTCCAGCTAAATCTTTCAAAGATGTAACGGATCTATGAACCCTGGAGATATCACAGTTCCCTTCTGGGGATCCATATCATGCATGATTCAGGTTCTCTCTCCTGCTAGCCTCTGTGCCCTGGGAGCTATAGTCAGGCTCGCCAATTTGTTTTTCTCGGAGCAGGGGCAAAAGCAGAAAGCTCTTCTGTCACCACTGACCACTTGCTTAAGCAGGGAGATTTGCCCCGAGCAGCTCTCCACGTGAAAACTTACGGCAGCATGAGAAAAGCCTGCCTTGGCTTAACACTCACACTTCGAAAACACAACCACCTAAACCAAAAAAATAAAACCTCTCCTTTTAGGAGCTTCTGCAAAGGGGAATTGAATCAGTACAATTCTGCCAGTAAATTTCCTCATGCAGATAAATACTGAGGCTACATCAGCAGTTTGGAAACCCATCAGCCCAGACCGAATCCCTTCAGCACGTAACCTTGCTGGATCCCACAGCAAGACCCAAAACATAGAGGGAAGTCACCTTGTAAGGAGGCAGAGCTGCTCTCCAGCAGCAGCTGCTGCAGGATCTGCAGGAACTGACTCCGGAGGAGGTCACAGACAAGGACATCCTCATTTCTTTCCAAGAAGGATCTTAGAGTCACCAGCACCTTTTGAGCCACGTCCACAGAGCTTGAGCAGACCAAGTCCTGGGAGGGAAAAGCACACATTACTTTCTGTTTTCTTACTTACCACTATGCTAATCCAGTGCCTTAGGAAACACCCTAATAAAGCACAGTTCAGATTAAGTATGTCCCGATTAAATGCAACATTGCATAAGGCAGGCAGGCTATCTTCCTATAGGCACCACTGGATAACACCCCATTTAAAGCATTTGGCTCTTTACCTCCCAACATATATTTAAGGTCAATATTTTAGCAGATGAGTTCCTGAAGTCAGGGCCTGGTTTTCAAGAATATAGATCCTCTGGCACTTCTGCTCTTCCTGTTGTTGTTTTAGAAAAATCAGGCCACATAGTAGGATGCTTACTTAAAACCAAGCTTGTGAGTCAGTCCATAGCTACTTATTTTGAGAAGTCTTGGGCTGGCAGCCTGGTATCTGCAGCAGCAACGTAACAGCTAAACTGCCTGAAACGTAAACCAGTCAAGCAATCACTCAGGCACTGCAACCGGGAGAGCTGGGTGCAGAGCATGCAGCCCCCAGGCCTGCTTCTGGAACACAGCTCCCTGGGGAGCCAAATCCCACGCCACTAGCCTTAACTCAGGCACACTTTTGCATACAAGTATAAGCATAAGCACAGTTCCATAAAATTCAGGTAGGAAACATTGACGTTACGATATTACATAGGTCAGCGCCACCATCCCTTCCTCCCCTGTACTCCTGACTGCTGCATTGCAAAGGGAACAGCAGAAAGAGGGAACCAGCAAAGGAAACGGCATTGAGCAACGTTGCCAAGCCCACGGCYTGCCAGGAGCGCCCACCCAGCCTAGAGCCCTTCTTTTTTGGCTGTGTTCCCTTCTCGCATGATAGTTATACATCCAGACCAGATGGGGGAGAGGAAAGGGGCCAGGGAAAATGGTTACGGCAAGAAACGGCTGCTGGTGCCAGAAAAATTCCTCCAGCTTTGAAGGCTCATTCCTGCCTACAGCTGAGACCTTCAGGAATAAGCAGCAGGCAGCTGGCTGCACAAGCAGCTCCGATGGCAGAGAACTGCTCTCTGGCACCTTTTCTGCCATATTTCTCACTCCAGCACATGYCAGAAATACTGCACATAAAGGGGTACAACTGTGAGACACCAGCACTACGAGCTTAACCCAACCCAGGGAAAATGCTGGATGTTCCTCCTCTGCAGGATGCAGAGACCTCCTTACGAAGAGAGACTAAAAATACCAGGAGCATTCCGGATGGGAAGAGCAGCACTGTATGGTGCAGAATTAGGAATGATACAGTGAAGGTAGCACCATTTACCTTCCCTCACTACACAAGGGCGAGGGGATATTCAGAGAAATAAAAGAGATGAATTTGATACTGCTCAGCCAAGTCCATCCTGCAGGGCTTCCTGTCACAACGTGCACCAGGCCAGCTGGGCTCAGCACACAGGCTGAGCTGCTATTGGAACGAGAATATCCCCTGAAGATGTGGATGATAAAGTTGGCAGGGGAAGCATCCATCTTAGACCATGACAGAAAACACCTGTAGCTTCCTGCAGTTAAGACGACAGCTTCTGCAGGTGAAGGTTTTTCCATAATTGCTTTCTATGGAAAATTATCATCTCAATTCTCTCTCTGAGGAAAAAGCGACACATAATCTGCTCTGAAAGCCAAGTTTTATGGACTCAACACAGCGTTAAGTACTTGTGTTTATTCTCAATTTCTCTCTTCAGCTTCTCTCTTTTAGTGATATTGAGGAACATAACCTAATGTCAGCCAACTCGCTCCCATGSCCTAGGAGAGCAGCTCAGATCTGGACCACAGAGAAGCCAGGTGGGCCAGTGTGTGACAGTTACCACATTTATCACCAGGTGGACACACATGGCACAGAACAGTGTTAAACCAAGGGTCACAGCCCTCCTGGCCCTGGTAAATGCTTCCCTGTATTRACATTTTCCTTCTTACTCAGGAGCTGAAGGTCTCCAACGAAGCCACTAACCATCTGCTCTATCTAATCCAGACATTTATTAAAAGCAGATAAGCAAATAAATCATCCTTGGAAGGATATTCATTTTTGTTTCACTGTACCATGCAGAGACCTTTCATTTTACCATTGCTTTCTCAGGCTGGGATTATGCACCTCATAAGTTTTGTTTATATCTGACAGTATATTTATTCTAGGATATTGCACTGCTTTATTAGCCCATCTAAATTCAGATTGATTATACTCTTCCCCAAAAGAGAGGTGAATTGTCAAAGCCTGTGATTTATTACAGTTCACTTTAAAGACTGGGACAGAGCTAAATTAATTTATTTCTGCAAGAGCACAAGGCAAGACAGACAAGGGGAACGCAGGGCTGCTGCACCGTTCAGAGAGGGAGCCGTCATTTCTCTTTGGCCAGTTTATAGACCTGTGATGTATTTGCTCGTACACAGCATGTGCTGTGATACATATGCTTTAGCTTGAGTGACAGGTTCCAAAACTATTGCCAAAGGGAGACAAGTCTCATGGGACACCTCTTCTCATCCACGCTGATCTGTCAATGTATTAATTGGCTTTTACTAATAGTCGGGAAGCAGCATCAAACACCCGGATGTTGTTACCTGCTCTACAATAACACCCAAGCCATCCTGAGCAACATACCATCCTGCCAGTCTTTTCAGTATCCTGGGATATTAAAAATTATTTCACGACCTCTTAGACCAGAATAAATACATGCCAGTCTGTAATGCCTGTGTTAGATGGATTCCTAGCCTCCAGCCACCTCAGGCACTACAACCAAACCCTGCTTCTTCTCTGCTTACTGGCATGGGGGGTTATTCCCAATGTGACATATCTTTACCTTCAATGATGGGTTGGAAGAAAAAAATCACAGATCTTAGCTTTTGCTCTTAGCAAATCTCATGTCTTTGTGTGGAAAGTTAATAAATATTTGCTGTGACTGGCTAAGTAGTCATTGGCAAGGGGTCACTGATGCAGAGGGGTGAGAGATTAGGTAGGAGAGGTGAAAAGGAGAGAAACTCTCTGAGAAGCCATCGGGACCTGACTTCTGTTATGATTACACAGGCCAACAGATCTCATTTCACCAGCTAAGCACAAAAACACAAGTCCAGTTACTGAGAGGCCCCTTTCTCCCCTGCAGCAAGCAGTTCTCTCTCATCTTTTATTATTATTACTGTTGAAGAACAACACAATGGGCCTTTTGCAGTCCTGAAAATTCAGAGCATTGCAGCAATCTTAGACAATACTCTCCAGTTCAACACAAACGAAGTAAAAAAAAAAAAAAAACAGAAAAGCTGAGCCCTGAGGTCCTGCTCTCTGCATGCTGCTTTTTGAAAGTTCTTTGTTTCTCATATCCTTCTCATCCATCAATAGCCACCACTGCTCCCAAAATAGCAAACAGCTTTTTGAAAGAGTGCCACAGAAGGATCTAGAGCACCCAGCAGTCTATCTGGACAGGGAAAGAGTAAAGCCGATGAATTTTTTTCCAATGCAAATATCACAGCCCTCTCCAGATCCCTTCCTGGCCAGCTTTCCAAAGACCCCATTCTATCACAGTGGAGAGCAGAAGTGCTAACACACACACCAGCGCCGTTTTCCATAGCAGGTTTGCCTGGGAGGTGGAAAGCTGTGCATACAGCTCAATTCTTTGCACTCAGAAAAACACCAAATACTTTTAAAAAACAACAAGCCCTAAGTGCTCCCCCTGAATCATGGCCAGAGATCACAGGCTGCCTTTGTGAGAGTCACGTACCAGTAAAATAAGTAAAATGCTTGAATTGCTCTTCAGAATGGGAAGCAAAGGGTTGGCCCTCTTCAGCTGCTCAGACACATCAAAACCAGCTTGTTCRGCTTCACTTTGATTGCAGTCTTCCCGGGAGAACCAGAGTTGAAGGACCTGGTGTCCAAATTTGCCCATAAATTCAGGGTAGCRCAGGAAAAAGCTCAGCAGAAGCGGACAGTGAACGTAGACCAAGCCCAGATCTGGCAGATTATCCAGGATCCTCTTTATGGCACATAATGACCTCTGACAAGTGTGTGGGAAGGAAAGGGAGAGAGAGGACAAAATCACAACCAGATAGTGAATATCCAAAAGCTGAAGTGATTAGTATCTACCGTGAGAAAAAGTCACACTGCCTTTGGAGTAGACAATCATACAGATCATTTCGTGAGGCCCATTTGCATCACAAAGGCTAAGAAACTTGTAGGCTTTATGCAGTGCTCCAAGCTGTGCAGCAGCAGAAAGCCATATGGGAACGCTAGAAAGCACGCTGCAGAGGCTGGGGATGTGTTCAGGAGATTGGAGCCAYGAAGCTTATAATATTCGGTACGTGAATTCACAGCCTATCCAACGCATTTACACTTCCCACACATAACACAAGCTTATTCAATCAAACCTCTATCCCCTAGTGGCTTTTCACAGTTAACTTTCCAGGGCATTGCGGCACTGCACACTTTCCACTCATTCATCACTCATCATACACATCAAARTATGGCCTGCAAGAGGGCGGGGAGGAACCTTAGTTAAACTGCACAGAAAAGGTCCAAGATGGGGGAATGAAATCGTCTTTTACCAAGTCCAGGTCTTTGCTTTTGTCCTGACAGACAGCAAGGAAGTAGAGCACAGCTCTGAATATGTATGGAGGAGGACAGTCTCCACGGTCCTGGGCTGACAGAAGGAAAGTTTTCATGGCTAAAAACAATTCTGCCTCTGGGACAAACCTGCAGTCAAGGAGTTTGGAGAAGAAACAGGAAAATCGGACAAGTCTCACCCACTGCAAATTGGTGCATGATGGCCAAAATAACCCACAACCGTCCGTGTTTGTATACACRTGGCTCACCTGTCCCCAAAGGTGTAGGCAAAGTATAAGAGGAGTATGAAGCAATACTGGTGGCTGCACAGAGACTGATCCAAAGAGAAAGGTTCRGGATTTTCAGTCAGGAGGAGGAGGCTTTCAGGAACTGTGTAGTTTAACTGAGGCAGGCCCTTCTGCAGGAGCTCAAACATCTCTTGCTCTGGAAATGCAACCAGTATGAGCAGGATAGGTAGGGATGAGGAATGTCCATACTAAAATGGACAGAGGTATGGCAGGATCTGCCCGTCCTAAACTGAAGCACATTAAATTTGRGAAGCTGATGATTTGCACAGTATCAAAGCCCACTGACTATCCCCYACAGTCTGCACACAGTACATGAAACAGCAAGTGCACCTCTATGATTTGGCACGAATAGAGGCCAAAACCTGATCTAACAGAGCTGGCCAGGAGGATAAAAGAAGACTTTTGCTTTGAGGTCCCCAGCTCTTGGCCAGTGCTGCCAATATGGCATCCAACTGGTGCCAGGGAGAATAGTGGATTCTATCATGTGGAAACTTTCATCTCGTTTATTTGGGACTCAGCTACAATGGAAAGTTGCAGTGTATATAGGAAAGCTTTATGAAATTAACCAGGGAGGGGAAAAAAAAAAAAAAAAAGATGACCTTAATTCACAGCTAAAGGTGACTCCCTGGCAAGGAACATTGTTTTAATTAAAGCATGCACAGCTGTGCTAATGAATGCCATGGGATGAGCAAACCCACGCATAAATGAGCCACACTCGTTCAGCTAGGGTTTCATCTCTGAGACATCTTCTCAGCAGACCAGCCTAAGAAAAAGCTGAAGAAAATCTCAAAATAGAGATGCTGTGTGTCTCCCCCTTCCTCCACCCACTCCCTCCCCTCCGCATTCTTTTTTTTCCTTCTCTCCTACTGCCTAAATAGAGCCTGGCTAGACCTCAACCAAAACGAAGCAAGTTGTCATCTTCTCCAGACTTGCCATTTTGAGAAAAATCTCTCTCCTTCTCCATTACAGAGTAGAGGCTCAGGCATAAGTTGTAGAGGAAGCTGGAACATGTTTGATTCAAGACAGGATTACTGTGAAGAACACCAGAAACAYAAAAGGGAGAAGGTCAAAAACTTCATCCTCCTTCTAATATCACATAGCATCTGTCAAGCTTCAGTTTACTGAATGATCACACACAAATACCTGCTCTGCCACAACGAGACAGATGTGGCAAACACAGTAGCAGCGATAATACTGAATATACACGGATACCTTGGGATAATGTCATTATCTTTAAYATCACAGAAAAAGAGAGGTTTGTGAGGAGGGGTTCCCAATACCATTGACAAACCCTATTAAGAAAATTCTGGGACAATGATGTTTCCAGTGATGAACAATTAGCCAAGACCAAAAAAAAAAAAAAAATAGTTGTGAGAAAAGGCTCCATTCTTGCCTAATTCAGCTGCTTTACATATCTGTGATCTGCTTTCCTACCTGGAAAATTATGACTCACTTCCAACGTACACATAACAATACCTTTGCACAGAGCAAAATCTGGCCTTCAGCTCCAATGTCAGGTGGATGAAGGAGGAGGATGCTGGAGAGAAAGCAAGACAGAAACGTCTAAAGAGTCCCAAGTGTGTCTGATAAGAGAGAAGAGTACACAGGTCTCATAACCATTGATTTGGAGGACAGCAACTGAGATTCATTTGCTTTCTCAGGAGGAGAAGGAAAGATTTACTAGCTCTACATATTTAGAAAAGAGGGAATCTGTACATCACTCTCTGATCTACAAAGAGTAAGGAAGACACAAAGTCAATAGGTTTCTATACAATAAAAGCCAAGTGATAACTCCAGCGTAATTCCTATCTACAGAAACCGGCAGCTCTGAATATTCCAGAGGAAGGGGTAAAGCTGACACAATTTACTTAGATAAGATCAGTCCTATCACCATTCCTAGAGCAATAACTTTTCATCCTACTGAACATGACTGCACCCTCTGTTCTTACCCACACAAACATGCAGTGTAATCCCCCACTGAAAGTCTTGTTAAGCTCATTGCCTCAAAATACGCAGCAGCAGCAAGTTCTGTCTGTCAAGCAAAGCAGCACAGGGCACATGATCCGTACCCAGCTTTTTGGAGAACTTATCCCTCATGTTTGGCATCACTGTAAACAAGGTATTAAGGGCTGATATGAAAACCTCCATCACTGATGGGCTGACAGCCCTTTCCAGGTAGCTCTGTGGAAGGAATGAAGAAAAGATCAGATGGGTGGTATGTGATGCATACAGAAAACAGCAGCTCTCTTTCTGCTTCCCCTATCCAGAATATTAGATCTCCAAATCCACATAAATGGCACTAACAGCCCTTCTATGAAATTGCCTGGCAGCAGGTACACAGTCTCGCAGAGCATTTTGAAAGCAACTAACGCTCCCCCACCCGATGTTTATGAGCGATGCTGCTACCTCTGCAAGACATTGCATCAAACAAGAAACTCCTTCCTCATTCCAGCTGGCAGCCAGTTACACCCTGACATAACTACTGACATTACTGTTCATGTAACCCTAGACATAACTACTAAAGCAGGTCAAATGTCTAATTCTGCAGCAAGACACGGGGCACACACCCAGGTACAGCTGACTTTAATGCCACTTAGCACCTGGGCTTCAGTGTTTTGCTATGTAGTAGCAAATACAGACATTTAAGTCCTCTGCAGGGTCTAGCCCTAAATGGTTTAGAACAGAACATCTCGACTCACTCTTACAGAGAGCCGCAGGGCAATTTTACCACAGTCCCCAATTTCTGCCCAGGTCCAGTGAGCAAGCAGCAGCACACCCACCCCAGCTTTGCCAGCCTGCACTGCACTACACCCTGCTTTCAAGGGTGAGAATAGCAAGCCAGTAAAGATGCCTGCGACTGTTACAAATGTAAAACAGAACACCCTCAAGCCCCCAGCAGTGGCAAGAAGCTGTGTATGTGAAACAGTGGCAAAATACAAGGAAAACTTACTCAACGCTTGGGAGTGCATCTGAGTCCCACTATTTGGATAATCCCACTCAAAGTGTCTTAGTGACAGGCTGCCATGGAACACTAAAGCACAAGTGACTCCATTGCTACTTTTCAAACCATACTTGCCTAATATTATCCTTGCCTAACATTATCCTTGCTATGTCTGCTGGACAAGCTCAAAATTGCCTTCTGGAAACAAAACTCCCACATTTTTAATTGTCCACAACAGCTGCAGATTAGGTAACATGTCAGGTTTGCTATGGGGATTGCACASTCTGAAGGAAGACTTTGCAGTTTCTACGGAAGCTTTATGAACTTCCCCACCCTCAGATCCATACACTCCCAGTTTGCATGAATGCAATAATGCTGCACTCATCTTTGGAGAGGTGGCAAATGCCACAGTTGCACTTGGTTTATGCTACATAATCTCTTCCGAAAAYGTCTTTTCCCATCATCCCTCCATCCCTGAGAACATCTATCCAGGTACCCTGGGAAGACACCAAGTTCAAAAGAAACCCTACCATGACCATGGGGATGCAGAGATTGTCACAAATCCTCAACAGGAACTCAGAGAAGTTGCTTAGAGTGTCCCTGCTCTCGCAGTCGGGGGCAGTGAAGGCATTCTCCTGGGCCATCGGGTCGCTCTGGAACTCCACTGCCAACCTACAAACACACAGAAAACCCCAGAGGAGAGAGGAAGTCTCCCCACTCAATAAAGGAAGCTAGGAGATACTGCATTTCCTTCACAGCTTTCACCTTTAGGGACCCTAGGAACACACAATGCATTGCAAACTCTTCTGGCAGTAACAACTCCTTCCTGAGTGAAGCTACTAGAAGTGAGCAATGTTTTGTAACTGCAGCACAAGTCGGGAAAAGGAAGACTGAGCTTCTCTGAAGGAAGTATCTTCAGTGGGAGGCCTCAGTGTGGCAAGACTGAATGTACTCAGCTGGGCCGGAATGGCTGGAAGCCAATAAAGCAAAGCTCATAAAACCAGCCTTCCCWCACAGCAGATGGGGTTTCCTCTGCAAACCTATCTTCCATTTTCTCCTGGCCAGATAGGAGATGTCTCCCATGCAGTAGAACAGGAAAAACTGGTGCCTACAAACCCACATRGAGTAACAGGATACAGACATAAGCAAATAAATGTCCAGCAGCTGGACTAGATACTAATTTGTTAAATGCTTAATCCTCTCCAGCAGTGAGACTGCATAGCCCRGGGCATAAGAAAAGGAATATGGTTTCACATACACCTTCCATCAGTCCTTACATCATTACTGGATTTTGATAATCATACCCTCCAGTTTCTTTTTAATCTCATTTTCAAGCAATTCCTCAAAGGCCAAAGAGATTAAATAAACTGATAGATCTCASATAAGTTTCTTGGGAGGTACCTGCAGGTACCACAAAGCTGCCACTATCCTCAATGTCTCTCACTCCCTCACTCTGGAGCTTCACTGGCAAGTGTCACACAGTGAACTCCCCTCTGATCCTGCAAGGCAGAGAAATCCAGCGATGATGTGTCAGGACTCACCCTCCCACACACACCCACACTCCTCGGCTAGCCCTTACCTACAAGCATTTCTGAAACTTTCCAGGGCATGAAGCAAGAACTGGCCCTGTCTCTGAGAAACTCTGCTAAGGTTTCTGTTTCCTGTGTGACTCTGAGGCACTGAGAACAGGAGGTCACCCTGTTRAAGGAGAGAAGTCTTCAAGATCTTGTGTTCATTGTGAAATAAAAGAGCTTACTTCTCCAATACAAGCAGCAAGAAGGAAAAAAAATATTTCACTTTATTCACTTCCTTTATATAACTATGTCTTTGCTATTGCAATTTCCTAGGCAGGGAAGGGTTAGAGGGTTACTTTGCTTTCCTGAGGGAAGAAAGCTGCTAATTCTGCATTGCCCCATCCCTTGAATAGTACAGTCTCTATTGCCATGTTTTGGACTAGTCAGAGTTTCAAACAGTTCAGCAAACGAAGCTTCAAAGATTTCAGGGAAAACATATGAGTTTTTTAAAAAATCTATTTTCCTCCAATTCTGCTTTGGAGAGCGTTGAACAACTCTTCTTCCTGCTTAGCACTTAAATCTTGGAAGCAACCTCTCATGCTGACTGTTGTTCCCAGGCAGCATCCCATCAAGYTTGGCCAGAAGGACACAGCAAACTAGTTCCATCAAGCCATGGCAGATCAAAACATCTACAAATTCCTTCCCCATTTGATGCTGAGACACCTTACCAGAGGTGCAATCATTTCATTTCCCCTGCTTCCCATTACAGACTGCCTGGATGTCCTTACCCTTTGCGTATTTTCCTTCCTATAAGGCCTCTTACTCTGAATAGGGCACCAAGCTCTGAGTGTGCAGACTRACAAATGTCTATCCTTCAGGCAGAAAGCAACCCCGTTATCTCCAAGYAGTGTCACACAGCATGGGCTGCACGTCTAGACACAGTTCAGCAGCCATTTGGCTCTCTGGTACTCCAGCAAGATGGTCTTGCCTCGACAAACAGATTTGTGATTTAAACCACATGCTCCTAAAGCCACAGCAATGAAGCCGAGCCCTTGTCTTTTCATTCAGCCATCTGAAAAGGGGACAGTCCTCAAGGGTGTACAGCTCCCAGCAGCACATCAAACTAACTGCATGGAACAGGAAAGGACTTGCAGTTCAAATAGTGGCTAATAATTCCCTTGCTGAGGCATCTCAGTGCATGCAAGTTGACTCTSTTGATCGGAAAGCACCAGAAGGCATGGTCTTTGCTAAAAATAAAATTAAAAATAAAATTAAGTTAAAAATAAATAATAAAAAAAAAAGGTAACCTTACAAGGTGTGGCCCTGAAAAAGGGGAGGTTTAAATGACCTGGAAGCACTGGACACCTAAAAGGAACAGCGCACTCAAGTGGTGTCCCAGGTATCTYCACTGATGTAGCAACCTGAGCATTCCCCAGCACTCAGCCTCAGCGACCTCAGAGACAAAGAYTGCAGACTTCTCCAGGCATGGGGATGAAGAAGCACCAGAGAACCCAACAGTCACAGGCAGAAGGTTTGAAATGCATCCACAGTATCCACATATTGTGCCAAGAGGGTCGTTCCTGCCCTATTTGCTCCTTCCAAGGGACAACACCCCCTCCAGACTCACTGCACGCCTCTTGCTGCTCTGCGGTGGGGAGAGGTCAGCGCATCGCTTCAGCACCGTCCCCAGCAGCTTCTGCAGCTCCGCGTACAGGACCGGGGGGCAGCTCAGATGCTCCTTCCTGCACAGAAGGAGACAAAGCTTGAGCRCTCCCTGCTAGGGACAGGCCATGCGGTACTCATCACCTACCCAGACAGGGCACGCAAAGCCTCAGTGACCTCGGTGCTACAAGCCTGCCTGGGACCCTAGGTCTTGGCTGCAGCGCCTTGCTGCCCACCACAGCTACACTGCCCTACAGCCCTCTTTCCTGCGTGTAGCTCTGTAGTACCTACGCTTGTCGCAGTGAGAATTCCCTCTGCGGAGCACGCTCACCCACACAGTCCCAGAGGAGCCAGACACCAACACGGTATCAGCAGACCTATCTGACCTATAAACACCTTCATGCCTACCTCAGAAAGGCTGCCACAGCCTTCACAGCCTCCACTGCCACCTCTAGCACTGGGCAGTTCACTGTCTCCAGCAGCACATCAATGGCTTCTTTACATATACCTCGGTTTGTGAATAATTTGATTTCCACCGGTTGCCTGAAAAGAGGAAACAGCAAAAAGATTATTGTCAGAATAAACTGACAATAACTGTAACACCCACTCCTCATTTCACCACACTATAGCTGATAGCTGAGCCATGCAGTTCCATGCTTTGTAGTATTGGGAGCCAGCTGCTCTCAAGGAATGCAGTCTCAAACTTGAGCGTGTCTGGAGCCCTTCTACAGTGAAAAAACCCACAGCCTGGATATGTGTGTGACTGTGCCAGCATATCCTGATATGAAACGCACATGAAAAACAGGTTCTGCAAAACAAAGTGATCTCTCCGCCTAGGACTTTATGCTGAGCCCATCTGCTCTAGTATTTGAGGATTCATCAGGAAATTCACATTTCTCGTAAGCATGTAAACACTGCCATCCTAAAGCAAGGATGAGGCCACGAGAATAGCTTCTCTCACAGTCCTGTGACATTTCTAACATCAGATGCTGCCAGGAAAGTCCAAGTCCCTGGACTTTCATGAACTTGAAAAGTAAAAACTTAACCCGGCTGTTTTGACATTTTTGATTGAGAGTGAGCACTTCCATTGTCTGATCACCTTTGAGCTTTCCACATCAGAGCACCAGAGGATGTGGAGTCATTAACTCTGATATTGGGTCAAGCTGCACAAATGGAAGGAAGGTTCCTGACAGGTCAGGTACATTTGGGAAGGAGGGGGGAAGCAGGCAGCTACATGTGGGAATGGGCTTGCCAGAGGGCCTCACCAAACAGACCAGCTAGTGAAGCCAGAGAGAGAGAAAGAGAGAAGAAGCACAGCACAACAGAAGCCAGACTTGGAGCCAAAACCATTCCCTGTTATTCCGTTTTCACAGACATGCCTGATGAGTGCACCAGGAGCACACGCTCCCATGCACATTTGAGAGCAAAAAGTGAACTTCAGCAGAAATCAAACAAGTAGCCCAGCTGCAGGGTAAAAAGGGAGCAGAGGCAGAAGCTTTCCTTTTAGTCACTCAAATCCAACTTAACAGTCGCCTCATTTCTGCTGTGAGTAAAAGCTGGGAGGTGGGCAAGGCAGAGAAGGTCTTGTGGAGCTCAGGAGCCTGGACCATGGCCCAAGCCATGATAAGGGGGTATGCTGAACCTCACATTGTTCCTACTACAGATACTTAAATTCTATTAATCCCCTGCATTTTCTTCCTTTAATCACTGACCTTCTGAAGTAAAACACCTCAGAAGAGTCGTCACTGACTCATGCAAGGAGGAGGAAGGCCTGGAGGAGTACTGCTGACTCACTCAAGAGGCAGAAACCCACTTGCAATATGGCTCATTTTGATGTCTTTGGGGATTGGGGGAGTTAAAAAAAAAAAAAAAAAAAAAAAAAGGACGAAGGACAACACTCCTGCAGCTTTGTGCACTTTCTTGTCTTTGGGCCCCAAACTGTGCCCCCTGTTCCAGGGGTGCTGGGAGAAGCACAGGGAGAGCTACCCAACACCCCCAACGCTCCTAATAATGCAAAAGCGGAGAGTCTGGCCTAGAAAGTGCTAGGGCGCTGGGGAAGTGCAAAGCAAGAGAGAGCTGCCGCAAGGGAAACAAGAAGGAGAGATTCCAGGAGAAGACCCCTTTCTCTTGACATTGGGGAGTTTTAAATCAAACTACACTTCTACGGTAAGCCAGAGTCAACCAAAATGTGAACGCTAGAAAATTAGAGTAATTGGGCAGAGCGTTCTCTCCGCTTTACAAGCATTAATGCTGTAATTAGTGTTTCCCACATTCTGGTTTCTCCTTTTGACAGATGCCCACACTGGCATCATCACAGTGTTCCAACACTGCTGCTTTTCTTTCCCCTTCTATCCATGCCACTTGCTGCAGACTTGACAATGACATCTCTGAAATTCAGCTCAAGGGCTCTCTTGGGGGAACTAAGCAGCGAAAAAGAAGCCTGTGACAACAGCATGACAAGACAGGAACAAAATCATAGAGGCAGGAACAGGAACCATAGAAGAAAAACAAGCCAAGATTTGTTATTCTTTAGTAGAAAAAGAGAGTAAAAAGTGACAGAAGCCATTAATATTTCAGCCTGGAATTTGTTTGTCTTCTTTGAATTTAGCTCAGATGAAGACACAGGACCAAAAGCCATGGAATCTGCACGCTCCATTTTGTCAGAGATGCACTTAACAGAAGCGGGTCTGCTCACCTATACCTGGGAGATTCCAGCCTGCCCCTTCTGTCCTCTCTATTGCCGAGAGTAGATTTTGCCTCTCAACAAGAAAAGGAGGCAGAAGAAGCAGATACATCACTGGCTATATGCTGCGAGGTCCAAGAACAACCAGCAGGCCCTTCTTCACAAGGATAAGGGAGATGTGCTTGTTCAGCAACATCTTGCAAATACAAAAGGCTCTGGGGCATAGATATTTGGTTTTGGAAAAAAAAAAAGTAAAACCCACAAAGCTTCCATCCTGGGAGCAGAAGTTCTGTGTCGGCAAACCTGCTAAGGGGCAGCCCTTACCGTTTCAGGATTTCAGTGAAGAGCAGCAGCCCTTGCTTGTGCAACTCTACATTGTTCATCTGCAGGACATCTCGGAGGCTCCTCATTAGAGATTCAACACCTGCACATGTTCAAGGCACAGAGAAGGCTTTTAACACACACCCTAAAATCCAGAATGGGACCAAAATTATTTTTTTAAAGGAAGAAAGATTTCAACAAGCATTCTTCTGAGTCTCTGACAGAAAAAACTGCCCAAAACACTGGGTTAATTAAGCTCCCTCAAAATAGGTCTCAACCTCCATTGCTGGAGGAAAGTCCAGAAAAAAGGAAGGAATTTGGCTTCTTTTCCTAAGTCCATCATTGGCATCTCCACAAAAACACCCAATAAGTCCTGAGGTAGTGTCAGTCATGAGGCCTGGCTATTATAAAGCACATTTGCTCAATAGGAACTCATTAGGTCAGAGACACTGTGAATTCAAACTATGAAAACATTACAAACCTATCTGGTGGATTCTCATTTGCAATCCTTCACCCATCCTAACCGGGGATTCACCCCATCCCCTGACATGGGATTGTTCCTCAAGCACTGAAACTCAGCTAGGGGCACAGCAAATGCCCCCAGGAACACCACAGTCGCTCTGTGGGACAGGCATGACTCACCATACACCGTGTGACACTTGGAGAAGAACAGGCGCTCTTCAGTGAGGAGCAGCAAGCAGCAATATACTGACCAGATGAGAATTTCATTGGTGCATGAGAGACACTCAAACAGGAATTCTGCAAGCGCACATAAATAAGGAAGAGGTAAGGGGCAGTCTGCTCACAGCTGCTCCTAAAACACAGTAGAGGGAAGAGAAGGAAACCAGCAATCATAGCAACAGCCAGAGGGAGAATGGTTATAGTGTGAAACAGCAGCGAGGGAGAAGGCAGTGGATTCTTGGAGTTAAGCTAGTTTTCAAAACAAAGTGAGTAGAGTTTGCAGGCAGACATCCTCCCAGCACATACTCTACAGGCAGGAGCTGACTTGTGGCTCTAGTCTTTGGCACAAACGAAGAATCACGAAGCCAGCTTTACCACAGATGCAGTGATTTTTTTTCATCAAAGTTTTACATCTGCTAAGGGATTTACAAAACCAAAGCATATCTGTCTACTGAGAGAAGAGTGAAATAATGAGCCAGCACCCACAGCTGGACTCCAAAGCTAAATCCTAGGCCAAATTCTGTGCAAATTCACAACCAGATAGCTGGATAAGATGTGACTCCAGCCTGTTAAGGCTTTGCAGCTATATTGTGCAGGCTAGAATCTAAACAAAATGCAGTCTCTCCTGAAACACGTGAGACATAGGAGTAAAGGTTTTAAAAGAAAACTCAGATGCTGCAGGGGGCAGCTAGCAATGTAACGTGGTTACATAACGTGGTATAGAGAGCACTCTGCTCTCCATATGACAAGTGGACTACAGATCACCTGCACAACTGACATCTTACAAGTGGGAGACAGAGCTGATAAAGGACCTGTCCAAATTCTTGTTGTGGCATCTCCATTCTGCCTGTTGACAGCTGCTTCTACAATTGCAGTTGAAAAATTATTCTTTGCTTCTCTTCCTAAAAGCACATTATCTATTTTTATGGTTACAAAAAAAAAAAAAAATCATTGCACAGATTCTGTCACCAGTGGGTTTCCCAGAGCCAGAGAGATTCCTAGTACAAACAAGCAGGGTGACAAACAATAGGTGTTGCTGCACTTCACCTGGGACATCGGCATGGATAAAGGCAGGAGCGTATCTGCTGGGAGAGTGAACCAGCACTGCAGCCATGCAGTGAGAACTTGCTGCCTGTAACATCTGGTCTCTGCTTAACAAAAGCTGTTTGGAAAAAAAAAAGTCAAAAGGAGGCAGGAAGTCAATGGTACAGAGAGAAGAGCAAATAGCTTTCTCTAAATTTTAAAATCTAAGAAAGAAATGAAGATTTCTCTTTGGACATATATAAAACACTGAGCCAAACCTCAAAAAAAGCAAAACGAAAGTCACAATAGAGAAGACTGCGAGTAAGGATAACTTTGCACTCATGCTCAGTTATGCTGACACACTACAAGGGCTGTATCAGACTTCCAGTGTCTGTGAGTAAAACCAGCTGAGGCCACAGGGAAAAATTCCCCAACACAGGAATGAGCAGTGGGATGATCTATGGGGGTGCCTCCATCTTCCACTGCAGCCTCTTTAGCTGGTCAGTGTTGGCACCAGCATAGTTAAGTGCCTCTACTAAAGACTCCTTACAGTCCAGCAAATTCTTTAATTCTACCAACAATTCACCTCAGGAAAAGGAACAACCTATTAGGAAGTCACAGGTTGCATGCTGTAAGGCTACTTCATCCATTACCTTTTTGAGAATAAGTGGCAGTGGGTTTTCGCCTTCTAAAAAGTCTGGGTCCTCACACTCCTCCTCTATCATTGAATTATTCATAAGAATGGACACAAAATGGTCAGATTTCAGCAGCTCCTTAAGCAAACCTTCAAAACAGGGAGGGGGAGCAAGCATCACATTGGGCACACGAAGGATTACAGGATTACATTAACATAGGAATAGTTACAGGCTAAGGCTCGTTGCCAGCTCCTCCCCTATCCTGCACTCCTTGCAAAGTCCCTCATCTCACATCGAGGGAGCTTCTGCTGATAGCACCCCGGATGCTTCCAAGAGACACAGATCTTGCAACCCCATGTTGCTGATTCTTTTTGCTAGATCTGATATCCTCCCTAGTCCTTCTTGAAGATGTGCAGGTACAATGCTAAATGATTTCAGGAACATGACTGCACTCTCTGGCTCCTGTATCTTCCCCCTAAACTGTTTCTTGAGAGAGCTCTTGACCTGTGTTTTTTTTTCCCAAGCTACAACCAGTGATCAATCACAGATTTTCCACAGAATACTTCCTAAATAACTGGTGCTCATCCTCCCTTCCTACTTTCATGCTCTTACTGAAACAGTTGTATTCAGTTAAAGGGTATCAATAAAGCAAATAAACAAACAAACCAAAACAGTATAAAAGCACAGAGCATTGCTATAGGTACTGATAAAAATCACCAGGGTACATTCATTTCCACCAGCTGAGCAGATGACCCAAGGAGCAATCCAATTCCTGTTTACCTCCTACATGAAAGAGGAATTCCTTGGATGGTTGGAAACAAGCAGTGCCAGGAGGGCTGGAACTGCATTCTTCAGCACAGTTGATAAAAGCAGTTGGAAGCATGAATGCAAGAAAGTGCTGTTTCCACATTAGCTTTCTAACCTAATTAACACATTCCCCCATATCAGAAGACAATATCTGTTAGACTCGTTCCACTGCTCTACGGAACCCACCAGTCTGTGCCTAGTGTTTGCACACACAGTCTTTGACGGGTGGTCTTTCCAAGGATGAGATGGGTCAAGCTGCAGTGCCAAGCCTGAAAAAAAATAGTGCCAGGCAAACATGGGACTGGAGGGACAACAAAGGCCTGGGGAAGCTCAACAGCCAGGCTGGACCACTCTACAGTAATGGAAAGGATCCTTGTTTCAGACAAGGCTCCCCTGCTACAGGGCAGCCTAATCACCTAGGAGTTTGTTTAATGCCCCTCTAGGAAACGACCCACATGATGAGTGATGACCTTCCTCCTCTGTCCCAAACATTCCCCTGCACCTCTCAGCTTCTCTCAGAAAGACCTTACCCAAACAGTTGACCTGCAGCTCCTTCGTCTGGGCATGGCCCAAGGTATTCAAGAAGGGGGCGCAGAGCCTTTCTGTGAAGTGTGCCGAGAGCCGCTCTGCGCCAACAGGGGACGAGTACAGCTTGCCGTACAGGTAGCACACAGCAGCCTTTACACCTTCATTTGGATACGTCAAGCCCATCAGCAGGTGATCCACCACATTACCTGGCATTGGGAACAGTAAGGGCAAGCAATTACACCACAGAACAGACATTTCTGAAACAACCATTTCCCTCAAAAGCCTGTGAAAGGCCACTGCATAGACCTGTGCGTACAGATCCAGTAATACCACAATTAAGTAACTACTTCACCTCTAGCTCTCCCCCTGATGCAGTCACACATTTAGAGGYGTGGGGAATGCTCCTAGGAGTCTCTGAGCAGAGGTGCAGAAAGAAATGACTGGAGGGGCTCACCGTTCATCAGATGAAGGCCCACCATCCCAGCTACTGCCAACAAAGGCTGAGGACGCTCATCCCAGCATAGCCCTGGGGGGTGAACCAGGGCAAGAAAAAACAAATGTGTATCCCCCGCAAGGCACACCTACAGATTTCACTTCACAGAGCGCAATGACAAGCCTGTATTAAGGTGCTGATCTGCAACCCAGGAGGCCCCAAAGCCACTCCACCTTCCAGGACAGGGGTCTTGCATGTGACCTTCATGAAGGTTCTTCACGCTGGGGACAGGAGTGTGCTAGGGCTGTGAATACTACCTGGATGAAAACTTCAGTGKGGCATGACAGATGACTCACTGTGCTCAACCACCAGTAAATCAGCTAGGACAGGGATGGCATCTGCCAGCCTGCCCAAGAGAGTGAATGTGGGCAGGCTGCCTCTCATGGTGGTTGCCTTGCACAGCTGTAGACAGAGGAAGAAAATGTTTTACTGAAAGACATAGTCCAAAAAAGAAATTGTACACAAAACAGCAAGCTCTCTGTGATACATAATGCTCCAGAACAGGATCTTTTCCTAGGTAGGGTCCTCTTCACCATGTAGGATAAATCACAGGAAAAACCTGGACACATCTACTAAGTCTGCAGAATGCAGCAGTGGTCTCTTAATTCACCCAAGATGCCTCTTACTTTTTGCTCCTCTTCCTCTCTCTCATCTTTAATTTTTATATGAAGAGATGAGCCAGCTGAACTCCTCACCTTTGCTATTTTCCTAAGCTTTTACACCCCATGGAACTATCACAAATATAAGAATGAAGAGAGCAAGAGCCCACTGAWCAGCTGCTTGCTGGGAAAGCTCCTTTTATCATCAGCATAGTAAGGCACAGAAAAAGAACCTGAGAAAGCCCACAGCTTCGTAAGGGTCTCATGCAGCCATGCAGCTGTGAGGCTTCCCAGGAATAACAGAAAAGTTCCAGAGCAGGCACCAATACTGTCAAAATCAGAGGAGAGGAGCAGGCACTAGGACACTCTGCTAGAGCAGGAGCTGTGATTTTGCAGGGCCTCTCAGAACTCTCATTTCAACCCCTGAAGCACTGAAGCGAAGGGCAGGCAACTCATCTTCACTGACCTCTTTTTGGCTTTCATCCAAAACACAGCGCAAGTACTGCTCCGACTTCAGCTCCACTATAAGCTGCACCAGAACTAGGCAGGAGAAACAGAATCAGTAATTCACATCAAAGGACACTCACAATCCATCTTCTGTGGTGCTTTAGCAGAGTGGTGAGCAAAGAGCAAGGAGGTGCTGACAGAGCAGGCTAATGTCTGCATTCCCTGTGCTATCATTTCTGATAGCCCAGCCTGAGCTGCTGCAGCAATACCACAGCAATCCCATTCGAGCAGCACAACAAACTGCACGTGCAAATAAACTACAAGCAACAAACTGAGCATCAGAACAGAAAATAAATGGGGAGAGGGGGAGGAGAGGAGGAAAAGAGAAGAAAGAAACAGATACCTTGTTTAAAAACATCACAACTTCTGAAAACTGAGCAGGGAAGGATTTCAAAAGCATGAAAATTTATGAGACGTGTCCTTTAAAGACATGTCTCGTATCTTCCTGAGAAGATATGAGAATCACAATTGCTGACTATGTTTAGATATAACTTAAGAGTTTACAGCCAACTGTAAAAACTCTGTCTACTCTGTCCTATCAGAAGGAATCAACAAAAAACTATTTTTACCAGGCACCAATGCACAASTGCTGTTTGTTTTCTAGGAACCTTCTAGCTGCACCATCTCTTGGTACCTCTAAGGTTTACCTAGGAGCCTTAGCCACTAAAAAAAGCCCCATAAACTAAAGGGCTCAGTAGAGACATAGAAGTGATAAATAGATGTTTTAATGGTCCTGTCTTGATTGGAATTCTCAAAATCTGYAAAAATCCTCACGAGTTAGCTATCACTCAGTTAAAATGGCTCTGTCTGAGAGCATCCACCTTGCAGAGGAATGGTAACATGACAGAAAACCTTCTCACCTTTGTAACACCATGTCAAGTACGTGCCTGGAAACTGCTAACCCTCTCGGAAATGAGCTGATCATCCCTCTTTTCATCTGTCACAGCTGGACAGGAGGGAACCATCGCATTGCTAATATCACTGGACTCAGCAAAGATGCCCAAGGTTAATTGGACTGCAGAGATTCCCTTCTCATCCCTGCAGGCATTGCCTCCAGATTACAAAYGAAGGATTACTTGTAAAGAGGAGTAGCTAAAACCCAAACACTCTATCCTGAGGAGAGGCCCCAGATCCCAAAGCTCACTGTAGCCAACAGGATGATTTCCATTTGCTTTGATAAACCTTGGGTCAAGCCTGAAGACAAGGCTTTGTTTAGCACTGCTACCCATCTGAGGATAAATTCACTGTGCACAGAGCCTGTATGAGACCAATATTTAAATCCAYGTGTCTGCTTCTCTCACCATCCTCCTCCCCAACCATAAAGTCGGGAGAGGCTGCTCATCTCCCTGCACTGAGGGACAATAAATTTTCTTCCCAATTCTAGACATGTTGGAGCTGAACATCTCACTATCTGTTTTGGACTAGACACAGACTTGACCTCACTAACCATSAGCATCTGAGACACGGCACCTGCCTCTCACCTTCTAGGCATAGGTCCAAGGCACTGCTGTCTTCCACAGTATGCAACATYCCTAAAAGAGAAGCAATAATCAGTCATGGAATTAATTCCTGCAGCACCTTCTCGCAAAGAGCTGCAAATCCCTCTACAACTGTTTTGCTTTTGCCCTGCCTCACAAGACACCAACCTGTTTTTGGCAAAGGAACAGGGATACTCTTAAGSAGTATCACAAAAGATGCCTCCAAAAACAGGACACAAGGACATTAAGACATTCAGCTGTGTCTTACATTCTGGCATCAAATGCACCCTTAGTTCATTCAAGCTCTGTCCAAAATTTCTGTCCAAAATTTTCCTTTTAGAAAAAGACAGAATTACTACATAAAAATAGGCAAGAGCATTGAAATGCAAACACAACTCCCTCATCTTATGGGCTGTTTAGTGTTAGGGTCCTACAACACAGGATTGGGCTGGCCATAAGCACTGCTCCCTCCACATCTGCATAGGACCATRTATGCAGACCATTTAAACAAGAGAACTAAACCTGAAGAAAAAAGAAAACAAGACTCCCTTTCCAACCTAGCTCCGTTTCCAACATAGGCACTGCACAGTTTGTGTGAATCAACTGGGGAAACACTGTTTGAATTATTCATCGYGTCAAGGCATGGGAAGGGGCTTGTAAGTCACTTCCCCTCCAAAGAGCAAGAAACATCTGTGATGTGCAAATGAGATCTGAGAATTAGGGGAATCCAATATATTTATTCTTTGAAGGCTCTTACATTCACACCCTCCACCTTTCTCTTCCTGCCTTATTGTTGCTTCATTTAGACCATTATTCCCTCTCTGTCAAGAGTTTGGCCAACATTTCAGAGACCTTTCCCCCAGCACCTCTATGCAAACAAAAACCACCAAGAGATGCTCGGGATCACASAGACTCTGGTTGGAAAAGCACTTTCTGAACAGTGTGTTCAGTTATGAAGTTGGTAATACAGTCCTACAGCTACAAGAATTTCTATGGATAAAAAGCGATGGTGTAAAAAAGAATGCACTACAGTGATAAGTGTTTTGCACATTTGGTATTAAATCCTACAGTATCTTTTCAAACACACCCTTTCAATTCTGTATGAGTTGTCATGTAATGCCATAGTCCAGCACGATTAAGAAGCACTGAGGTGTGACGGCAGACTGGAAGTTGCTCTGGGAAGCGCYGTAAACCAGAGCGCTGAGTCCGACAAGTCCTTAAACCAAGCTAAGCTAAGCTACTTAGGCGAGAGAGCTTTATTAACATGCTAATTCTACTCCTTGGTGAATATGGAAATTAATCTATTCTGACTCAAATGACAGGTGCAGTTTTCCACAGGGAATAATACACCTGAAATGGAAAGGTGGGAGTGTGGAAGTAGTTATTAGTAGTCTCAAAAAAAAAAATTTTTTTCAATTAGGGAGAAATTTCATGTTTCTTAATCCATTCAAAACCAAGCACGACCTTTGCTACTGCGTGAGGCCACAAGCACTCTTACCAAAGAGAGCTCCTATGAGGTGGGCACAGAGSCCTTCATCAGGCGCCAGCAGCTGGACCACGGGCAGCGCCTGCCAGGCCAGGGCCTCTCGGAGCCGGGAGAGCTCGTGCTTCCTGCGCACCAACTGTGGAGCGGAGACAACATAACAAACACCTTGTTAGCCTTGGACCGGGGTGCAAGGGGGCRATGGAAAAGCCGCTGGTGCGGAGGGAGGCTGCCCTCGCCGTGGGGCCAGCACRGGCCCCAAAAGCCTGAGGGCACCATGTCCCGAGGCTGGTAGAAGGGGGCGGCAGAGGTGCCCACCGAAGCGCCGCCATCGCCCAGGGTCTCCAGGGCACAGGCGAGGCAGAGCGGCGGGCGGAGCGGCAGCACCCAGCGCGCCCCGTGGCGGCCGGGCAGCCGCGCGCACGACGCCGCCATGGCCCAACGGCCGGCGCCAACAGTCGCCCCCAACGGCCAGCGCCAACGGTCGCCCCCAACGGCCGCCGCGCGCGCATGCGCGCATGCGCGCGCGGCGGCCGTTGGGGGCGACCGTTGGCGCCGGCCGTTAGCGCCGCCTAGTGAGCGGCTGCTCCGCCGCTGGGCAGCCCGCCGTGAGGCATGGCTTTTGCCGAAGTACCACAACGTATAAAGCCAACCCTATATCTAACAATTTGATTATATCGCCCATATTTGCAACTAATACACCGTATTCACACAGCAGTCCACGGGCAGGCAGCGCTCGCGGGCCCGGCGGCAGCCGCGCCACAGGCGCCGCCCGCCCGCGTTCACTTCCTCCTCCTCCTCTTCCTCCTCTTCCTCCTCCTCTTCCTCCTCCGTGAAGCTTTCGGGCCGAGAGGGCGCGTGCGGCGCGGGCAGCCCAGGCCGCGGCCATGGTGAGCGGGGTGGGACGGGCGCACGTGGCGGCCGCGCGGGGATGGCGGAGGGAGGCCCCGGGTGTCCTCGCAAGCGGGAGCGGCCCGAGTGCGGGGCCGGTGCTGGGTGCCCGGCTCCGCGGTAGGGCGCAGGGCCGCGGGAGCGCTGAGCGCGTTCAAATCGCCAACCTTTAAACGGGAACCCGAGCTTTGCCGCTGCTGGTTTTCCGTGCCGCTGGGGTGTTGCTTCTAACAGGCCCCTGTTGTTCAAATCTCGAAGCTCTTCATAACTTGGAGGACTGAATCTCGTAGCTTATGCTTCTCGGGTTTTCTTCCCAATTCAGGTCTCAACTTGCTGCTGCTGGCAGCAGCTTGCTCTGAAGCGCTTCGTATGTGCAGGCCGCTGTTAGTTCACAGCACTCAAATCGCCCAACTCCGCAAGCCCCAGCGGTGGGCACAGAGGGGCCGTGTGCTTCGAAGAGGAGAAATGAAATGCAGGGGTAATTTAGTGTATGCGTTGAGCAGGCCCCAGCAGTTGATACATGTGATGGACTCAAGGCCTACGCAGTGCTGCACCCAGCAAAAGCCCCCCTTGCTGCTCTTGTAACACTCTTTGCTCTTCCCTTTCTTCAGAGTGAGGCAGAAGTGAACCCCAAAGCCTACCCGCTGGCTGATGCGCAGCTCACCAAGACACTCCTGGATCTTGTGCAGCAATCCTGCAACTACAAGCAGCTACGCAAGGGAGCCAATGAAGGTGAGAGCTGCCTGTCACCAAACTGGATTGTTTGACTTATAGGAAGAGCTCTGAGAAGCTGTGTCTGGAGGGTGTCTTCTCTCTCTCTAGCTGTGTGCCATTGCTTTTATATTTGCCATGTTTTCCTCCACTTCTCTGTCAGCTTAGGAAATATTTGAGACAGTTAAACTGTAACTGCTTCAGCACTTTAGTATATAGTTCTACTAGATGCTCAGACTGTATTCCTGTTGTACCATGTTCATGTGTGCTTTAGTGGTGAGGCACTGGGATTGCCAGGTGCCTCCTTAGTTTAGAATTATAAAGTAGCTTGGGTTTGAAGAGACCTCAGAAGGTCTATTGTGCCTTTCTGTCTGGAGAAACCTCCCTTTAAAGCTGATTCAGGTTGCTCGGTCTTATCTAGTTGCTCTTTTTAAAAAAATATCACTAAAGATATTTCTAGCTCTTAAGACAAAGAAAATATCTCTAAGGATGAAGGCCCATAGTCTCTGGGCCTTGTCCTAGGACCTATGCTACTCAATGTTTTTTGGTTTTGTTTTTTTTTTTCCTCCGCCTTGTGTCCTACCAGAATTTCCAACAGGCAGCAATCATTGACTGCAGGTCAATGCCCTCTCACTGTGCACCCATGAGGACAGTCTGGCGCTGTCCTTTCTATCCTTCAGGCAGTGGAAGACAGCAAGGACATCTCACATCCACACACACACACACACACACACACACACCCCTTGAGCTTCTCTTCTCCAGGCTGAACAAATCCAGACTTCTGGGTGTTAGGAAGATCAGCTTGCATCCCTGCTCTGCTGACTGCCACTCTTCCATAGCCCTGCAGTGCCATTTGCTGTGAGCTGTCCTTGTGCTACCGCTAGATTTCCTGCTTGCTCATGCTAATTTCAACATCTGTTAATGATTTTTATTCACGTGTTTTACGGAAAAACCCTAGACTTAATCTTAAGTTTCTCTTGCAGCCACGAAAACACTCAACAGAGGAATAGCAGAATTCATTGTGATGGCTGCAGATGCTGAGCCCTTGGAGATCATCCTGCACCTCCCTCTTCTCTGTGAGGACAAGAACGTGCCCTACGTCTTCGTGCGCTCCAAGCAGGCCCTGGGCCGGGCCTGTGGCGTCTCCCGGCCCGTCATTGCCTGCTCAATCACCATCAAGGAGGGATCACAGCTGAAGCCTCAGATCCAGTCTGTGCAGCAAGCTATAGAAAGACTGTTGGTCTAAATGCCCATGAGTTTGTGGAATACAAGCTGGAGTTGAGGAAAATAATATGTAGCTGTAGTTGATGCGGTGATAGTTTTGATACCAGTGTTTCATTTCAAAATATCTTTTTTGTTTGTTTAATAGTGACTTAACTCTGAAAGTGTTTCTGCCTCTTCTGCCCCTCTTTTTTTTTTTTCCTTCTGTCAACACAGTCATTKTCATTGTACCACTTCTTGAAAAGTGGCTGTACAGCTGTATTTCTTGATTGATCTTTAAAAGAACAAAAAGACACCACCCCCYGTATCTCCATGTCTGCCTGCTCAGGGCTTTAACCTCCTCCTTAACTTCCTTTGTGCTGTGGTTTTCCGCCACAGAGCTGCAGCACACACTGTGCTGCAGGCATCGCTTTGACATGCAGGGTAGCCTGGGTAGGAGGCAGAGCAGCTACTGTGCAGTGTGCGTGRATGGAGCCAGTACCCACAAGACAAGCTTTCGTTTCTCCTTGAGACCAGACAAGGGACTGCTTTGAGAGGGGTAGGGGRAGCAGAAACCTCATGGCAACACACAAGGCAAAATCTCTGATCCTGCTTTTGTTTTTAAATGCTGACTTTTTGGGAAGAAATAAAAACACTGACAAAGATGAATACAGGAATCTCCATAGCTGTGATACTCTGACAGCAGATATCTCCWACTGAAGTGTTAGCCCTTGCTAAGTTAAGCTGATCAGACCCTGGCTAGAGGTTGCTGCAGGGCAGTAGTTCATGCTCCTTCAGTTTCCTTTGTGTAGAGTGCATCAATGAGCTGCAAGGCTTGGGTTTCTACGATATTTCACTAAGTAATAAAATCCATGGTGGCTTGTTTTGGCTCATATAAAGTAAAGAATAGGTGACCACTACCTCTTGAAAGGATGTGGTGTTTTTTTACAGAAGCTACTGCAAGCCATAGCCAGCACAGTAGGAAAAACAGGTTTCTTTATTCCCTCTCCAGCAGAAACACCTTGCAATACGAGAAGAGAATCATAGATAACCCTGTGTTCTSGAAAAGCATGAAGCACCATTATCATTTTAGACATTCTTGATGGCTTTATGGGGGTAGCTTTGGTTAAAAACGTGCTACATAGTAAAATCCAGTTACTGTTCCAGCTGTAGAGTAAAAGATTATCTACACTGGAGGTCAGGCCAAACTCCCTTCTGTTGTAAGAAGTCAGGACTTTAGTGACTGAAGCTTCTACAGCCTCTGTCTCTCTCCCTCCAGGATTACTTAGCTGCATTTCAGGGCCTTCCCTGTGCTCRCAAAGTAGGAAGCAAAGCTAGAATGGGAAGGCCTGGATAGCAAACACTACTCGGTAGGGTAACAGCAGGCAAAATTTCTCCTTTGAGGTTTCCACAGAGGCACCAACTGCTAACTTTTAGTAAATACATCCTAAACATGTGAAATCAGGTCATGAAAGACCGTGGACAACTTAATGTTTATATTTTATATTTTTCTAAGTGTCTGATATTAGTAATATCCTGGATGACATGAACTTAAGTCACTAAAAAGACTGAGTCCTTTCCAGTGTATGTTCCCTGCTGCTGTTCCCTTAAAGTGCCGGTGAGTGGTGGGCTTGTTGTGTTTAAAACCCCAACTTGGGATCTGCCCCAGCAATACTGTGCCAGGCCAAAAGGTGTAAGCAAAGCACACGAGAAGCAGAAATAAAGGATTCTTGAGCAAGCAAAACAGTTGTAATTTTTTGCTCTGAAACCTCCTCTTACCATCTCTGATGGATTTTACTTAATGCAGTAGCCTGCCCCAAAAAAAGCAGGGAGAGGCTCTAGTAACTTGGACAAAACATGTCCTTATCCTCCAAAGGCTGGAACATACGGAAGCTGGAGGTTAGCAAGCCAAGAGGCAATTGAAAAGGGGCACTGCGGGAGAGAAAACTCAGAGAATTAAGAACAAGCTAGTCTCAGTTTTATCACTTCGATTAAAGCTTTCTTAAGCATTTACATCAACTTCTTTTTCTAAAGGAACTAATAGAAAGAAAATATGTTTAGACAAAGCTTTATTAGAAAGAACTATCTTGAATCAATCTGCGTAACATAAACTGCTCGTTTAAGATGAGCTGTACAGGTAGAAGCAAGCAGGGCGCTGGCAAGGTGCTCACTGCACTCACTGGGGCCTGAGCACAACCTTAAACATGCAGTTTAATTCTAGAAGGAGGTGCTTAATTGTTTTTTGTGCCCAACAGGAATCTCTGTGCTGGGCACAAAAAAAACACAACATCCCCAAATAAATCCTTTACGTGTTCCACCTTTGCATCCAGTGAAAAGGTTATAGTTTAGCTAAACAATCAGCATTGCTTTCTAGGGCAAGAAGGACTATTTATCCACATACTGGTTTTACTCCTCTTGCGCTGCAAGACAGGTGAGGTGACYTGGGGGTGGAAATTAAAAATATATATATATTTAAATATATATATATATCTCCCTGGATACAGCCTACATGAGTAGGATTCAAGAATATACCACAATTAGCAAGCAATAGCTAATCTCTGTAACTTGCTATTTTTAAAACACAGGTTAAAGCACAGAAGCCTCTAAGTAGTCTGACTCACCTTTGCTACAGAGGGGGAAAAGCTCTGTGCTAATTCAGTAATTTAACTGGGGTAAGTGCTTGCAGTCCTCTAGGGAACAGGACTTTTCTCTAACCAGGTTCTGCAGTTACTGTTTAAAACTGGAAAAYTGGGCTGAACACCTTTGCAAATTGTTGGGTTTTTGGACAGGAGATTGGATACCACTTAGCAATAGTGATTTTTTCCTTTGAGATCTACTGATGATCTTTACAATGCTGATGGGAGAAAGGATGGTGAACAAGGACCCCGTTTGCTTACAATAGCAACAGCGATTGGCAGTTTTGGAGAGTACCACAGTAACACACCTCATTTATACCTTCCGTTAGCACAAAGATTTGCATGAATTAATGCAGAGTCATTAACATAGGTCATTCTGTTCAGAGATCATTCTGGTTTCTTACTTACATAAAAATGAATTTTGCTGTCTTTGTGGCCAAAAAAAGTCTTTCAAAGTACAAAGTCCAAAAAAACCC
Organism: Nothoprocta perdicaria; assembly: GCF_003342845.1. Taxonomy (NCBI): domain Eukaryota; kingdom Metazoa; phylum Chordata; class Aves; order Tinamiformes; family Tinamidae; genus Nothoprocta; species Nothoprocta perdicaria. The sequence continues at coordinate 1,203,406 of NW_020455272.1, read as the reverse complement.
TTTTATTAAGAAACCATGAAGGCACAGCTGTGTTCATTTTCAGTGAGTGACCCGAGTTGGCAAGGAATTTAACTCCCTAGCCTTTGGCTACTGTGACCAGAACCCAAGTTAGCAGAGATTTTTCCAAAGCTAAAAGTTTCTCCACTGCTAAATTCAGCAACAGAGTCCTATYCTCCTCTATCCTCTATAGCAAGACTGTACAGACAGCTTCCACATAAGASAACTAAAACTTTAAGCAGAGAGAAGTCAAACAATAGACTTCTCCTCCTGCTTAGTGGTCTTTAAAGTATTCAGTTAATGCATCCATGAGCTCCTGCTTCTTCCCACCACCCCTCAGGCCACAAAGCCTGCAYGCCTCCTTCAGAACAGGTACCGTGAGCTTGCCTAGAGTGCCCTTCTGCACATAGCTCCTCAGTTCATCTTGGGAGATAGACTCTGTCTTGGGTTTCTTCTCAGCTTGACCATCAAAAGCACCTGTTAGAAAGATACATTTTGGACCAGCAGGTTTTGAAAAGAATTTCTTAACGTAAAGAAACAACTTTGCTCATCCCACAGTTAATGGTCATTAGTACATGGCATTTCAATGACTACCTACACACTCAGATCTCATTTTGGTATTTTGTTCTATACAGCAGCTGTCACTTACTATATGGATGTCATCGATATGAGTGATCTCAAACTCAAGTGTGCAAAAGTTTGTGTTCTGATGGAAACATCATGCACAAGTGAAACTTCTAAAGGSCTTCTCATCTAGGCAGCAGGCTGCAATTACTCAATATGCATTTCAGCTAACTGACATTCCCACATCACACACATACTTGAGCACTGGTTAAATATTTAGTCCTAAAGATGTCTAACTATCGACTTGCTAAACAATCCATATATACGAATTTGCTTCCTCACTSAGAAAAACAAATCAAAGTATTAAGGACTTTACTACTCTGTCATAAAAAACAAAGTTAGCCAAAAAAAAAAATAAAAAGTTTATAGGAATTTGCCCACACTACTCTGGGTTACAACTAAGCAAGTTCTCATTCCAGCCATTCTTTAGTTGGATACCACAACACTGATAACTAAGAACTGCAGCTGGATATAAGCCCACCGTGCTGCGTCATTACTCACCCTGTTTCCTCTTCACAGCCTTCCTATCAGGATCATAGTCAGGAGGATAAACCAGCTGCTTAAACTCTTCCACCAGGTTGCCCAGCCTACGGCTCATCTCCTCAGCCTTTGGCACTGGCAAAAGGGAAAGGTTTGTCCTTTAGTTATTTGTTAGGTACTAAACAGGAGTACAAAAAGTAGTAAGAGCTAATTCCCCTGTCAAAATTAGGCCGCTGGAAACTCTCAGAGCCACAAGGTGGCATAATGCACTCCCAACAGAATGATTCTCTCAATAATTCTGCCAGTTATCAAACTGAAATATTAATGTGGCTCTTGAGGACAGCAATTTCAGAGAAAACAATTTTCATCACAAAAGGAAAAAAGAAAAAAAAAGGTTCAATTAGATTTTTTCAGGGTAAAGTGAATATTTTTTTTTCCTTATCTTAACAGTTACTGGAAAGTAAGGTATTTCAGAATGGATAGAGTTCCATATCTTGGAACTGCACATAACTAAAAAGACAAACAAAAACTTTCTTCTTTTTTATTTGTAGCAACACATCTCTGACTTTAAGCAGGTCAAAACTCCTCTATGCCACCTTCCTTTGCATCCACCAATAGGTCTCACTTGTCAAATCTTCAGTTTGTTCCGGTTCCAACATATCCAGTGCCAAAGCCTCCAGGTTCCGGAAATGCTGCTGCAAAACTGGGTTCTCAAAGCTGTCAGTCCTGTCAAGAACCCCCCAAAATTTCAATGCTTGCTGCTGAGAAGACAGACTTATTTCAAAATAAAATTCTTTCCTCTTTCCTCCATAGCAATCCATCTCAGTGAAGGAACTGCCTTTCCTCTTTTCAGTTTATCTGCTGAACCATCATCCTGTCACACATCAGCTGAGTTAGAAAAATGCATGAACCAAATGGAGATGGCCGCATTCTGCACTAATGCTGGTTTTGCTACCTTCCTAAAAATAAATTTCCCATAAAAGCAGTTCATGAAATGCATCCTATGCATCCAGCTATGATGAAAACTCTAACTATTAATTCTACGGTACTCAAAAGACCCAGGTCTGATCTGCGGTAGATTGAGACTAAACACTAAYGGACTTAAATATCACACAATGTGTGAATTTTAAAGAGGAACAGCAACATTTGCACAGTGAAGTTTGGCCATATTGGGAAACAAAGCCATGAAGATCAGCTCTAAAGATCACTTCAAAGTCTTACAGACAACTACCAGCTTCACAGCCTTTAGGATGCCTGGCTTGACTGCCAAGTAGAGCCACCAAGTTATGGATAGTTTCACAACCAACGTATTTCTAACTATGCCTTTCTAAAGCATTTACCGTGGACATGTAAAGAAAAATAGGAAGCCCACTAGATTAATAATTACACCTAAACATCCCAGTGAAATTACAAGTAACAGCTATATAAAAACCACCTAGGGCTTCAAAACCTCACACTATATTTGAAGAATGCCTTTAACACAGCAAGTAGTGCTGTGAAGTCGTGCTGTGCTTCCCTCACTCCCCTTCCTCTCCGTCTCCACTTACCTGTACTTGAATCTGAGTTTTTGAATGATTTGCTTCATTTTGTCCACCTGTTCTCGATTGGCTGGCACCTTTTCTGTAAAATCAACTTTCCGTTTGTCATCTGCATACGGCAGGAAAATAAGGTGGAAACCTGCACAGAAAAGAGAGACCAAGAGAACAGTGACGTAGAACCAGAGCCTCAAAACATTTTATGGAAAAGCCCAAGATGTCCATTAGGCAGGTTTGATGACTACCAAACTAGCCAGTTTAATCAACACCAACCAAAAACACCTTCTACTACCTATAGCATGACACTCAATCCCAATCCTAACATAAATAGCCAACATCACAAATGCCATTTTGAATGAGAATCAAGCTAAACGCAGAGCTAAGAGATGCTTTTTATGCAGGAAATCAACTTGCCTACTTCTCATTGGAATAGAGCTTGAAAATGACTTGTTTGATTGTTAAATACAAGTCTGTAAGTTATTCCTCTACTTTACATTCTCCTAGGAGGGAATGTTCCAGTTCTAGAGAAAATATAAATAAATAAATAAATAAAAGCTATCCAACTTTGCTCCCTSATAAGCTGTCAGACTCAGTATGTGAAATTATTAATTTAATGCTTTAGAAAGCAATAAGAAGTGTCCAGTGACACAACAGTCTGGAAAGGATGCAAGCGCCTAGTCAGCCATCTGGAAAAAAAAGTTCTTCATTTTTGGGCCAGTTACTTGAATCTGCTAGGAAAAAAAAAGGTACGAAGCAGAGGAAATACTGCAGCCATGTTATACCTGAGCAAGCACTGAAGCAACTGAGGCTTTTATAACTCAGTTGTATGAATATAGCTGCACAGCGTTGCTGACAGCACCAGTCTTGTCTCACAGATGTACCACCATATACATCACTGCACAATGCATTTACACCACAYCTGTCTGCAGAGATTTCAAGCAGGAACTACAGCCAAGGACCCCTCAGCATCCTCTTCAACATCAGACACTTACAGCAAGAAAACCAAAGCAAGGGGATGTCGGAAAGCACTCTCCCCTGCTTTTAAGGCAGCAAAAATAGTAGTTCTATTCAGCCCAGGAAGYTGGATTTTGCTGACTGCTTCCAAAAGCACGAGGAAAGGCAGCATCTCTTGCCTACCTGGAGGGGCTACCTGCACTTCTTGTTCATCGAGCTCTTCCTSCTGAGGAACCAGGGCCACAAAGCGAGGTGGGGTGTTTCGACGTGGAGTGTATCTGCACAGTGCCAACACTTCTCTCTCCAAGCACTTCATCAATAAGGCATTAAAAAGTGTTGTACTCCCTGCAAAGTAAAGACCGCATTACATTAAGGGCTTTTTTCCTCTCATAGATTTCAGGTATATAACTCTAGGCACTACAGATTGAATGCTAGTGATTTGTTTTAAATGTTCACAGTGATCCAGGGGTAAAAAGCACATTTGGGAAGATGAGGCATTTGAAAAGGAGTCTCCCATGATCGAATCAGCGAGCGTTCTGGTGAAAGAATTGGAATCATCAACATCTAAGAAAAGAAATAAGCCTGAGAACTGGAAAGAGGTTTATACAAAGCCTCTCTTTGGTCTGGTGGGACACAACAGTAGCTGCACATCCTAGGACCTATGACAGAAGTAATACACCAAGGATTTGGACTGCAATATGCTTCTCTCCAGGTCTACACATGTTTACTTAAATTTSATCAGCTAGGTTGGTCAAGAAAGGACTCCCAAATGAATAATAYGATTGATTCAGGTCTTTGCTAAGCTGGAAAAGCCATAGTAGAGCTGCTGCTTCTGTCAGACAACGCAAGGCATCTAGTCATTGTCTCATAAAGAGGGACAAGTTAAGGTTTTTCTTGATAATGCACCTTGGAAGGGTTAATACTCTATTTTTTGGTTAGTAGACCTTAGTAGACACATAAACAAGGGAGAAAAGGCAGTCCTTAATGTCTTCTCCTTCTGGCAACCGCTGTCATTAAAAGAAGCCATTAAGATGCTGTTAACCACACTTCCTTAGCAATGTCTTTCTACTTCTAGCTGATGCAGATTCAAAATTGCACTATTTTTACCATCTTTGCCTTCTTACAKAGGACTAGAATCCTTCACTTTTAAAAACTAGTTATAATTATGACTGATTAGAGCAAGTATTTCAGGGTCACATCTGTTCAGTTCCATTAGCAGTGTGTTACAATGGATGAAATATGAAGCAGAATCAGCACTTCTGCTATTGAAGAAAACAAGAATWGCACTGGGAGAGGCAGCAATAGTTAAAATGCACCTTTAACAGATTTTTAAACTAGGCAAAGATGCCAAATGGAATCGCTGCAATCCCTGCTTGATCACACTAAATCTAGCTGGTTACYAGCTAGAATCACACACAAGGGTGTGATTCTTCTGACTTTTCCATTCYCATCTTTGCTCACCTCTTACTAGGGCCTCCTCAGGATAGATGAACTGCGAAGGCCTGATAAAGTGATGCTGTTTTAGCATTGAAAGTGGTTTGAAGCCAATCAGAACCAAGCCTGGTGAATCAAAACGTTTTAATTCTTCCGTTTCCTCTTTCTCCAGCACAATCTGACGGTTTCCATATGTCTAAAGGAGAGGGTGAAAGGGAAAAAGCAGGCAGTAGTGTTGAGCAAAAGGATAGAATCTGATCAAAAACAGCTTTAGGAATAATAAAATCTGATCTACTAAAAGGCAATGGAATGACAGGAAGAACAAAGAGAAAAGATGCTCATTTTTAGCCATTTRTTTTTTATTCTCAATTTTTTTTTCAGAACCCACTGCGCTAGTTTTAGTACCTCAGAGTATTAAAATGGCACAGTATTTCTTACAGCATTTCTTACACCCAGTGGACCTCTAAGAAAATGACTACCAAACAATGTGAAGGGCAACAAAAAGGGAGAGGACAGACCCAGGCTCTCCTCATTAGTGTACAGGGGTGAGTGTACTGTACTAGTGTACATTAGTGGAGCTAATGATACAGATACAGACTGCTGTATCAAAAGAAATTCAGACTGGACGCTAAGAAAAYGTTAATTGAGTGTTTCTCAAGACAGTGGTCAAGACTTGGCACAGAAAGGCTGCAGCAYCTCACCCTTGAGGTTACTCGGAATGGGCCAGCACAAGCCCTGAACAACCCTATGTAGTTTAGAGTCGAGTCTTGCTCTGAGCTCAAGTTGGACCGGACTCCTGGAGAGGTTCCACCYGACCTGTCTATGTCTCCTGATCTGCTCCAGCAGAAAGACTGATTAACAACTCAAGCTATTGAAGCATCACTCATATGTCACAAAAGAAATGAGAACATATTGTAGTCTGCTTATAGACACTAGCCCAGCAGGGACTAGGGGCTCAACATTCACCTTTCTGCTAATCTGCTCTAATATATTTCAAGAAACCAGTGTCCAGTCTGAATAAGCYTAATATCACATCTCAGGAAGATAGCTTTAAGAGACTTTGACAAGGAAGGACTCACAAAGTGTGCTTACGACAGCATACCTAACAACTGCATGACCTGCTCTGAAACAAGGCTGTGCCTGAGYAGAGCATGACAGTCAGTGACTCTGTATCAGAGAAACTACGAACCAAGACGGGAATGCAAGGAACAAAATAACAAAAATAGAGCTAATATACCTAATATGGAAACAAAACAACAAAATCCATGCAATTCACATGTCTATCCTTAAATAAGCAGTGTAAATTTACCGTAATTGTAATAAAATGGTCAAAATCTGTTTCTAGCAAATAAAAGATCACAAGTGGCCACAGAAGATCCAGTTCTGACAATCTGGTTCTGCTGTATATAAAAAACATGACTCAAATTCTCAAACAGACTTATACCAGTAGCTAGCTAGGCTAGCCCCTCTTGAGAGGCCCACCCAGGAAACAACCCACTCTCCTTCTACTTAGCTTAAGAAGTGACCAAACTATACCAGGATATGCGGATACAAATATTTTTGCTATTGCTCATGCAAGAAAAATATGGAAAAAGCAGTACCATGCTTCATATTCTGTTCCTCACTTCCTAATCACAGTGACAGGAAAAAGAGACGTAGTGAATTCATTACCTGAGCTCTTTTTGTATCACTGGGCAGAAGCAAGCTGCCTGTTTTTCCATTAAAAGTCCTTGTCTTTGTTTTAATTGGCTCGTTGGTTTCCCGATAAAGCTTCACTGGATATGGTTTATAAGCTTTTTGAAGGAGGCTGTATACACCCACAGTTAGAGAGAGATCTTGGCTCAAATACAGATTTAGCCTGCACAAAAATAAATAAATAAATAAAAAGCARGTGCAGACTTGAGACTCTCAAAGATAATTTTTAGAAGTATGTCATATCCCCACACAGCTTTATTTTCTCAGACCTCCTATTCTGCCCCTCAAAACCACACATATCTCAGAAAAGACRGTATTATTTGCTTCATAATCTCACTTATAGAAAAGCATGCTGTACTTTTKTAATGACAGCTCTAATGATTTACCCTATTTTTTCCATTCTTTTCTAAACTGAAGAGCGATTATCCTCAGGCAGAGCGCAGGAAAAGCCCACTTCTATACCCATTTGTACTGTTTGAAAATGTGCAAATTCACACAGCTGCTCGAGCAGAAGGCAAAATTCCCCCAGAGAGTATCACCAAGATAAAAAATGAAAAAAAAAAGTTCTGAGGGCAAAGCAGTGAAGTAATACAAATGATATTTCCTCCCTTCTAGAAGACAGGTATGGCCTTGAAGTTCATTCCTATACTGCATAGCTAAATCATTCTCCTACAGACTTGTGAAAAAAAAAGTTAAGCGGGTGATTTATATTTCTTTTCATTTCTTTTTCCACTAAAAAAACCTCTGTCTTCTTTGTCAAGATCCCTTTAATCTCTCTGGAAGTACTTCTAACCTTTCAGCTGGAGATAAGAAAAATCAAGGCTGTATGAATCTATTAGCAGATTACCAAATGCCCAGACAGAATGGCCACATATGACTAGYTAGTACTAGGGCAAAAGACCTATCAGATACACTGATTCTTTTTTTCTCTAAGTTAATATTGGTAAGCAAAGCATCACTTCAGCCRGACTTTGCTATAAACTAAACACTGCTATTATGAACTGCAGCTTTGTGGTAGTTGTCTTATTTTGGTGATAGCTTTTTTTTTTTCCTCCAAAATATTTTCTGGCCGAGCTCAATGCATGAGATTTCACACAGTGAGGAGGAGAAAAAAAAAAAAAAAAAAAAAGAGCCCAACTTTACTAACTTTACTCTCCACTGCAATCCCCAAGAGGATCAAAAGCATCGATGCCTTTACAGAACTACCCTTCCAGATGAAGGAGGGTGAGATATAGTCAAAAACACAACATTAGGTTCTTACACGGAATGAAGCGTCACATTTAAAAACACACCTGATTAATGCCCGTTTCTTTGTCTGCTTTGCTCGTACTTTCTTCATGAGTTGTTCCAGTTTCTCTGACTCACACGGCTGGATCCCAGACTCCTCATCCTCTGCTACATTAATGATGTCCCTGTAGAATAAGGAGACATCAAACTTCCCAGATTTCTTCAAGGGCAGCAAGTCCAAGACGATACCTAGAGACAAAGTAAAAGACAGATATGAGCGGGTTCCTCAGCACTCTTAGATGTCTCTATCTATGCAAAGAATTTGAGCACCAAATTGTCACATGMACTGGATGTGACAGTTTCTCAGTGAAAGAGGCAAAAGAGCTTCTTTACCTTCAAAACAGCATAGCACAGAGAGGATACATCACTTCTACTCTATCTTAAATCCCAGGCCTAAGTTAAAGGGGAAAACAATGACCTGTGTCTTTAAGATCACCMGCTCTGGTCCTGGCCAGCTTGGATTTAGCGCTGTCATTGGCGTGAGGGTCATCTGCATTGGTGAACAGCATGATCCTTTTGTGGCTCAATCTCACCCGAACATCACTGAAGAGATTAGAGCAGGCCCAAAGCGCTTCCCCCAGTGAATAGTTGTCATTGTGGCCAAAGGTCTCCCGGAAAAGCTTCTGTCCTTGGTCTCCTCTGTATTTGTCCAGTTCTAGAATACGCTTTGCACCTATAGAGAGCAACAGCATTTGCAGGCATCAGAAATACTGAAAGAATTCCTCCAAGCAAGCACTGGCATGGACTCTGGGGTGCCTTAGCATGAACACTCACTGTTCAGAGGCAGAGACCTGACAGGCTTTGAAGACTTCACTAAAATCTTTTCAGCTTTAGCTGATAACAGGTGAATCACCATGTTAAAACAAAAATAACTATATCAGAAAAGGACAGAATCTCACAAAGTTTCTAAATCTATCAGGAAACAGGAGCATTTTTGTTTTTCTGACAACTCTCTCTTTCCAACAGGTCATCTAGTGACAAGGCCATTACACAGATTTTCTTTTCCTGTCTTCTACATAAACCTTCACATCGCTTCACTGCTTTTTACCTGGATTGTCCAGTTCCTGAAGGACGTAAACATGCTTGAAGTCTGCAGAATTCTTGTTCTTTTCCGTGCCATAGAACACAACACTGAGCAGGTCCTTATCACTACTAATAATTTTGCTGATATACACATTCCGGATGCACTGGAAAGAACGCACACAGGCCAAAACACAAAGAAAGTCAGCTGCAAAACAGTGTGGTAGTTTTGTCTTTAGCAGTTCAGAGTTCATATAAGCAAAATCAAGAACTGCAATAATTCTCTCAAGCTATATGTCAGCTCCGCGACGACGCTCACCTGCATGGTCATGTCAAAGGGGGAGTACTCCTCATCCTCATCACACGGCTCAAACATGGCCTGGGAAGCATCCACTAGGAAAATGAGGCTGTCCCGACCGGCGTATCTGTTCTCTGCTGCGGAAAGGGGGAGGAAGAAACGGCAGCCTCAACAGCTGCCTCCTCCTGCCCGGGGCGCCGGGGGCGGCGCGGCAGCGGCCGGGGCGCCTTACCGGCCTCCTCCGCGCCCTCCTCCTGCTCCACATCCTCCTCGCCCGCGCCCTCGGTCCGGTAGTAGGACTTCCACTCCGACATGGTCCCGAGCGCGGCGGAGCGCGCAGAGGGGGCAGCGCCCGCGCAACCGTTGGCCGTCCCCAACCGCCGCTCCTCCAACGGCCGCGGCCACGCGCGCCTCACCGCCACCTGCCACTCATCGCGGGACCCGCCTCCCGCGGGAACTCTGGCCAATAGCTGGAGGGTAAGTGGTGCCACGCCTCGCTCCTCCCTCGGTTCGATTGGTTGCGGGTGAAGAAGAAGGCGGGAGATGCGGTCTCAAGCAGGAAGAGGCGGCGCGTGCCGGCCAATGACAGGAGCACTGCCCCGTCCCRCCTCCCGCGCCGCTGGCTCCGCCCCCGCAGCGAAGCCCCGCCCCCGGCGCGAACGGCCGCGCTGCCTAGCGGCGCAGTGCCGGGGCGGCGCATGCGCACGGGCGGCGTCGCCGCTTCCGTTCGGCTCTGTCACCTCACAGTCGGTGTCGCCGCGGAGCCGCGAGCAGCGGGGGCGCCGCCGGGCCGGGAACGGGGCCGCCCCGCGCCTCCTCCCCCGCGTCCCTCCTCCCTCTCGCCTTCCCTCCATCTCTCCCGGTGCGCGGGCGCCCCTGGGCCCGGCCGCGGGCGCCCCGCCGCGCCCCGCCGCGCGCGGCCCCCATGGAGGAGCCGCTGGCGCTGCACCCCGTGAAGCTCTACGTGTACGACCTGTCCAAGGGCATGGCGCGCCGCCTCAGCCCCCTCATGCTGGGTAAGGGCGGCGCGGCCCGGGCACGGGCGGGGCGCGGGCAGCCGGTAACGGCCGCGGGGCGGCGGCGGGGGAGCCGCCCTCTCCCGCCCTGCGCCGCGCCGGGCGGCTCCGCTGTCGCCGTTGTCCGGAGGGGCTCCCGCCGCGGCCGTGCGGGGCCCTGGAGGCCCGAGGGCCGCGTGCGGCGGGAGGCCGGGGCCGGCGGCGCCGGGCGGCCCCGCGGGCAGCGGGCTCTGCCCCGAGCTCTGCAGGTGTCGAGGCAAAGGGAGGGAGTTGGAGCCTTCCCCCGGGCCCCTGCCAGCCCGCGGCCTGCGTGACAGCAGCCGCCTCCGCAGGCTCCCTGCGAGCGGGGCGCGCGCTTCGGGGCCCTTTGCCTCATCCTGAATGGAGATCCTCTGCTTTCCYGAAAGCACAAATGGAAAATCCGCCTCCCGCTGTGCGTGCCGGTGGTAGGTGTGCAAGGTCGAACGGTTCATACCCTGCGTGCTACACCCCGTTAGGCAGATGGCAGCAGGGACCTGGCAAGGTTTGCTTTTCCCGCTGGGAATAACAGCCAGACTGTTTTTCCCAGTGGTCGGAGCCAGCTCTGTCACTCCCCTCAGGGAAGCGACTTGCTCACCTGGTAGGTTTTGACCGCTGTGCTTTGGTGTGTGCTAAATAAAGAGTCATAAATCTATATAAAAGATATAGGGTGTGTGTGTGCATGAGATTTAAGTGTGTTCAACTTGAGCTGATTTTAACTATTACTCTAAAATTTGCCCAAGCATGGATTTGTACAGAAATAGGTTGTCAATGTATTTGTCTCCATGCAGCTCTTCACATACAGCAAGGCAAGACTTTTCAGCTTTAATTATTATCTACAAAACAAGCTTTGGTATCTCGTTCCTTTCTGAATTTCTGCATAAAAACACAGTACATGTGTCTACCTATGGTGCCACTTCCCCTGTCCAAACAACAGTTTTAAAACTTAGTGCTTGAGGCAGAGTTTGGCACTATTCTTTTGTGAGTCTGAGTAACAAAACCTTTAAAGTCTGACCACATTTCACCACAGCGTGGGAAATGTTTCTTGTTAGCACTGCCCACTGACTAGTTAAGACATGTGTGTGCAACAGGGCCACCTAGGCCTGCTGGGTCATAGTGACAAGGCAGGCTCCAGAATACTTGGGGTTACGTAGATCCGGCGGCTGGATTATCCATTAAACAACTGATTGTTTATTCCTCACTTCCTTCAAGTTTAAATGGCTTCTGTGCATTTCTTCTCAGCTCTGCTGCTCCTTCACAGCATTTTAGAAATCTCTGCAAGAGCAAAGTGATGAAGAAAATAGTTTTTCCTCTTAAACATACYTGTTTTTTTTCCCATTGAGGGCAACAAAAACTATTGAAACTTCTCTGTACACGAGCTTTCAGGGAATCAATAGCTCTTTTCCCAGTTCTTGTCAGTGGTTGTGCATAATGTCCATCACGAAGGAAGACCACAGAAGTCCCAGGAGAAAGGTCTTGCTGCAGGATGTRGTGCCAAACACTTGCTACCCCTGGGCAGTGCCAGGGGACCACTCACAATGCTCATTCCGAAGATACCAAGTTTGACTGAAGCAGCACTGTTGCTCCGAGTGGTAGTACTCAGATACTGCCTTCTTGAAAGGCAGATGTTTTAGAGATAAGAAAAAATTTGATATGTGGTTGTGCTGAAACCATCTCCTAGCATATTGGAAATCAAACGGCTCCCAGTGTCAGTGGAGGGTGAATCCCACATTGCAGGGCTGACTAAAGCCAGGGTATCGCCACATGCTGCCTCAGTTATGCCGATAGTATCCGGAGGGATGTTGTATTTTGCCAGAACAGTGTTCAGGGATCAGCCTTCTCCACTAAAGAGCACCTTACCTTTATAACCAGTGGTCACCATTGCAGCACAGTGATGAGCCCGAGCGTGATGGTGCCACGCAGCAGTGTTCGGAGCAGGCTTTCGAGGGACCTAGTTGTGGCCTTTGTGCATGTCTTTGCTTTTCTTGGAAAGTTTATTCTTTTGCACCCAGACTGGTTTTGTTCTAGTTCCTCTTCTGTGAGCTTCCTGTGAATATTTTCATTTTTTTTCTGTGAATATTTCTTTTACTGAGGTTTGTGTTTATGAGCACTGTAGTTCAGTTGATCTGCACTATCAGTTATGGCATGTGAGATTTTATTTTTAGCTAATTAGCCTATACAATCCCACGCTCTAATAAAATAACAAATGTTAAAAGGAAAGCAATGAGATTTCTATTCTCAGGACATCTCACCTGATTCTGTGGAAGGTAGTGAAGATAACAGAATAGTTCCACYTGCAATATTGATTTTAAATAAGATATGCAAAGGCAGAGAGGTCTTGAACAAAGATTGCAAACCCATTATATCAGGAGCTTAAAGTAAAATGTCCTGCAGCCTCCTGAACTCTCCTCTTCTGTAGCTGAGCCTCTTGTGCGTGTGATTCAGTGCAGGGGCAGAACTTCATACTACCACAAAGGTTTTCGCTATGTGCAGTGTGTGTTAACAATCATTTCMATGTGAATATATTTTAATTGGAGCTTTTAAATGATGCCTGCAACTAGCAGGACTAAAACCAAGTGCATCGCTCTTGCCCGATCCAGCCTATTTGTGGATCTCTCTAACCACGTCGGCGAGAAAGGACCTGAAGCAGGGTAGTCCTGYGTCTCAGTTGGACGCCTTGAGCTCACGTGAGGGAAACTGCTTGACTAATTTGGTTAATTTTCCATCCCCAAAGGGCAGGGATTTTAATGTCTTGGCCTAAGGAAATCTCAGCAATATGCAAAACAATGCACTGCTAGATATACYGCAGCTGGCTGGGGATGTTTTGTCACCCCCAGCTTCATGGGAGACCATTCACTCCTCGGGTCTCCTACACCATGTCCATTGCAAAGTATAGACACACTATTAAAAAGATTACATTTCCATGCATATTATTTCCTTACTTTACAGCCCAGGAGCTGATGATGTTCTTGCACRAGGGAGAGATGACATCAGTTCTGAACAGGATAAACTAAGTGCCCTCTCGTTACATAATTCTCAGAACTGTGCTGTCCTTCAGCCTGATAACTTGGTTTAATGCAAAAACTCAGCTTTAATTTGACGTTTAAAATATGCAGAAATACACTGCACTGCATGACCCTCAAGATTAACAAGTTAAGTGTGCCAGAAAAATAGATTGGTAAGCATCTAATCTTCCTTCTGCTTGGCCTTCCAGATAAATCCAAGCATGGAAGTAATCTGATTTGATTGTATTCCAGAATTGTACAGGCTGTTAGGCTTGTTTTTTTTTTGTTTGTTTGTTTTTTGTTTTGTTTTGTTTTTGCAAAATAACCTTGCTGCCCAACGGTGGCTGTGTCCTGACTCGGTCGCAAAGCAAGAAAACGTGTCTACCTCGTTCTGCACAGCCCTGCGTGTAAGCCGAGCGTCCTGGGGCTGTTGTGCGATTCGCACGTTGTATCTTTCTCGTACTCCCACAGTGTGTCRGTTGGCAAGAAACCTCTTTGATCCCTGTTGTAAAGAAAAATAGTAGCAGCAAGCAGTAAAAACCCTGTAATTGTTAGATGCCGTGTCACATCTTTCAAACACTGGAATCTCTGAGGCCGCTAGCATGCCTCTTTGAGCTGGCACAAGAGTAACTTCAGGAAAGATCCATACAAGCATTTGAGCTAAGTATGGAAAGAAAGGTATGTAATCAAACTTTCAAAGCTTGACAAGTTCCCACCCTAAACTCTTCTAGCTACTGCACAGTGCCTTTGTCACTGTATGTTTAGACTGTGACAAATGCCAGGTAATTTAACTTACCTAAGTTTGTAGTGAAAGCGGATCATCGCCCCACCCTGGCATTCCTATTATACATTATATACATATGGAGCACTGGGATATTTTTGCTTTAGGCATTGAATTCAGAGTAGTTCCTGCAGCCATCATCCTTTGGACRTTGAATGGGAATTGTTGGAGAACTGGACTTTTCTAAATAGTTGCAGGCAGCCTGTGGGCAGCCGTGTTGGTTTTGGTGGCAGTGCAGCCTCAGGCAGCTCCGTCGCGTTGCAGCCTGGCACAGGAGGTGGGAGYGTTGCAATGAGAGGTGGAAGAGCAGGAAACATGATGATGCCTGCTGCTATCCCAGTTACCTGTCACCATCCCTCTCCTGGATCGTGCTATGGGATGTAAGCCCTGTTTGCACTGTAGGATTGTTTAGGGAGTATCCCTGGCGTGACCTTCAGCTTCCAAAGTTGGGCAATGCAAGTGAGATCTAACTCATTAGTGTAGTCTGTCCTGGTTGCTCTATTTGGGCTGCTCAGCAGTGGCAGTGCTTGTGTCTAGGTGAGTTGTCACCTGACCTGTGCGGTGCCTGGGTTTGGGAGAAGAGTCACAAAGGAGGGTSACCCGTGAAGGCAAAACTTCAGGAGGAGGATGATGGTTTTCTAGAGGCCTGTGAGTTCCCAAGTGTGCTGGCAGTGTGGGGGCTTACGTGGCGTTTTATGAGCAGCACCTCTGGCTGCACACTGGCAGAGAAGGGTTTTGTTCTGCCCACAGTGGCTGGAGGGCTCTCATTGATGCCTTGTTGTCGTGGGCGCTGCTGATGTGGCGCGTGTTGCCAGCTCGGTGATGTCATTCAGGAGCCGAGCAGAAATAGCCGGTCAGCAGCTCCACGAATATCCCGAAACCGGTACTTGGCACAACGTGAGCTCTTGCCTTGGCAGCTGCTGCCTGCTGCAGAATGTGGGACTGGGCTGTAACAGCCAGAGAGGAGCCCTCCGGGTCGGACTACAGCCTAAGGCCAAGTTCCTTTCCTGGATGCTCCTGGCTCTCTAGGCCAACCCCCTGCTCAAGGCAGGTCCAGTTGGAGCGGGCTCCCCAGGGCCTTATCTGGTTGAGTTCTGAATATCTCCAAGGATGGAAATCACACATCCTTGCTGTTCCAGGGTTTGAACCATCTTTTCTTTTAGGGAAAAAAATAGATYTTTTTTTCTTTTACTGTGTTGGGAACATCTCATGTTCCAGCTTGTCTGGGCACTTCTGAGCAGGGAGATACTCCCTCTTCTCTTTTACCAGTTAGGTGGTTGCATAGACAGCAAGAAGACCTCTTGGCCTTCTCCTCTTCAGACTGAGCAAACCCAGTTCTCCCAGCCTTTCCTCAGGACTTCATGTTCTCCAGCACGGTATGTCAGTGTCTAACTTGTACTGGGAGAGGAAGGAGCTGGACGCTGTGACACTTGAACACTTAGTCTCCCAAATGCCGATAGAAAGGAAGAATCCCCTCTCTTGAGGTTTTGCTGGAACAGCCCAACMTTTGGTGGCCTTTCTTGCTACAACAATCTTTGCAAGAGCAACAGGCATCAAGTGAGTATTGCGGTTTTAGAAGCAGCAAGTGAAAGCTTTATGGAAAGCCCTTTGCCATTGCTTGCTGGAAATGTGTTTGCACACATGTGCAGCAGTAAGCACTAAGTGCAGAGATTTCTATAAGCAGTGGGTCTTGGGGTATTTATCCCCTCCTGTTTCTCTACCAGGATAGCTTTGGGTGTTGTAGGCAGCACTTCTTGGTAAGTCCTTTTTCATAGGTAAGAAAAAAAGGAAGAAAAGAAACCCCCAACTTTCTCTCTCTTGTCATTAGAAGCAGGTAAAACAGAGGATGAAATTGATACGGACAATCCTTAGAAGAGCTCTAAGAAAGAGATGCTTGTGTGTCCAAGCAAGGCACGAACAATGACTTTTAAAAAACTTTTGTTTAAGACAGTTACCTGCTTCAGATAGGGGTGATGCAGGAGCGCGACCAGAGCAAGGCCTGTTGTGACCACAGGGACATCAGTCGGCGCAGAGCGCGGCCGTGGCCGGACTGACCCGTCCCTGCCGTGCATCGCAGCCAGCCTTGTGAAGACTGACCAAAAAGATGAAGGGCCAGAGCAGAGGGGTGCTCACTCTAGCCAGCAGTTCAGGGAAATGCCACATACGGTTTTGCATGGTTATTTTGCTTTAAAACCCCTTTTCTGTGTGTTGTCCCTTGTTTAGCAAATCAAAATTATACCATGTTTGTGTTATAGCACGCTGCCTTTGCCTAAAGGGTGGTGTTATTAAGGACTAAACCCTTAGTTTATGGTTAAGTGATTTAACCTGGAGCAGTACCAGGTAGTGACCTTTYACAGACCGGTTTCATTTTGAGATTTCACCCTGGAGGAGGATAGGTTTAGTCTTCCTATTGGAAAAAGATACCTTCAGAGGTCTGGAAAAGCATTTCAGAAGGGACTTTTTATCTAAGACAACATAATATTATCAATCTAGTAATGCCCAAAAAAAATCTTTGCTGATGATGGTTGTGTTCTACAAAGGTCTTAATTTAGTTTTATAGCTTCTGTAAAGTTCAGTCCTGCAAATGATTTGATTTTCTTTCCTTTTAAGAGGGAGGGAAAGCCATGGCATAGATTGTGGAGACTTTCGCCCACAGATCCTCGGTTCAAGCCTGATTTCTCATCAGTTATTTAAAAGGAGAGCTGAGTACTCTGTGCTAACTGCCTGCAAGTCTGAAATGAGTGTGAAACTCAGCTCTGCGCATCCTGGCTGGGTACTCTTAATTTTAGCAAAACGTCCCCCACRTCTTGGTCTGTAGATAAAAGGTGAACATTGGCAGGATAGGATGGCACTGCCAGCTCCTCAAGCAGGAGGAGAAAAGTAAGGCACAAGTGTGGGCAGAGTAGCTTGCTTGAAAGAAAGACGTGCTGCTGCTTTTGAAGCAGCTCTGCAATGAAAGTTGTGTYTCTGAGGGTACTATGGGGCTGAAGTAATAGGCAGGATACCTTGGTGACTGACAGAAAGGAGGCTGAAATCTGGGAATTACATTGCTAATAATGCTTCCTTTCTCTGCTTACAGGGAAACAGCTGGATGGCATCTGGTAAGTGACTGGATTTAAGTTACATAATGTATGTTAAACACTGTACAGCCTAGGAAGTGTTTTCAATATGAGATTATATATGCTTCAGACCTTAAGTAAGCTGATGCTGAAGGACGTGGGAACTTTTTGCTCCTGAAATWGAGTAAAATGATGTACAGTCAGGTACCTGTTGCTCTTCTGGAGTCAGAGCTCCGTGGACCCCACGGCTGT
Source organism: Nothoprocta perdicaria (assembly GCF_003342845.1). Classification (NCBI taxonomy): domain Eukaryota; kingdom Metazoa; phylum Chordata; class Aves; order Tinamiformes; family Tinamidae; genus Nothoprocta; species Nothoprocta perdicaria. The sequence continues at coordinate 1,185,951 of NW_020455272.1, read as the reverse complement.
GTCATTTTACTGCTCTTGTGTCCTTTTGTAGGCTGGGATGCTGTCCTCATCCCAAACATTTTATCTGCTAATTGCAGGCATGGCTAAGCATGACAGTGCAAGAGGAGGTGGCAGCACCACATGGTACTTGGGAGCTATGACTACATTCAGTTACAAAACATTGCTCACTTTGCTATAATTTGCATCCAGGAATGAAATAAACAGAACAAAAATCAAAGTCCATCCATCTCCCATGCCTCTTCAGCAATTGCCCAGACTTTCCTAGGTTGTGGCTGTCAGCCAGACACGGCTTCCTCTGGCAACGTAGTAGTGGGGCTGGCGCCATCTCTGTGGCTCCATCCTTGTGTCTTTAGCTGAAGGAGAGCCTGGAGTCTCCTTTTCTTGCCACGTTCATTGGTGCTTGGGCACCACCCAGCTGAACCTCTTTTTTCCCCATCTGCAGTGTTACATGAGGCTTGAGAATCACTGTTTTCATTTCTGCTGGTGTCCCAGGAGATGCTGCTCCTAGTCACAGAAACACCTTCACCTTGTCTTTCAAAGTTACTCCCTTCCACGATGTCCTTGAGCATGTGAACTTACCAATGGCTTGTATGTTAGATGAAATATTTCCTTTGTTTCACCTCCTTTCTGTGCTTTTTGGCAGGCACACCTCTATTATAGTCCATAAGGATGAGTTCTTCTATGGCAGCGGGGGAATCTCCAGCTGTGCACCTGTAAGTTAAACTTTTTACTTTTTTCTGATAAAATAATTTTGTCGTAGGGTTAACTGAACAGAATTTTGTTGCTGTCCTTCAAAAAATCAGTAAGTGAAGAGACTTCTGAATTCAGCCAGCTAAGGCTCAGTGGTGGCCCTGGGCATCTAGGGAAAGGAATGTGAATGATGCATTTAAACCCAAATAAATGGAGGTTGGGGCTTACTTCAGTGAAGGTATCCTGGGTAGAGAGACACTGTCAGCAGCTGCTTTGCCTGATCAACATCTCATCTAATTCTGTATGGACAGTTTTTGCCTGCAGACTGGCAACTCAAAGCATCCTTTTAAAAATAAAAAATCCATAATGCTTCGACAGCTCTTTCTCTTCTTGCAGAGGCAAAACCAATGGGCTGCCCTTTTAAAGTGAAATTTTGCCATAGTTTAGAGCGTTCAGCTTAAAGAAGCCAGTGTGCAAGTTGCATGTTCTCTCTTATTCTCCAAGTGCAGAATGAGGGAAGCCAGTAGAGCTCTGTACTTGACAAACATATTAAAAGTTCCTCCTTTGTGCGTGGGCAACCCATGACAGCTCTATTCCATAGAATCCTTCAAAAGAAAGTATTCTGTCCATTTAATGTTTTCTTCTGGCTTTTAATTCTTGCAGGGGGGGACACTGCTTGGCCCTCCAGATTCCGTTGTTGACCTGGGGAACACTGAAGTCACAGAGGAGATCTTCCTGGAATATCTTTCCTCGTTGGGAGAATCTATGTTCCGGTTAGTAGCAGCTTTTCTGGTAAAATCTGCGTACCGAGAAAAGTGCCTGGGAGCAGAAGGGAGGAAGGTGTTGGGAGACCAACCCTATGCCCAAAGGGCTACTGGTATTACACTACTAATGTAATACTTGGTGCCCTCTAAACCCGAGGCTGGAGCTGATGTGCTGGTGCAGTGAGCTGCGAGCTAGCAGCCCTCCAAGGTGCTGTGCTCTGCTGGGAAACGTTCTGCCGGAAAGCTCTCACGCTGCAAAATGGGATGATGCCTGATGCCTCTCTGAGAGGATCATCAGAGAAAGTGAAGGCAGTGTATGAAATGTTTCAGTAAACAGTGCTTTCTGAGTCAGAGGCAAAGTGTTGTAGGAGAGCTGCCAACTTTCAGATGAGTAAAATCGAAGTCTTTACTGCTAAAGAGTCTAGTATGCTCTCCACAAGAATAGGGAAGTGTAGAATTGAGTGTTTGGGCTAAATTTCACTGTCAGTAGTTCCTGTGATTTCTCTTCATTCCTTCTGTGGTTTTAAATGAAGAAAGCTGACCTCACTTACCCTCCACAAAAGCATTTGTCTGGTGTCAGTGATGCACTGATGTCATTGTCCACCCTGATTCAATTGAATTTGAAGGTGAACTGACTTCTGTATTTTGCCTTTTTGCCTTAGAGACCTTTGGCATGAAAAGTGCTAATGTCAGGTGATGTTTCGCATTAGTGGTCTAAGGTTCTCTGCTTGTTAGATTTAAGGCTGAGTCTGTCTTTCCATGTTTCAATTCCTTTCCTGTGGCACAGAGGAGAGTCTTATAACCTCTTTGAACATAACTGCAACACCTTCAGTAATGAAGTGGCACAGTTCCTGACAGGAAGAAAGATCCCTTCCTACATCACCGACCTTCCAGCCGAGGTGCTTGCCACGTGAGTATGAGTTCCACTTCTCTCTGTAGTATCTTGCTTCATGCTAACACCTAATATTCCACCGATGCCATAGTGCCAGTTTCTGCTAATTCTCCATTGTGCTTCATGAAGTGAGAGAAAGGAGGCAACTTGCTCTATTTTTAACCCTTATAATACTCTGTACCATACTCTGTACCTCTGTACCAGCTGCCCTGGAATTGCCTGGAAAATTAAAGAATTGAATGAGTTGTATTGAAAGATAAACCAGGTGCTACACGTTGCAACAGAAATTATTCTGCAAGTACTGAACCACTGTTCAGTAAGGAGGGGCTAGAGGCTGTTCTTCTAGCAGAATCTTTAACATTGATGTGGTACTTAAGTGTGTGAACAAAATCCAGCCTATGACACTGAAAATGTTCATTAAATAGAGTGCGTTACCAACAGCTGGTTTCAAATGTGGTATTATCACGTTAGCACATTAGTGTTCTCTAGTTTATAGTGAGATTTTATTCTTCAAATTTGCTTCTATAAGACTGATTGATTCTGCTCTAGGAAGTGAGTGCATTTCCATGGTAAATGGGACAAAATGTTCTTCAGGGAACTATTTGAATTTTTTTTTGTTTCTTTGCCTTCTCAGACCTTTTGGACAAGCTTTAAGGCCACTCCTGGACTCCATCCAGATCCAGCCACCGGGTGGAAACACCTTCAGCAGACATAATGGACAGAGCTAACAGGAGTGACCCGGTGTGCCCAGCCTCACCAGGCCTCTTCCTTTTTAATCATGAATTACCAGATTTCTATTTTATAATTTACCATCAGAATTAACTCTATGGAAATGACAAGATAAGTTTTCAAATTTCCTAGGGAGAGGATTTATCAGGGTGCATGGAAGACAATGCTACCAAAAAGATTGCCATAATTTCTAATAGTATTATACTAACTTATAAAGGCTGTCTTGCCCGAGTAGACTGTCACTTTTGAAATAACTCCCATGACAGTAAAGTGAGGATTCATTCCATGAACGTTCAAGGGCCCATTCTACAATTTGGGGTAAATAAGGGGATATTCCAGCCATCCATTGCCAGGCTCACATCTCTATCTCTTGTCACTACATGTATTATGGTGACATTTACTCATGCCTGTAGCAGAACGACAAAGGAAGCATTTGTGGCCTGGAAAGCAAAGGTCTCCCAGGGTTGGCCTGCTGTGTATTTCATTGACCTTGCGTTGTCTGCTCAGGGGAAAAGCTAAACTCATCTGATTAGAACATTTGAAATGACATAGCTCTGTGGGGAAGGTGGCCTAATTGAACTAACTGTCCCTCTCAACACTGCACCTTTCAATGAGATTGAGGAGGGGAAGGGAGGGAGAGGCTGCAGATGAAAATCAGCAAGAGCCACGTCCTGCCAGATCCAAGAATTATGAGAGCTGAAAAAACGATCTCGTGAGCAGAGATGGTGGAAACACATTTGGAGTGAGATGAAAACAAAGTGAAAAGTTTCTTTTTCTCCCGAGCAAGCTTTCTAGCAAATGTAAAGAATCTTAATAACTATCTGCCCTCACACAAGAGCTGGTTTTGCTCACGATGCCAAATTTGCAGTACAGGAAGTCAGGAATAGCACAGCAACTACATAATAATACAAGATAGGCCAATTTTGCCTTCAGTATCCAGTTGCAGCTACAGTAGGAGTTGCAACTTTCTCAGATATCACTGTCCTTTCCAAAGCAGTCACATCCAAAGCAGGACTCTAAGTGTAAGAGAAATAGGTATCTATCTGGCCTGCCCAAATCTAAAGAAAATGTGCAAGTCTAAACTTGAGCTTTTTCTGTGAAACAGCTGCATTTATCAGAACACATTCAGAAGCAGTTTTATCCTCAGAATGACATTAGATTGCACCTGTACAGCATCTCCCAATTTGAGTCTCCTAGAGCTTTGTTGTTATTTGCAGTGGGAAAAGATTAGGGAAAGAATAGTCACGTTCACTTTTCATGCATCTATATATACTTTTACCTGGACAACTCTGTAGCAGTTCCTTTTAGGAAGGAACACAGGCAAAGAGTCATCAGACAACTGGAACATTCCCCAAATCCAAAAGTGCTGCTGATTCTCCATAAAGGGGGATGCACATGCTGGATGCTGCTGATAAAGCGTCTATGCAAGTGTATAGCCCATTGTCCAGTGCTTTATTGTGAAAAGAATTGCAGCAAGTTCAGTCCTGCACCTTAAATGTCCCGCACTGGAAAACTCCTGTGTACCTAAAGTAGATAACTTCTATCTGTGGGACACCTTCTCCCCAGGTAATAACTCTTTCATGCTATTATTCCATGAGAACTATAATCATTCATACTTCTCTGCGGATGGAACAGAGGAAAACTACAGCTAACTGAGGCTGCATCAAGTATTTTTTTTGCCCTGCGTCTTGTGAAATCACTACCTACATAAAAACAAGGTACTGTCAGTGCATTCTGCAGTTGGGATTGTACCTGCTCTCAGTGCACAGCAGTGGTCGCTGCAGCCCAAAATATTTTTCCTCCTTCTGTCGTTCTCTGCTTGTGCCATGAACTTCTCCTTAAGCTTTTTGATGTGCTGGACTCTGAAACAGCTTTAACGGTTAGTTCTGGACTACACGAAAGCTCTCAATCCTTCCTCCATTTTCGCTACTGAAAGTCAGCGTTTGTGGAGGAGGGACAGGGGGGAGTCGTTCAGTAATAAAACATCTGTGAACAGCTTTTGGTGCTCTTGGAGGAGGAATGGGTAAGTGTTTGCGTTCTGCTAAGCCATACCTTCATGTTCCTGTTCTCTATAGCCCCTCCAGTCTTTTCCCATACCTCTCTTGTGAGGAGTACCTGGTCTCTCACCTGTGGTAGGTGTCTAAAACGCAGTTACAGGGGAGATCTTGGAGCTTCCCCAGCCGAGCAGGTCTAGCCAGTTTGATAGGGCACAGCCCCATGGAGGTGCCTTGTCTTTCGGCACAACTCTGTTTGCAGTAGCCACAGAGCTCCGAGAGGAGCTCGCACGGGGCACCCTTGTGTCTGCACCTACTCTGTGGCAAAAGACCATCAGGAGGGGATGCTGCTTGCTTGGACTTACTGAAGAGAGAGATCCCTGTGCTGGGTTAGGCCTTTTAGAAACCTGCCTTCTCCAAAGACGGATACGGGAAGAGTGTAGAACTGTATTCCCAACATTCCACCCAGCCATACTTATTTATAGGAATATAAGGTAGAATGAGAAATGTATGTAAGTGTATATAAGCCAAGAATTTCAGCCAGTTGATTGACAAAGGGGCAGGGAAGCTGAACTCCTGGAAGAGAGCAGAACCCGTTTGCCCCGGTTTACTGTTCTGTCTTGTGTTATTGGGGTTCCTCCGAACCATTTTAAAAATGTTAAGAACATCATCAGAAAGTGATGTTTTAGGGGTTTCCCCCCCTTTTTTTTTTTCTTATTATAATAAACAGAAATAAGCAGTGTTCCTGTTTGTATGTGTGTGCCTGCACAGCTGCCCAGGAGCCCCTCACTTCCCTCCTCTCCCACTGGGAAACTGCAGCCGCCCTAGGAAGCGGTGCCATGTTCTGCTGCTGGAAGCAGTGCCGRTTCCTGCCCTTTGCTGGTCGTGCTGATACTCCCTCCTAAGCAGGGGGAGACTGTTTTGGTAAACAAGACCTGCATGTTGGACAGTCATTGCTCATCTGGGTGAGCCAGAAAGAAAATACCTGCTATTGAGGAAAAGGCCCAACAGGGTTTGAACACAATCCAGGCTCAGACTTCATCCTGATCATCTCAGGGCTGACACTTTTAAGGGAGGAAAAGCAAACAAAAAGCTTTAAGTAGCTGTCATGCTTGGTGCCTGCAGCTACAGAGGCAATATTGGTGGTAGGATATTGAAGAGGGAATGCGTGGCTCTGGAGCAGAAATACCTTGTGCTTGGGTGAGCCTTTTGGATGCTTCCTGAGGGCCCGGAGATGGTAACTCGCSAGTTCCCCATTCCTGCAGCGGTCTGTATCAGCTCTAGTAGAAAATGGCTTCTCACAAAGGACACGTGATTGTGGTTATTTTGGGCTGTGCTCTTCAGCTGTGACGCGGATCCACGAGCGAGTGCCGGTGTTTGCTCCATGTGAAATACCTGGGAACACCAACAAAGGAAAGCGTCAGCTGTAATGGCAGCGCKAGGCAGAGGTCGGCACTCGGGCACTTGCCTTCCCTTTGGGAACCCAGAGTTTGCTCTTGCTGCTGCTTCTGGGCTCTTTATCCCCAGCAGCAGCAGCTGCTGCGTGTGCAGAGCGCTCCGGGGAATGCGTGGAGGGATCCACATGCCACACAGGGGTGCTCTAAATGTGGCTGTGAAGTATTAAATAACTAAGCCCTGGCAGCTGTGTCCTCAAGAGCTAATTCACTCAGGAGCAAACACAGTGGCACACACCTAGCCCTGAGGCAGGCAATACTGTGAAGGTGCCAGTGCTCACCTGCTTGCATCCCATGGCATTGAAGCATCCAGGGAGATGATTTGRATGGAGTTTTTAAAGCCACATGACAGAAACAAGGTGGAGAAATCAAAGCAAAGACAATGACGATCTGCAAAGCGGTGTGACTTCGCTGCAGGGCAGCCGTGTGTGTTAGTGGCCTGGCTGCCCCAGCGAAGGGCCGGGAGGTGGCCGTGCCACCGGGTCTCTGCGGGACGGAGCTCTGCCCTGGCGCGGACCCGCTTGTGCCATGAGGGGAGCTGCTCCTGCGCCCAGCCCTTGCAGAGGCTCTGCTTCCACCCGCCGGGAGCGAGTGGATTTGCAAGGCGGTGCTAAGGGGAAAGGTGCCCATAAGCAAGGCCTTCGAAACAGACCCCTGCTTGGCCCCAGGTGTCAAGGAAAGACTGGCACCCAGATTCCCCCAGGGACAGGGTCCTCTCTGTTTAACCCCAAATTACCTACAGTGGTGGGACTGCTCCATGCTGCACTGGAATGGGGACATAACATGCATACACACAGCAATATATTTTAGTTCCAATTCTAGTCTCCACATCTATGCCAAATTCCCTTCATTTGTTCTGCCCCCTTTCGGAACCAGATTCATAATTTTATAACAGGGAAGGTGCACGTGGTTTGCAGGTGAGATGCTGAGGCCAGGCAGCAGCCAACAAACTCCTCACCTCTCCCTCTCCCTCTCCCTCTCCCTCTCCCTCTCCCTCTCCCTCTCCCTCTCCTCTCCTCTCCTCTCCTTTCCTCTCCTCTCCTCTCCTCTCCTCACATTTGACAATGGGAGAATGCAAAGTATATTCTGATATCTAGGAGTCCAAGAGGGAAGAAGAGCGACCCAATAATAACTGCAAGGCCAAGCACAACGGTTTGCATTTTTATGCAGCCCCCCGGTGTTGCTGTGTGTCTGACTCCCGCACTCTGTTTGGAGAGCCTGGGGACTAGGAGGCAGCTCCGATGCATGGGGGAACAGCAGGTTGCTTCCTGGCAGCACAGCAATCCGGATGCATGAAGGTGACTGCTCCTTCTTCAGCATGCGATGGCAGACATTGCATTGAAATATTCATATTCTGGAGTAAATCTTCACACCCTGACTAATCGGGGAGAAAGCACACGCAGGTGAGCCTTGCAATAGAGCATAATCTTAAACCGCATTAAAAATTAAGCATAAATTTCAAGCAGTCCGAAAGTTTCAGTGCATCCAAGCCCAGAGCGCAGTGTTTGAGCGCAGGTTATCGCAACCAGGCCGGGGAGGAGGCAGCCCAGGAGACAGCGATTCTGCAGAGATGTCGATGCCAGGGTGTCACAGCTTGTAACACCTCTCTGAGGCCACTCGATGCGTCTGTTTGAGGCAGACGAGCCTCTTGCTGCTGTCTCAACTACTTGCATTGCCAGCAAGTGAGGTTTGTAGCACGTGAGGCTGTAGCCCCAGCTCAGCCAGAGGGGGAACAAGGTGACCTGGGGCCAAAGCAGACACCACATCAGGTACTTTTCAGAAATTAGCTTTGCATTCTGCTTCTCACAAGATAACAAGTGCTGCTGCCTGGACATGGGGAGGGACTGGAACCCCTTCACATCCCGAACTTCTCTGTAAAGGCAAGCAAGACCGTGCCTGTTTCATGCCCCTGTGAGACTCTGAAAACTCAAGTCTTTTGTGCAGGATGGTGAACGCTCACCATGGGGCTTGGAGCTCCCCCGGGTGCTCCCTGCCGCGGCGCTGCTGCCTGCTGCGACACGACAGTGTCAAGAGTTTCCTTTCCAGTGGGATTCTTTGTGACATAAATAARCCAGAGTCCTTATATACCCTGCTATGGCTTGTGGCACCATCTCCARGCGGTGTCCATGCTTCCCCCGCTGTTTCAGAGGCCTCCACAGCTCTACTTCCATGCCTCTCCAGTCAACATCGTGCAAAATGAGGTCCCTGCCTTGTGGAGCATCCAGAGGAGCATCCTTGTGATCCAGGAACATCCTTGAGGAGCATCCAGAGCGACCCACAGAGCTCGCAGCCACTGCCCTCCCAAGGATGTACTTCCCCCATCTCACTTCCCCCAGTGCTTTTCCCTGCACGCTCCTCAGGAAATATGGTGAATATTGGCATAGCAGGCCAATGGCATTGAGATATATATATATATWTTTAATATTGTTCTAGTATGCATGTGGAAAAAAAAACAGAATCACTAGTAAAGATGGAGTCTCAGAAGCCACCCGAACGCTTCATTTTGAAACAAACTTGGCAAAGAACTGGGGGAAAAAACAAACGTTGCACAATTTTCTAGAAGCAAATAATACTCAGAAAAACCTATCAGATTCTTCTCCCAGCTCCAGCACATCCAGCACAGCTAGAGCATGTCCAAGGGAGAGAAGGAAAGCAAAGCAACGGGCAAAAAAAAAGACTGAAAAATCCAAATTGTCACTGCTGTTAGAAGGGAATTCAGGCAAGAGCGGGGTTTTCATACGGCACTGCTGCTCGGCAGGCTCCCTGCCGTTATGTAACAGGCCTGCAGAACACTGAACCTTGTGAATATGATTTTTCCAGATGGCCCAATTAGATCCCAAATTACTTGCGGGGTAACTGCCAAGCGGGTCACAGCAGAAGTTGCTGCAAAGAACGGACTCRCCTTAGTGCAGAAAATGTGAGCTGCTCACGGAAGAGGAGCTTGTTAGGGCACCTTCAGAGGCAGGAACAACAAACGGTGCCCGCTGCTTCCTCCTCCCCCTCATCCTCTCCTCAGGGGAGTGAAATTCCCGGCGGACTCCAGCTTGCCGGGTCTCTCCATCCCTCTTTGCAGCCCGGATCTACAGGGTGGCACGGGCGGGAGGCGCTGCAGCGCCCGGGATAAACCCGCTCTCCGCGGGCAGAGCTGCTTGCGCGCTAATCAAGCCGGGTATTTTCCAGCGCGCCGGGCAGGACGCGTTATTTACAACCGCGCTGCCGCCGCGGGCGGGAAGCGAAGCCCGCAGGGTGATGCTGACGGGATTAGGGGCACAGATACCGCTATGAACAGCCCCCCACCCAAACCCCACTGATAACCCCCCCCAAACACCCCCCAAGGCGCCCGCGCGCGGGCAGCGCGGCCCTCGGGGCGCGCTTGGAAGCGGCGGCGGATCCGCGGCGGGGCCGGGCAGCTCCGCGGCGGGGCCGGGCCGGGCGGATCCGCGGCGGGGCCGGGCAGCGGCCGGCAGCCAGGCTGGCAGGGGGCCAGCGCCCCGGCCCCGGGCAGCGCTTTGGCAGCGGGGCTGGAGCGCGCGACGCTGCCCACCCCTCTGCTGCACCTTGCAGCCGCGGCCCCCGGGCCGCCCCCGCGGAGGCCGAGCAGCGGCGGCGGCGGCGGCGATGGCTGCGGCGGGGCCCCGGGTGCTCTGTCTCTTCGACGTGGACGGGACCCTCACGCCGGCGCGGCAGGTACCGGGGCCGGCGGGAGCCCCGCGGCGGGGACAGGGACGGGCACGGGGACAGGGACAGCCGCCAGCAGAGGCGCCTTCCTCCAGGGCATGCGGGAGCGCAGCGGCGGGACGGCGGCGCGCGCGCTCCTATTTATTTTTATTTACCTTTTTTTTTTTTTTTTAAAAAAAATACTTCCAATCCWCCTACATCTTTTATAACTGTTCTCAACGATAGGCCTTTTTTTTTAATTATTTTCCTTTTTGGTTTTTTTTTTCATTTATTTATTTTTATTTACGCTGCGAGAGGGCTGTACCCAGCCGTTGCGCTTGGTGCCATCCGTGCAGGCTGGCATGGTGTGGGGCACAGGCAGCCCAGGCGCCCCATCGCCGTGGGACCCCCGTGGGGGGCACGGGACAGCCCCCCTCCTGCCCAGTGTCCCCCCAAGCTGGGGCAGTTGGTGGCGCAGGGGGGCACTTGGCGCTTCCCGCCGTGGGAAGCCGCCCCGCGGTGCCCTCGCCCTGGTCTGTGAGCAACCTGGGCTGCAAGGGCCTGGGGGGCTGCGTTTCCCTGCTCCCCTCTGCCCCTGGGGCTGCACGAGGCCCAGCCCAGCGGGGAGCGGGAACCGGGAAGGTGGGGAACCGATATCCGCCCTCCTGTGGGCAGAGGAAAAGGGTCGCAGGTGCATCCAGAAACCACCCGCGTTGGGGTTTCCTCCTCCTCCACTGCCTGTCCGCCCCTCTGGCTTCCCGCCATCCTACCCCAAYGGCGTGGGGTGGAGACCCGCTGCCCTGCACGAGCGCGGCACCAAGCAGCGGGGCCCTGCTTGCACGTGGGAGCCACGTTCCCAGCCAGCCCGTGCCCGGTTCCTGGAGGCTGCTGTGGGTGGAAGCAGAAAGCCAAGGGCTGCCGTTTTGCCCAGCCCCAGGGGTGTTTCGGGAGGGGGAAGGACAGACCCCACTGCTGCCGGGGTGGCTCTGGCGYGCGCGCCCCCGGGGCCTGCAGCCCCTCTGCCTCCCCCAGCTGCAGCCCAGCCCGGCCTTTTTGCTCCCTCCGCTCCAGAAAATCGAGCCAGAAGTGGACAAGTTCCTGCGGGAGCTGCGCGAGCGTGTGAAGATTGGCGTGGTGGGAGGCTCGGACTACTCCAAGATAGCCGAGCAGCTGGGCGAGGGTGATGAAGGTGAGAGGCGCTGGGCAGGGGTCGGGCAGACGCTGGGGAGGGCAGGAGCTGGTGCACATTTTGGAGGCTCTGGGACTTCTCCGTCTGCCAGCACGGGGGGCCTCTGTATCCAAAGGCATCACGTGCACCCAACGAGCACCATTTTTCGTGACCGCTGCCCTTTGGCCGCTGGCAGGGCCCAAGGAGCTGCTGTTTAAAGTCTAAATAATGTCTGCTGAGAGYAGGCAGGATCCGTGGGGCAGGGTCCATGCGGCCACCCCCCTTGGGCTCTTGTGCTGGGCTGGAACCAGGGCCGCAGCAGCCGCGAGAGCTGCTGGACCGGCCGCGAGCAGCATCGAGCAGGGGACGAGCCACGAGCGCCGACGGCGCTGGGAGGTAGGGCAGGGCCTGGGGGAGCCAGGCAGGCAGCCCGCGCTCTCTCTGCCTTGTTTTCCTCTCCAGTATCAGCATAAAACACGCGGCTGGGTACTAAGGTCTCTCTTCTGCCCCATTAGTGGAGGGAGGCCACACCGTGAAGCAATTYAGCACTCAGGGGAGCGTGAGATGAACCGCTGAGCTGGCAGTGGTCTGTTTACCGCCCCCAGGAGAGGCCGGGGTTAGATAACCAGTAACTACATCCAGGGAAGATCCTGGCAGTGGGGWAGGGAGGGAGCAGGATGTGCATGCGGTGGAAAGCCTGGTGTTTTGGGAGCTCTTATCTCAGTTCTGCSACTGATACGGGCCCTGAACCTCAGTCAGGTCGCTTCCCACCTCGTGCCTCAGCATCCCACCTGGGAGCTGGGAATATCGTCCCTCCCCAAAAAGCAGGGAGCAGTGTGGGATGGCGCTCACTGAGCATGGGGGGATGAGGAGTGCAGCGCCAAGGCTTATGGAGAAAACTTGCCTGGGTCCTGAATCCAGGCAGCGATTTTCTTTCCATATAGCCTCTTTTCCTCAGCAAGGAATGAAGCTCAACTAACCTTTTTCCCTCCCTTTGTTTCCCCCCCTCCAGTCATCAGTAAATTTGACTAYGTCTTTGCCGAGAATGGTACCGTGCAGTACAAGAACGGGCAGCTGGTCTCCAAACAGGTAGGCCCAGCAGCTCTTGCAGACACTGCTTCCCTTTCCCATCCCCACGCTTCCCGGGAGCACCATGAGGAGCAGTCTCTGGTCCCACTCAGAAAGGCAGCCCCATCTATTCTTCTTATCGGCCGGRTTGGATCGTCCCCCTCCTCCCATATGTGTTCCTGGGGTCGAGCAAGGCCTGGGGCCTCAGCTCAGGGGCCTGGGGCCTCCCTCAGCTCTTGGCTGTGATGGGGCTCACATGTTTCCTGGCACCACCTCAGCTGTGGCCGCTGCTCCTGTTGGGCAGAAGAGCCAAAAAGGGCAGAAACAAGAACAGTAACTGTTCCTGCTCTCTCATACTCCCCTCACTGCACACCATCCACACTGGGCAGAAAAGCCTAGTCCAAAAGGCTTTGCTGTCTCTTGGCAGGCTCTTTTCCTGACAAGTTAGCCGGAACCCAGGCTTTGCATGTCTTCCTCTTCCTTACCTACTTTTCTCACCTCCTAGGCCATTCAGGACCACCTGGGAGAAGAGCTGCTGCAAGATCTCATCAACTTCTGTCTCAACTACATGGCACTGCTGAAGCTGCCCAAGAAACGGTAAAGATTCAGTCCTGTGCAAACGGGAATTGTGCCACTGATTTCTGGGGATCTCAGACCTCCAGAACCCTCTTGAGAACAGCTGGGCTGCTGAGCTCGTCTTTGCTCCAGGTCTGGCAGGCTTTAGCTTAGTATCAAGCGGCCCCACGTAGGATCAGTGTCCCGTTGAGCTGAGCAGTGCGGGCAAACCATGTAGGACAGGCTCTGCTCTGGAGGCTTTGCAGTGTTTGCCAGCATCATGCCTGCTCTTTGCACCCTCGGCTTTTCTTCCCTTGGAAACAGGGTACAGCTGCTGCGGCGTCTGTTATAAGACAATGGTGACAGCTTGTCCCTGGTGAGAGCATCAAGCGTGAGCAGCCATGTGAGGCTCCAGACAGAGGGAGCGAGGGCTGAAGTCCTCAGCAGAGAAGTCCAGAGGTTGGACACGTGGTTTCCTGCTGCGTCTAACTCGGTGTCGCTTCAAGCCACTGGTAATGAGGCTGGACCTGCTGTGATCCCAACCGTGTGCCCCTGCTCACGTCCCCTACATCAGGTCCGGCATAACGRGGCCTGGCCTGAAGCAAAAAAAGGGAGAAAAGGGTAGTGTCCACTGGATCRGCTTGCCCTATTATCAGCTTGCACCATTGCTAGATCCAGCAGAAACAAGGGAGTGGGGACAGGTGACAGGGACAGGTGGCAGGTTGGTTGTCTCCACATGCAGCCTACAGTTCAACCAGTCTGGGTGTAATGCCAAACCACCCCTCAGACTACAGTTTCATAAATGCTTGAAGCCAGTCACAGCACTTGAAGAATGGCACATAAAATGTGAGCCAGCACTGCCATTGAAATAAGACTTTCTGCCCTCCCCTCGCCCCAGCCGTCCGTGCCCGCTCTCTCCTGTGTGTTGGCACCCCCCTTTGTACAGTGAACCTGCACAGGGGAGCGATTGGCTTGCAATTAGACTTCAATGAAAATTGCTAAACTGTGATCCRAATCAGTCCTCGGATCTGAGGCACCATGAGGCAACAGGAGCCCTTGCGAGAGGGGCCGGGATGTCTGGCTCCTTTCGGCAGGAGCGCTGGCTGAACAGGCCCCTGCAACCGTGGGCTGCCCAGGGCTGTGGGGTTGCCTCACTGCTCTCTGGTTGCTCAACGCCCAACAAGGCTGCAGCTCCTAAGTGCCTCTGTGGGTTTAAMTTTGGGGATTTTCAGTAAGGCAAGGGCTTGAAGTGATGTCTCCCAAGTGCTGGCCTGGGGCAGGAGCCTCCTGAGCCCTGGCACTGCAGAGATGCTGCCCAGCAGGCTGTAGATGTGACTGCCTGTGTCTCCTTCCTCCTTCAGTGTGCTCTAAGTCAGGATACGAGTTGAAGGGAGGCTAGATCCAGCGCTCCATCACAGAGCAGGCAGGCCTGGAAGGGACGTCGGAAGGCTAGTGAGCGTAGGACTCCTCTGCTGGAAAGGGATCTTCATTCTCCAGCTAGGTTTCTACAAGAGCTTTGAGTCTATTTTCCAACTGACTGTGCTGTCCTCCCTTGATGTTAGCAACAGCAGTGCTGGCCCTGGGCTGCACCCTCTGAAAGCTATTCCAGGCTACGAAGTCAACAAAACTGGCCTGGTTTCTCACAGAGAGAAGAGAAGGGAGTATTTTTCTGCCAGCCTGTGGAGGGACTGGCAGAGCAGCAGTATCAGTGCAGGGTAAGGGTGGCAAGCAGGACATTGTCCTATCTGTGCAAGCTAGGATAAGAACCATGGTGAAAGGTGTAGAGAGGGAAAGTCAAGAGACACAAAGGTCTTGCAGGTCCTACCTGATGATTATCTCTGGAAGAGATGGTGATTGCTCATCAGCCAGCACATTGCATCAGGAGTGTGTTACACCAACCTGCTCCATCCTACTGCCTCAAGGCACCGTGAGCTCCACCCAACTCATCTACCACAGATAAAAGTTTCTGAAAAGCCTCCCGGATGGAGATGCCACAGTCTCGACAGGTAGTTGGTACAGTCTGGATCATAGCTGTCCTTGCAGTTGTTAAAACAATAGAAAGTGTTCCCTAGCCTCTCACCTCAGTCCATTGCCTCCAGTTAGTCCCCAAGATACACACACACACACACAGACACACACACACAAAAAAAGGGCTTATTTCTCTTCTTTCAGTCTCCTTTCATAAAACTATGAGCCTCTGGGAGAGCTTAAGTAGAGTTGTTGAAGCCTGGCCTTGGTCTGCTGCCACAGGCCTCTTGGCCATCTTCAAGGCTCTTGATCTCTTGATGCACAAGCAGCTATGGGAGACACAGCTTGTTTCCCACTGCATGTTTCTGCAGACTCTGAGTAGTCTTTCCCTTGGAAAAGTCTGTTTCTCTCAGCCTATCCCTGTTGTGAAACCCTCCATAACCCTGTGCCTTTGCCTGCATACAGAGGGACCTTCATTGAGTTTCGCAACGGGATGCTGAACATCTCCCCCATCGGTCGGAGCTGCACCCCGGAGGAGCGAATCGAGTTCTCCGAGTTGGACAAGGTGTGCGGGCCTGTCCTGGGCTCACCCTCCCCTTCTCTGCTGGTCTTGCACCATCACAGCTCTTAGGGCCTGCTGCTTCTCCCCTGCCCAAGGGAAGGATCCCAGCTCCAAGCTGCGCGGCAGGCCAACACGCGCAGCAAGGTGGAGGCAGGATTGCTGCTCAGAAAGTCTAAGGAGAGATATAGATAAAGGGGAGAATTTAGCTTTGTTGGGGGTTCCCAATGCAATGAGGCTGCCAGCAGTGTTCCTTGTGATGCAGGAGACTCCCAGCGACGGAGACACGTATTTCACAGGGGGTTCCTTGTGCACAACAAAGATGGAACCCGCCTAAAAACCTCAGAGAGCCCCAAGCTTCCCAGSACAGGCTGCCCCGCCAGGATGGCCCAGGAGCCCTCTTGCCTCTCCCGCTGACCTAGCCCTAAAAGACCTGGAAGACCTGGAACCAGTGGCCTGGGAGGGCCATGGCAGATCCCTGAAGTGTTTAGCCTGCCCTCAGAGCAGTTTCTACCTGTGGGAGCCTTCTTGGGAAACAGGGATCAGGCAGATGTTGCAAGACATGTAAACAAAGCCAGAAACTTTGGGTTGGGAAGCTGACTTCTGGGAAGCTGAAGCAGCGGCATTTCACTGCCAAGGGATGTGTGTGGTCTGCTCTTCCCAGTAGCCTGCTGAAGCTGGCCTAAGCTAGCGTCCTTATAAGCAGAGCATGGGGCTGCTTATTCCAGCAGCGTGGGTGAAAGCTGCTTAAACAGCGTCCAGCTCCCAAGGAGGAGGGGATTGCACCCTGGGAACTGAAGCCATCAGCAGAATGGCCATTCAGGATCCTGCAGAACACAGAGAGTTCCCGGGGCACTCTGGAAGTGGAGAGCGGGAGTGGGGTCAGAGCAGAGAAATGCACCGGAGCTGGTGCCCAGTGAGCTCCTTTCAACAGACTGGCAACATCCAGTTATTCATTCAGACCCCTCTATTTTTCCTTCTCTGTAGAAAGAGCGGATCCGGGAGAAGTTTGTGGCTGCTCTGCAGAGGGAGTTTGCCGGCAAAGGCCTGCGCTTCTCTCGAGGTGAGCAGGGGGTGYAACCCCGGCTTCGCGCTGGCCTCTCTACTCTGTGTCCCCTTAAATTCTGGGAGAGGGAGCAGGGATMTTGGCTCTTCCCTCCAGGGGCTTGGTTGGAGCTGTGCTTCCCGGRGGAGCTTCCATTCCTGCGGAGCTGTTCCAGGGGTGTCGCGTCCACCGCAGGGCAGTGGGCAGGGAGCAAACCGTGGATGTTGTTCCCAGGGAATCGGCCGTGCAGAGGGGTTTCTGCCCGGCGGTGTTTTCCATGCCTCTCCCAGCCTTGTTCTGTTCCAATGTGTCTGCTTTGGCTCAATCAGGAGCGGCAGGGTAGCCGGCGGAGCTCCAGGCATGTCCCGGCCTCCGCGGGGCTCCCCTGGGAATGCAGCGGGATGAGCGAGGAGGGAGCCTCGCGCGCTGCTGCGCTCCGGGAATCTGCAGCTCCGTGGCCTTTTGCAGGGCCGCTTCTCGGGCCGGAGCTGCACTTCTGCAGCCGGCTTAGCAGGGTGAGGAAGGGCAGGAGGGGCTCAGCTGTGCTGGCAATGGACGAGGAGGATAACGAGGTTCTGTAAGTGGTGGGGCTRAACTGGGAAGAGACTCTTGGCGGAGAGGGCGGGCGTGTGTTAACATAAGGAGGTCCTGCGTGGAAATCCAGCCAGAGGACAAGGGGGTGACGGGGCTGGTGACGCTCCGCTCCTGGCCCTGCCTGTACAGAGCTCTTGGCCCTGTGGTCTTCCGAGAGCATCCCCCATCCCGAGTGTTCCTCCCCTCTCCCCTCAGCATCCTGCCAAGAGTGTCCTGTGCAGCCTGCAGCATCGACACGGGCTGTTTGTCAGAGCAGAGGAAGCCAAAGGGCCCTCGGCCGTGTCCGAAGGACGCAGGGGACAGGGGCAGGGCAATGGGAAGGTGATGGGAGCTGCAGGTTACCCTGCAGAGGAAGCACGGGGTGGCTCGGGTCAGGCATCCAAAAGCAAGGATGGGCCTCTGGTGAGGCTCCCAGGGCCTCATCATGGGCTTGGAGGGCACGAGCCCCGGAGGTGACGGGGCTCTGGGCGCCGTGCCTTGCTCAGAGCAGGGGCAGTGCTTGTGGTCCTCGCTGCAGGCCTCCCTCCCGCTCTGTCTGATTTTCCCCCTGCTGCAGCTGCGTCAGGAGCCATGCTTGCTGCGCAGCTCTATTGGAAAGGACAGAACCCAGAGAAACGCTGCATTTTTCATAGGTAATAACTCTGGATAGCAAAAGAGGAAGGGCTTTGAGAGCACTGTCCCAGAAAATGGGTGTTCAGGGTTATTTCTCGCTCTGCTGCAGGCTCCAYGTGAGCCTGGACCGTTCCTGATCCCCTAGGGCACTTGCCTTGATCCTTGCCTGGATCAGCCAGGCTCCTGGTGAATCCCCTGCCCCGTGCTGGGYGTGCAGGCTCCTTCCCCTGTGCATGGGGAACGGGCAGCACGTTCAGGACCCCAACCCCTCTTCCAGCAGCAGGAAAGGGTTGGCTTCAAAGCTCTCTCCCACAGGACACGGAGCACCCCAGGGGATGGGGATGTGCTGCGTGGGCACAGTGAGTGCCCCAAGGCGGAGCAGGGGTGACATGGTCTGACSCAGGGCCGGCTTCTGACCCGTTTAGACTGTGCTGTGCATGCGGGTGTTCGCCCGTGTGTGTGCCCCCCGGGAAAGCTCCCGCACCGCCGCGCCTCTGCCGTGGCACTCCGAGCGCGCAGCCAGCGCGGTCATTGCAGAGACATCAGGGAGAGCCGCACGGGAGCCCAGYGCGCAGCCTGATGCCCAAATCCCTCTGCGGACGGACACGGACTCGGCGCCCGCTCCTGCCGCACGCCGGGGGCCGAGCGCGTCGGCGCGGATCAGTGAGGCCTAATCCCCGCCTGGGCGCCCTGCAGAGCCGCGTGTCGCGCTCCCCGCCGTGCCCGCCGGCTGCCGCTGCCACCCGCGCCAGCCGCGCGCGGATGTCACCGCAGCCCTGCTGATGTCACCCCCGCCGGTTGCCATGGAAACAGCACGGTCCYGTCACGGGCTGCCGCGGAGGCGGGTGGAGGCCGCGGTGCTGGAGGGTGCCCCGCGCGCACCCACCCCCAGTCCCGAGCAGGGGTCTGGCCGCGCCGCCCGACGCTTCTCGCCCTGCTCGCAGGGGGCATGATCAGCTTCGACGTCTTCCCCGAGGGCTGGGACAAGCGCTACTGCCTCGACGTGCTTGACGACGAGCRCTTTGACACCATCCACTTCTTTGGCAACGAGACGACCCCCGTGAGTATCCCCAAGATGGAGCCTCCATCTCCTTTCCAAATGCGCGCCGTGCCGAGCTGCTCCCTCGCTGCTCCCTGTGCTGGAGCCTCTGCCAGTGGCCGACAGACCTCTAGCGGTGCGGGAGGAGAGATGCTGTCGCCTGGGCACGTTTGCAGCGGGCTCGTAATGTTTGCAAATCCATCTGCATGGTGCCAAAATCACAGTGGATTTGCTGTGCTAGGTCTGCATCGGAGGTGCTTGCCCCGCTGCAGCACACGCTGGTGGTGTCAGACCTTCCTGGGGCCACCAAGACCCAGAAGTCAAGCCCCAAACACCAAAGAGAGGCTTTTCAGGAATGACTCTGCCTTCCCTTTAGCCTGGTGGGGGGCGATGCTTTCCTGCTGCTTAGCCACCCACTTAGTGCTTTCCCTTCCAGATGCTGCCAGACGTGCCCACCCCATCTCCTGGTAGACCCTTCATGAACAGGGCTGGGGTTGCCCCTGCCCTCCCAGACAAGCCGTGCTGGCCTAAGACCTTCCCGGCCTTCCCAGGGGATGCAGTGCTCTCCAGCACTCCAAGGTGGCCCAGAAGAGGGGCAGCAAGGGGGCGGGAGCCAGTGCATGGGTAGCGGGGGATCCAGCAGAGCTTGAGCAGCCCGTTCCCGCAGGGCTGCTGCCTGCCGGGATGCTGCACGGGAACGTGCTCYCAGCCCAGCACCGGGAGACCTGCCCTGCAGCAGCAAATGGAGGCTCCAGGCAGGACAGAACACTCTGTGGGCTGCTGGAGGAGGCCCCAGCGAGGCTTTGCTAACGTTTTCSCTGTTTTCTCCTTCAGGGAGGGAACGATTATGAAATCTATGATGATCCCCGAACAGTGGGACATAGTGTCCAGTGCCCCCAGGACACCGTCCAGCGCTGCCGCGAGATCTTCTTTCCAGAGAGAGCTAATGAGTGCTGACTGGGAGATGCCTGCAGCCCTTCTCCGCCACTCTCCTCCCCCATGAGGAAAAGCACCTTCACTTGGGAAATCTGCTCAGGGTAGACTGGAAGGCACTTCCAGAGGCGGTGGGGATTTAGTGTGTGAATGCGGGTGGGCGTGCAGAAGCGGGGCTCCGTTGTTCAGCCCTTCAGCACACCCCATCTATGGCTGGGCAAGAGAGAGGCCCAGTCTCCAGAAAAACTCTTCTAGTCTAGGCCTGGGTGGGAGGCAATAGCTGCTTTCTTGATCTGAGAGCATTTGAAATGGTTAGTCATGACAGTGTGCGTGTCCCTCTCTTGCTCCCTCCCCCTTTTCTCTTCTTGCTCGCTCTGCTTGGCTTAACATTGCTGCACAAGGGAATGTGCATCTCGCATCTCTCTCCCTCTTTCCCTTTGACAGGGAGGACGGCTGTGCTCGGGCTCCAGGCACTCTCTGGGGAAGCAAGGTGCAGTTTGCTCCAAGCCCCTGGTAGGAAGGGACAGCAGCCACCCCAGCTTGTTGCAGTGACATCCTAGCAGAGAGGGACAAGGTGTCCGCATTGTCCCAAGCCATCGGGGCCTGTGTGCATCCCTCACCTCAGCTCCACGCAGGGACAGTCCTTACACTGGCCTAGGAATTGATTTTTTTTTTAAATGGCTGTGCTCCTACTCTGGGTTTTGCTCAGGTGCCTGAAGAAACTGGTGAACCTCATGGCAGAAGAGTGGCTGCAGTGGGCTTCATGTCCTGCAGAAGCTGCCAAGGCTGCCAGCTGCACTGGCTGGAGGACCCCAGGTGTTTGGTGAGCGTAGGGCACTTTATGGGAAGACAGGGCAGACACCAGCAGTCTTCTCACCCACACACATGTTGTTCAGGCGTTGGAGCCTCTGATGTGCCAGTTCCCAACCTATCCAAGGTATCCGTAACAGAGACTAATCTCCTTCCTTTCCTGTTATGTCCTTCTCCAAGATGTCTTCAGAGATGACCAGTAGAGCCCAGGACTGGTTCCTAGTGCCAGTGGATATATGTACTTCAGCAGTACCGTCCAAACCTGCCTTTCCCACTACCCCTTCCCTACCCTCTCACTTCACACGGCCGGCCGCCTTTAGGGTGGCAGTGATTCAGAGTGTCTCTCACATGTCCTCATCTCCTTTCTTCTTCTGGGTCTTCATGCGTGGCAAAGCTAAACCTCTCAGTGTCCTCCCCCTCACACTGCCCTGGCTGTCACGCTGGGGTGGCCCTCGTCACAGCTCGGTGCTCAGCGAGACACTTGGGGACCCTCGCCAGGGAGGTGCCCTCCKTACAGCTGCCTGGGGGACAAGTACCCGCTGTTTGTGCCCCAGAGGTTCCTGCAAAACCTCACCACGTTGGAAGCTTTTCTCACCATGTCCCTGCCAATGTCACTGTCCCCGCTGAGCTGTTACTGTCTTCTGTATTTCCTCTTGTTCCTACTTCCCTTGCACTCCAACTGCCTCTCCCTTGTAGCCCAGTTGCTCTTTGCACCTAGTAGATGGGCCGCAGAGAGAGATTTCCCAGCTGGCTACCACTTAACCAAGGGACCAAGTTGCTCAGACAAGACACGTTGGTGCTTTTAGATCTGGGRCATGGCAGGAGCCTGAGTGGACCTYGGTACACTCGCCTGGCCACGGTCACAAGAGCAGGGTGCTGATGGCCGGCACTGTCAGGGTGCTTTTCTTCTCCATTTGACCCTACCTCCTAACTCCACAACCCATCAAGTCTCTAATGCATCGAGTCTGCATGAGTGCGTTGGTCTGCCAGGCATCCAGCCATCCCCAACGGATGCACCCGCTCCTCCGTCCACCCAGACAAAATTTCTGAGTGGGAGAAGAGGGCCTGTTGGAGAAGCCTGACACGTTTTTAGACCACAGACCACTGTTTTTAGCCCTCTGGGGCAACCTTCATGGAGGAGTCAAGTTTTGTGGTTCTTCCTTTTCTGTTTAACTGTGGATCAGGTTACATGTGGTTTTCTTGTTTTCTTTTGCATTTTTCTTTTTGTTCTTTTTTTTTTTTCTGTTTTGTTCTTTTTTTTTTTTGTTTTCCTGTGAGTGTATCCCAAGTCAGCAGGATCTCTGGAGAGCTCCATGGTGTTGGCGGCCAGGCTCTGACCCTAACGGTGCAAGACATCACGGCGGCCCTGGGGCCTGAGCTGACAAGTGCACGTGAAGGGAGAAGCAGGCTCTGTCCCACACCGCTCCCGGTGGCATTGCTGGGTGTGGGGATCAGGAAGTTTTCCCTTTCCCAGTGTCCTCGGCATTACCCTGAGCTCAGGCTAGTGGGGAGCACGTCCCGCCAGGAGATCCCTGTGTTCCTGGAGGGAGAGGAGGGGGAATCGCAAACCCTGTGGATCCCTGGGTCTCGAGGCACTGAGATGCTGCTATGGAGGTGGCTGAACACTGGATGTGGCACGAGGCCACTGGGAAGCAGAGGGGCTCCCCAGGATGCCCCCATGGAGCAGCGGAGGCAAGAGCGGGTGCTCCGTGGTGCTGAGGATGCGCGGGGAGGATTTCCCGGCGTGAGCGGGCGGGTGTGGGGGCCCCGCAGTGGGATCCGTGTGGCCGTGCGGTTCTGTATCCCTGCGGACGGACAGTTCCTGTCTGACTGATGCTAACTGTTAAATAGGAAATATATTTAAACACAGGTATATATATATTATATATATATAAAATCAATCCCATTAAAGCTGTCACACCCATGGAGGGAGCGTGTGTTTTGTGCCAGGCTCTGCTCCGGCCCCTGAGCGCTGGGGACAAGTGGCAGCAAGGGGAAAGCACTGAGCCCTGTGGCCAGCGAAGGGGACCTCGATACCCCTCATGGCTGGAGAGGCTCCCGCTGCTCCTGCGTCACACCAGCCTCGCGCTCCCACCTGCTGCTCCCACCGTCCACGCTGGCAGCCCTCCGGCCCATCCCGTCCTGTCCCGCGGCGCGCGCGCACACAGAGCCAGCGCCGGCAGGGCACGCGGGAGAGTCACTTTTAATGGATTATTGCCAACGTTACAAAGGTCGACACGAGGCCAGACAGGCGGGAACCACACCAGAGTTGTAAAAACACCAACAATTCTAGGGGTTTAGTTTATTTCCAAAAAAAAAAAAAAAGAAAGAAAATTCAATGTTTGTCTTGGCCAAGCTGCCCGCGTGTCCGGGGAGGCCGGAGCCGGCGCGGTATCGCCGGAGCTCCGGGGAATGGCCGTGGTTCACTCGGCAGCGGGTGGAGGTTTGGGGGAGCCAAGGCAGCCGGGAGCAAGTCCGGGGTTCGGGGCGGCAGGGTGCCCGATCCGCATCGCCCGGAGCCGTCCCGCCCCACGCTGGGTGGGGTGGCCGTTGCCCCCCTGTTTTTCTTTTCCCCCGTCATGGCAGACCCCGCTGCTGCCGCAGAAAGGTTGAAAATGTAAAACGTGCCCRTTTGGCAGTGGCTGTGCTGACTTTTGCCCAGGCCCTCGGTCAGGCCTCTGCTCCTCGTGGTGCCAGCRGTTCCCACAGGGAACCAGGGAATGGTCCCCGTCCTCCCCACTCCTCCGGAGCGCCGGGGTCCGCGTGGCCAGGACGTGGYGGAGAAGACCAAAACTCGACGGTTGTGCTTCATACACGAGACCCTGTCTACACCAAGGGGGCAGGGGGAGTCCGCGGGCGGCCCGAGCCGGGGAAGGCACCGCGGCGGGGGCTGCGAGCGCCCCGGCCCGCCGGCCCCTCTCCTGCTGCCCCACGGCAAACTACAGACACACACACACACACACACACACGTGGAGGGGCGTTCCCACGGGGCAGCGGGGACGGGGACGGGAGAGGGGAAGGAGCCGTGGCCCCCAAAGCCAGCTCAGCTCGGTCCAAGGACAGTGCGTCGGCTGCCGCACACGGCCACGGGGGACATGAGTGCAGCCGGGCTCAGCCCCATGGCGCCGGGGGCTGCTCAGCTCCTGGGCTCGSTCTCAGCACTCGGGGCAGCAGTGACAGGGCCGCCGGCCATCCCCAGTCACCGCTGTGGGGACACACGTGCCCGTGGGGCTGGCAATGGGGACTGGCCAGCGCCTGCAGCGAGCGGAGCCCCCGTGCACCCCAGAGCACTTACCCTTGAACGCTGGGTTGCTTTTCCCCTTAAAACTCATCTTTTTCCTTCTTTAAGCCACTCTGCTTTTCTCTTCTTGCCTCTGGAGCTCATGGGGCAGCACGTCCCCATCTCAGGGCATCACCAAGGGTTGAGCCCCGCCAGGCCCCCGTGGGGATGTGCGTGCTCGGCGGCACCGAGCGCCCCCAAAAGAGCCCCGCAAAACCTGAGGCACCCCAGGATTTATAGGAAATAACCCACTGCTRGTCCGGATGGTGCCCGTTCCTCCTGCCTCTCGCTCTCCCGGTCTGAGCTGGTGGAGACGTTAAAAACAGACTGCAAAAACTAACACGGAAACGAGTCACCCTTCTCCCGGCCGAGTGACAGACCCAAGTTCCGAGCGACAGGGAAGGGAGCGGGAAGGACTCGGCGGCCCCCATCCCAGCTCCGTGAAGCTCAGCTCCGCACGCGGCCCTGGCACTTTCCYGCACCACATCCCTGGGGACCGGGGTGCTGCGGGGGCGGCCGAATCGTGGGGCAGCGGGGTGCCGGGGAGGGGGCACAGAGGGTGGGACAGACAGACAGACATTAAGGAAACGGTAACGGTATAAAAGACAGCGGCCGCAGGCACCGACGTGCCTTGGGGCAGCCCCGGCCGCCCCGGCTCCGCGCTCACCGCGGCGCCCCGCGCGGCCGCCTAGGAGCCGATGATCTGGCCGGACCACGTCTCGTGCTTCGCGTGGGGCGCCAGGTTGGTGAGCACCACCTCCACGGCCTGCAGCTTCTGGTTCTTGGGCGGGATGGGGCACACTTTGTACGTCACCTCGTCGCCCTCCACTGGCACGTACTCGCCCTCGATGCTGGGGGGAGAGGACGGGCCGTGGGGCCATGGCACGGACACCCGGCCTGGCCCCGCGCTTGCCTGGCACCACATGCTGTGYGTGGGCACCCGGATTTGTGCACCCTGCGGGTGTCCCCCCACCCAGGACTTACTCGGAGACGTGAACAAAAATGTCCTCTGTGCCATTCTCGGGGGTGATGAAGCCGTGGCCCTGGGAGCGCGAGAACTGCTTGCAGACGCCCTTGAAGATGGGGCCGGCGGAGGCACGAGCCGTCCTGCAGGAGGGGAGAGAGCAGGAGAGCTCATCCGGGAGCACGCCGGGCACGCGCCGGCACCGGCATCGGCATCGCGCCGAGCAGCTCAGCCATGAGCCGCCACGGCAGGTTTCCTAAAGAATAATTAAAATTGGGGCATTTCTTCCCCACGAGGAGCTGTGGGACGGCACCACTCACACATTTGGGATGCAGAAACYCCTTGACCCAGTGCACTCCTGCACATTCCCAAACAAACAACACAGCCAGGCCTTCTCACCGGAGACAAGTAACACCACCAGGCCTGCCCAGAGCCCACGGGGCCTTCCTCACGGTGAGGAAGGCCAAGTTCCCATGCCCAAGGGCTACTTACGCCGAGTACGTCCTGGTCCTCTTGGTGGGCAGCGGGCTGGGCAGGTCGCGCAGCAGGAGGTTGCCGCGCTCCCACACGCGGCTGCCCTCGCGCTGGAAGGGGAACGTGGGCCACACGGGCGACTTGGGCGAGTGCAGCGGCGGCACGGCCGGCGGCGCGCCGGGCTCGGACGACATGGCGGGGCCGGCGGGAGGCTCCGTGGCGGCAGCAGCGGGGGCCCCGGCTCACGGCCGCGCGCCGCGGCGGCCTCCGACCTGGCGAGGAGCGAGGGAGAAGCCGTGAGCAGCCCCGCGGCCGCAATAACAGCAATAACAGCAGTAAGAAACACCACATAATTCAAGAGATTTTTGCAGCAGCTTTTGCCAGGCGTTAACTGCCCTGCTCAGGAGAAACGCTGTCCTCTCGCCGCTGCAAAGCCYGTCTCCAGATGCTTCACTGCCATCGGTCTGGCCAGCAGCAGTAGCTGAGGTTTTTCCCCAGAAGACAAGGTACCTCACTCCTAAAACCATCTCCACGCTCTGACACAGCTCTCCTAGCCATGGAAAACTGCTTAGCAGTACCCAGCGCCCTCGCTGTCATTTTGGGGCACCAGAAAATCTCACCTGTGCTAGCAAACCAATGTGGAAATGCATCASTAGGGGAGAAGAGGTGGTTATGCCCATTTTTCTTACCTGAGAAGCAGGCGCCAAGGCAAGGGTGATCCCTGGTGYGTGGTTCAAGCCCTAACCCCAGCCCCAGACACGCCTGCCCGTAATGGCACAGGGAGGCTCTCGCAGAGCCCTCGTCACTGTGCGCACAGTGTTGAGTGCCCTGCTGCCACCCTTGGTAGCAACACATGGCCAGGAGCCTCCTCCCTCCCCACTGCCCCAGGCACTCCCCATTCCCGGCAACAACYCTCATCAGCGGGCCCAGTTTTTACCAGGACTTCAGGGTTTGGCAAAAAGTTACACTCTTACCCCAAATAGAGCGAACCCCCTGCCCTGGCCTTGCAAGAGGCTTTGCAGCCCTCGTGCTAGAGCGGAGCGGGGCAGACCCGCGCCGGCACCGCGGCTGCGTCGCTGCCGAGGCAGCCGTGGGGCAGGCGCTGCAGGACGCCGGGCACCGCGGCCGCGCGCTGGGGCTCCGGCAGCGGCGCTCCCGGCAGTTCCGACGCGCTGGGGCTYCRGCAGCGGCGCTCCCGGCAGTTCCAACAGCCCCTCCTCAGCTCTCGGATCCCCTTTCCGTCTGCTTCAGGCCGAGCTCCCTGACACCGGCACAGAGGGCTGCTCCGGGACTTGTCCACCAGGTCCCCGGCCAGGGGCTTCCCCGTGCCCCCGAGTGGAGCAGCGTGTGCCCTGCATCGCGCTCGCCGTCCCCAAGTCCCCACAGGGCTGCGTGGTGCCTTCAGAGCTCACCCTGCCAGACGTGCTTCATGCTCCACAAAACCCAGAGGGTTTCTGGGTTTTATACATGTGCTTTCTGACTCATTCGCGGCCCCTGGAGAAGTGGAGTCCTTGGGGAGCGTGCGGAAGGGGGTCACCTCCATGCCAAAAATAGCAGGCACCAAGGGCACAGGAGGCACTTTCTGGAGCAGCTGCGGGTTCAGGCAGGACACGCAGGCAGCTTGTCCTCCCTCACCACGCACACACACTCACCCAGACCCCAGCCCCAGCCCGGCTGGGGCTCCATCCACATCTAGCTGTCGTTGTAGCAGCACCGCTCATGAGCCTTGCAAAGCCTGAAGGCAGGTGGCTCTGCTCCTTCCACCCTGGCCAATGCCACCTTTCCTGGGGAGCCTGGCTCCTTTGGGCGCTGGGGTACCCCGGAGCTCCAGAGAAGCGCGACGAGTTGGGGGATCCAGCCCTCRAGCCCAGGTGACGTTGTGGCGCTGCCACCACAGGGATTGCCGGATTCTCCAAGGCAAAACAAAGATAAGAGAAGAACAGGAAGGCAGGAAGGAGGCAGGGGAGCCCGGCAAAGACAGAATGAGCATGGTCCRGGCACAAGAAGGGACAGCAGAACGGGGCTTGTGCCAGAAGGGCCTGGTTTACCCTTGGGACCAGCCTTGGCCAGAGGCCCAGGGGCGCCCCAAGAAGCTCTGCGGCTCAGGGGAGCCCCTGGCACCCGCACTGGATGGGGACTGGCGCACGGAGAGCCAGGGCGCTCCCAGATCCGGCCCAACGCAACGCGGCGACCGCGGCTCCCCAGCCACGCGGCAAATCCTGTGCTGCTGCCGCCACTGAGGCAGGCAAGAGAGGAGGTGCTCGCACAGGAGGCCTCGTGCTGTAGCTGCTGCCAAGACAAGACCTGAGGCTCCAAGCCTCCTGCTTCCCGTCTATTCCCACCAAGCAGCACGAGCACTGGCGGCTGCTCAAGTCTGCTTCAATGTGAGCCGGTGGGAACTGTCTCGGCAGCTCATGGAAGAGGAAATCACCCCTGCCTGGGGCCACTGAGCCTTGCATGGGGCTGCTGTGACCACCCTGGGCACCCTGCGAGGGACACCGGGACCCCTGGACCAGGGAGCTCCGCTCGCTGTCATGCAGCAGGAGCGGGACGCCATGGCTCGGGGAGACATCCAGGCACGCGGGTCTCCCGGATCAGCGGAGAGCTCCTCTCACCCTCTACCACCAAGCTTGCTCTGAGATAGGCGGTGGTGCAGGGGGGCCCGTGGGGTGCTCCTGGCAGGGCAAGCTGCCCTTCTCCACTGAGTGACCTGCATTTGCCCCACAAGCTCGGCACTTTTGCCCGGGGACACAAGAGGCACCCTGGGGKGCTCCAGCTGTGCCAAAGAGGGGCAGCCATGGAAATGCGTCTCTACTGCATAGGTTTCTTGCCCCAGTGCGGGGACATTCTGTTAGAAGAGAGAAACCCTGTATAGCAAAAGGAAGACCCTTAAGCCTGACAGTGGCTCATCATGGATAGGGATGAGAGTGGGGACATAGGTGCATGGAGGCAGTGGGATCTCCATCCCCAGAGATATGCAGCGTCTGCCTGGGTACGGTCCTGAGCAACCTCCTCCTACTTGGAAATTACATYTAGATTTGAAACAGTGAGAGGGAAGGGTTGGAGCAGAGACCCCCAGGTCAACCTGCATTATTTCACATTTCTAGGTGGCAAAAAGGGAGGAAGTGACAGGGGATTCCTCTTGCATGGTGTTTGCACATCACGTTATCCGAGGTCTTGTGTGGGGTGCACCRCCCCAGACACCCACAGAGCGCCCTGGTTTGGAGCCAACCTTTGTGCCCAAGGCTACGGCCAGGCTGGTGCCTCTCCGGCAGCGAGACGGAGCGGGAGCGTTGGCACGAGGGGCGCTCCGRCGCCATAGCCAAGCTCCAGCCTCATTTAAATCCCCGCAGCAAACAAAGGAACCGGGGAAATTAAACTCATGGCAAGGAAGGGCTGGGGGAAGCGGGGAGCTGTGAGCATGTCATCTCCGGAGTCTCCTCCCCTTCCAGGGGAGCCGGAGCGGCTCCCAGCCCTCCCTGCCGTGCGCCCCACATCCCGGCGGCTGCATCGCCCTCCGCGCAGCCCTAGCGGGCGACACGCAGCAGGCKCTGGGGCAGCAGAGGCTCTTTTCCCGTCTCTCCCATTGCTGGCATTTGCTCCAAGCTCTGACCGGGGCTGAGAGCCTCCTGCACGAGCCCTGGCCTGGAGAASGGGCACCACGGACAACCCGTGCTCCGGCACGCACCGGGTCCATCCCGTGTGCGTGCGGATGAAATCCAGGTCACCCGAGCGGCCGAGGACAGCGGGATGCAGCCGGCTGGGCCGTGGGGCGCCAGAGGGCTTCCCTGCACAGCAACCGGCCACCGTGCACCTCCATCCCATCCCATCCCACCCCATCCCACCCCATCCCTTGCTCCTCCTTCTGCAGGTCACGGCTTCACCCTGGTGCCGAAGGCAACAGCCCTCGGAGCCCAGGACGTTGCTGAGACCACCCTTGGGCGCCAAGGAGGATGCCCATGCACCCACCCTCCTCCCCAGAGATCTAATCCACCAATGAAGCCCCCGGCCCCCAGAGCAAAACTGCTATTTTTGTTTCCTTTCTCAGGTGCCCCGGTGGCAGAGAGCGGCTTTTGTGTTTTTCCAAGGGAGCGTTTGGGAGCGGGGCTGACAGGCAGCCGCGCTCCGTCAGAGACTACGCAAAACCCAGGCCAATTAACGCCGACAGGCACTAGACACATCGCCTTTCATCTGGAGATCCAAGCGCCCCATTCATCACGCTGCCCTCAAAGGGCTGCCGGGTGTCAAACTGAAATCCCTGTCTCCCTCGCTCGCTCTCGCCCCCGTTTCCACTCAAAACGCCGTGACTCAGGCGCTGGCTGTGACCCCGTTTAACCAAACACCCTGTCAGGCTCCCCGGGAAGGGGAAGGAGCCCTTGGAAGAGGCACCGGCCTCGCTGCTCCTCCCTGCCCGCTGCTCCCCAGGCTCTCGCGGCAGCGAAGGAAGCCCCCCAGACGTCACTCTGGAGCACATATTTAAGGGGCTCCGTGTCCTCAGCGGCTCTTCTTTGTGCTCTCTCCGAGGGGCTGGGGGGGCTCGAGGGGCTGTGACGCTCTGGGCCCTCCCGGCTCGCCCTGGGCYCCCACATCCACGGCAAAGCCGGCGAGGTGCCGTGCGCTGCCGGCCGCCCTCACGGCCCCCTCTCCCCAGCATTCCCGCTCCCTCGCCGCTGACCGCCTGGGGCTTGTTTTCCCGCTGCTGCTTTTCCCAGCAAGGTCTCACTCCCTGCCTCTCTGTTGCCTCTTCCCCAGCTGCCGTGAGCTCCAGAGCCTCTGGTTTAGGAAGCGGGGGCTTGCTCGGGTTTCCCTTCCTCAGGGGTAGGGATAAAAGGGAGCATTTTCCGCAGCCACCTCCCAAGCCCTTGCGGGGTCGGGAGCAGCGGCAGCCGTTTGCTGGCCCGTCGCCATCCTCATCCTCGCCTGCTGCCATCCTCATCCTCGGGGAGGCCGGTCCCCGCCGCGAGCCCGCGCCGTCTAGACGGCGTCTGAACAAGCGAGCGAGCGAGCGAGCGAGCGCCCTCCCTGCACACGCAGCGCGGCGCCCGCCCCGCCACGGCGGCCGCAGACCCGGCGCCACGGAGCTTCCCCCCGGCACCGTGGAGCTTCCCCCCACGGAGCTTCCCTCCATGGAGCTTCCCGCCGTGGAGCTTCCCGCCGTGGAGCTTCCCTCCATGGAGCTTCCCGAAGCGGCCTGGTTAAGCACGGAGGTTCTCCCTGCGGTGCCTCGGCCACTGCTTTTCTCCGTGTCTCCTTGCAGGACGGCAGCCGCGGCGCCTGGCAGGTTTTTATAAATGTGGGCGCTGTCCGATGCTAATGAAAGCCTCCCCACTCCCCCCGCTCCCTGGGGTTTGGGGTTTTCAGCCCTTCAGAGCTAAATCACAATGCGAACGCTTTCCTTCACGTACCCCGCATGCTAAAAAGCCCTTCGCCGGGGCCGGTTGCCATCAGAAGAATAAACGGTCCGTTCACTTGGAATGCGCCGCGCGAGCTTCCCCTCCGCACCTAAGCCAATCCCGCTGCCAACTCCAAGGATCTTTGCTGAGAGAGTCTCGCCTACGGTGCAGCCTCGTTAGCGCTAAAATACGAATGTCACCTTTATGGACTGGGCATAAAAAGCTCCCCCAGCGAGCGCTGGATGCTCACGGGGGCTGTGGGGAGGACGAACAGGCTGCCACAAGCCAAGGGGAAGCGAAAGGAGAAGCCATCATGGAGGCACGAGGCACCTTTTAAGCACATATGCATCCATCCCAAAAACCCGGCTGGTGGGACATAGATAGATATTTTTAATTAAACTGGTGTCCATTCAAAGACCCCACGCGAGTGTCCTCATCCCCATCCTTCCTCCTTTGTGAAGGCACCTTGGTGCCTGCAGGAATGAACAGCGCGGGCAGCCCGGGGAAAGGCCAGCTCCAAGGGGGTTTAGCCGGGCACATTTTTGCAGATGACGCCCTCCCGTCTCCGCACGCGCCGAGCCGGGTGCCGGCTGCCCCTGCCCGCCCTGGCGAAGCCGCCGCTACCCCCTGCCAGCCGCGCCGCACGGGCAGCGCGGCCGCCGCCGAGTTATTGTTCCGAAGCCGCGCGAGGACCAACCGAGACGCAGCGGGGACGTGGCCCTTCGTCCGTGCGCCTCGCCGGCATCCAAAGAGAGCAAGCGGCGAGGCGGCAAACCCCAGCGCGCGCGGTTCCCAACCCCAGGGGCAAGCCCGGCACCCGCTGCGTGCCCTTACCTCCTCAGCAACCCCTGCCTGGCGGGCGCTGGGCTTTATCTGCAGAGCATCCGCGCGCGGGGCGGCTGCGGCTGCGGCTGCGGGGCCGGGAGCAGCCGCGTGGCCTGCGGCCCGGCGGCCTGCGCGGGCTCGGCGGTGCCGGCCGGGCGTACGCGTGCACGCTGCTGCACACCCCGCACGCCGGGTGTACGCTGCTGCACACCCCGCACACACACACACACACACACAGAGCGAGCCGCACGCCTGCCCTGACGTCAGGGAGCGGCCGGGGGGAGCGCAGGTGGGAGGGATTAGGCCGCTCTTTGATGCTCCGGGCTTAAAGGAGCAAGTGTGTGTGGGGGGATGGAGTGGGTTGACAGCCCTGTGTTCCGGGGATGTGTGGGGTGTGTGTGAGCGCTGCTTGCACTGCCTGGCATGCGGGGCATGATGTGGGGCTGGGGGGCACAGTGAGGGCGCACGGGCGGCAGGCCCTGCCGCCTTGTCTGCCCGTACCCAGGAGGGGTATGCTGCTGCTGCACATCCCCTCCGTGAGGTCCCCGATGGCCATGGGGGTCACATCACTACCCCTGGCACCCCAAACCCTGCTGACACCCCATAGACACCCACCCCGGTGGCCATGAGGGTCACATCGCTACCCCTGGCAAACACTGCTGCTGCCCCATAGATACCCTCCCCAGCAGCTGTGAGGATCACATCACTACCCCTGGCACCCCAAACCCCGCTGACACCCCACAGACACCCTCCCCAGTGGCTGTGAGGGTCACGTCGCTATCCCTGGGACCCCAAACCCCACTGCTGCCCCACAGACACTCTGCCTGGCAGCTGTCAGGGTCGTGTCACTACTTTTGGGACCCCAAACCTTGCTGCTGCCACCCCACAGACGCTCTCCCTGGCAGTGTGAGCTGGTGCCTGGGCCCCACTCCGGGCAGCCTCCAGCACCCAGGAATGCTGTGGTCACCTGTGCCTTACCGCTGCTATCAGGGTTATCCAGGTATTATTGGGGATCCCATTTCAAGGGATGGAATACACCAAGCTCCCAACACCAGGAACATCTTTCTTTCTGGTCTGCCTTTCGCCAGTGGGGTTACACTCAGGAGAGTCGCCTCCCTGGGCAGAGGCTGCACAGTAAATCGGCCGCAGCCCTTCCCTCTGCAGGGCACAGCACGACACGAGCCCTGCCTGCACCGAGGACGGGAATCGATAGCACGCACATCCATCGGGGACAGGGCAAGGAGTAATGGGGTTTAAATTGCACGAGCAAGATTGATGCCACACATTAGGAAACACTTTTGAACCGAACAGACARTTAATTGCTCAAGTAGATTGCCTGGGAAAGCACCACAGCCTCCAACACCGGAGGTTTTTAAAACCAGGCTGGGCAGGATTTGTGATGTTGGCCTCGCTCCGGAGCAGGAGGATGGAGCTCACCTGCAGCCCACCATGYAGGCCCCTCTAATCCTGGAGTCAAATCTGCAGGAATCCCAAACAGCTGTGGGGCAGGGGCTGTGTTGTGCAGAGCTCTCTTGGGTGTCTCCTGACAGAGGATGTTTGTGGCTTGGCTTTGGCTTCTCAGACATGTCCGTCTCCCTGAGCCTAATTACTCTGTGCAGCTGAATATGAGGGTATCAACTAGACCTGTTCCAGTGACAAGTCCCAGAGCCGCGTCACGGCATCTGAGCTGCATGGAAAGCCACAGGCACGTTGCAGAGCCGGGAGACAGGCTCGGGGCTGCTCTGCCTGGTGTGGGGAAGTCGAGGTTTACCTGTCAAGGTAGCAGGGGTGAGGCCACGGCCGTCCCGAGCGCTTCGGCAGGGGCACTGGGTGCCAAGGCAGAGGTGTCTCCCCCATGGCTCCCTCCACTGCTGCTGGGAGAGCTGATCCAGTCAGCACTGCCACAAGGGCTTGCAAGGTTTGTTCTCCTAAGCCTGAATCCTCTTCCAAGAGCCATCCTCTCCTGGGGGATTGGCACTTGCGTGCCCTCTTCCTCTCCGGGCACTCGCTTATGAGCTGGATGTTGCCTCAAACAACTCTTTGCTCTCGTTCTTTTGGCTTGTGCTTGGATGGCAGGTTCCTACGAGCTGCGCTGTTGTGTTGGGTTGGCCAAGGAAGCCTGGGGAGATGTCAGTGCATGAGGCACGTCACTGATACACAGCGAGAGGACATGAGGCAAGCAAATGAAATAATTTCTATAATAAGTTTAATATTTGTAGATCGAATATCCAAAAAAGCTGCATTTCCCACCTTATGTGTCGTACTGCAGGGTTAACTGTAAAGAGCTTGCAGCCCAGCAGCATGTGTGAAGCAAGATGAACTGGAGATGAATATCGGAATGTGACTCTGCCAAGTAGTCACTAAAGGCTTTAGACAGAAAATGTGCGGGGAACCAGGAGCTCACTTCACTAGAAGGTCGTTTTAGGCATGCACTGCAGTGGAAAAAGCAGAGTGTCTAACACATGTAAAAATGATAAAAGGAGACGAGTGGAAGCTTTGATCAAAAGAATGTGGGAGTGAGGGTGCTGGAGATGCCTGCAGAGACGGAAGAAAAGCAGGATGACGGAGGACTTTGTGCGTGAGGAGATACATAATTCTTTTGGAGTCAATCAAACTGGGGCCTAAGCAGTAGATGCAAATTACCACTCACCTCCTTCAAGTTCCTGAGTCATTTTCCCCCCACCTCAAACCATGAGAATGTGGAGGCAGAGGAGATTTTAAACAAAACAAAGCAAAATTTGGGCTTCTTTCATTTTCCTCATGGTTTCTGAGCCTTTGGGTAACTTCAGCTCCCGTTTTCAAGTTTTCCTCTATAGCTGCAAGAATAAGAAATATCTGGAATTTTCTTTAAGTGGCAGAAACATCCTTGGGCAATCACTAGGTTCCAGCAACTGAGACTGCAGAAAAACAACAAGCAAGAACCACATTCCCAAACACTGGAAAGCCATGATGCTACTGAGAGAATCTAGAGACTCGATATAGTTACAAATGCAGACTTCTGTACAGGCCCTTATGCAGATTTGTGGGGATTCATCGAATCAGAACTATTGGGACAAACAGAGACCGCTTAGCAAGATGAGTTCACGTCCTCCAACACCAAGACACCTGAACCACAGTATGAAATACAATGTACTTCTGAGCTGCTATAAATAGCGGAGTTTTCCAAAATGAAGTTTGGCTTTGGTTTGTGTTTTCACATTAGAGATGGTGCCTGTGACTGGGGCTGCCAGAAATACAGAATTCCTGCAGCAAGAAAAACGTAGGTAGCAGCAGTACAACACCCACCACGTGTCTCAGACCCAGGCAGACCTCTGTTTGGAGCAGAGGGGTTATCTGCAGAGGGTGAGAGTGGAAACCGTCCTCTACAGCCTATGGCATTACTGTCTGAGACTGAGAAACTGCCAATTAGGGCAAGCTCTGGTAKTGTTTGCAGCCTGTCTTAAGGCAATGAAGCTCATATGATCACGCCATCTGCCAGCTTTCTCCTCACACACTTCCACTCAGCTTCCCTGAGGGTCCTCTCAACGACACTAATCCCTGCAAGTTTCACCAAAACATGCAGCTGCATCGAGAGGAGGGATCCTGTTGGTGTCCAAGAAGCACTGCAGGGTTCAGCCTTTATCAGCCAGCAGAGAGGTGATGGAGAGAAAAAATTCTGAAAACCCTAGAAAAGTTTGCTTGATGTCTACGCTTTATGAGACGTTGCAAACCTAAGCATAAAACACAGGCCAGACGGAAAGGAGGTCCAGCAGAGCTTCTGGTCTCACAACTGTTTTTCTGTGGATTGAGCTGAAGTGAGATGCATTTGTCTTATAGAGGGTACTCTACAGATCCTGATGAAGCATGCTTATTGGCACATAAAAAGCACTAGCTCAAATTTGGACTAGAAATGTGATACGACTCCAAATTTCTGTCTCCTCTCAACCTCCAAATTTCTCCCAGGTATTCAGCCTCCTGTTCCCCTCTGCGTCTGCTCCAGTTTTAACTCTTTAGTTCTTGTATACAAATGCAGCCCAAGCAATCAGCTTTCTAAGATCAACACGGTATCAACTTCCACCTCCTTTTGTGATACTAAGCCAAGTTCTGATAGCCCTGCTGCCAGAAGAGGAACGTGGTCAGAAACTTTTCTCTCTTCCAAAAAAGTACCTATAGCCATGCACAAAAATGCACTCCCCTCTCCTCAAGCTGCAAGGTCAAACCTTGGGCTGACAGACGTACACGGGGCTCAGGACAGAACAGCAAAGGGACGTGGCACGTGTGCCAGCAAAGCTGGGCTGCTGAGATTAGAGCAGCAGCAACTGCACAGCAAGAGACAGGAGCCTTTGAAATGTATTCTGGAACTAGGACGAGAAGAGCAAGAAATGCTGCAGATTTGGGTTGAGGCGTCCTGGTAGAGAGGTGCCTGCTGCATTTGAGAGCTCAGAACCGAGAAACTAGGGGATGCTCCAAGGCAGGTGCCGCTGTGCTCGGATGACAGGGGAAAACTTGTTCCTGGCCCTTCCCTACAGCACCCCAATAAATGCAAACAGCAAAACACATACAAACCATCCATGTTTATCAAGAAAACATACAGATCCTGGCAACACAAGAGTAATTGTGAAGAGATCAGAAACTGGCAGACCAAGACAGGTGTCTTGTTAATAAGGCCCAGCCGTGACGCTTGCAACTTCGTTTTTCCTTTTCCTGCACCAAGACTGCTCAACATTTAATGATTCCCTATCTAAAACACTCGTTACTGCCCTAGTATGCGCTACTGGGGGGTGAAGGGGATGACACACTTAGTGTCTGCATCAAAGCCATCGTGCTGACAGTGCAGTTTTGACTGTCAGCCACCGAGATGTTTGGTTTTCCTTGCGACTCCTTTTTTTAAAACACACTTCAAACGATCTCCTCTCCTTTTTCACAGATTGTTTTCAGACATTAGCACATCTCCTTGTTTTCAAGAGTCCCTCATGCTGCTTCGTTTGCTGCAAAATGCACTGAAGGCTCTAACAGGATTTTTTTTTTTTTTCATTTTAATTAACACTCAGATTTCCACCTGGAATAAACTATTCCAGCTCTATGTGATGCCAATTTATACCTGATAAGAACCTTGACCTAAGCTTCATGCAGTTACCATTGTGAAAAACACCTTCTAAAGGTAAGTGTGATACAAACCCACCTGGTTTGGGTGTGTGGGTTTATAAATGCTTGAAGCATCAGCCCTAGGAGAGACACAAACGACTCCTGCTACCGAGAAACTGCAAGTGCTCCAAGACAGGCGCTGCTGGGCTCGGGATAGGGCGAAGTTGGTCCTGGCCTTCCCACGCCACCCCATTCAATGTGAACACGCCAAACACAAACACRTCGTATATGTTTATTAAAAAGCAAACTACAGAGCTGGTGAAAGCTGATGAAAATGATGACTGAAATGGTGAAATTCCCGACTAGAGATTATTTTAGGAGAAACAGTGACTAACGTATTTGAACAACAGCCATGCTTTTTAAATCTACCCTACCAATCTTAGCCTTCTGCTATGTCTGCTTGGAAGCACTGGGGCACGTAAAACGTTTGGAGCAGCCTATGGAAATGAGAGCACGGGGAGAGGCACCTCTCGTCACCCCACTGCCCAGAGCCCCTGCCCTGGCCAGGACACGGCCCAACGCCCCGGCCCCGGGCTTGGCCAGGACGGACCTGCGGGCACCCGGAGCCGCCCGGCCAGGGGAACCGGCCTCTGGTATCGCAGGAGGGCAGCAACTCGAGGAAACGCCACCTCCCCAACGCRGAGCTCCCCGTTCCCCGGCGGGCCGCAGGCACCATCCTGACTCCTCACGRGCACGCCTAGCCCGAGGCGGCCGTGACGGGAGCCATTTATTGACAGCACTGCTGAAAGCGCGGCACTGCTCCAGCTGCGCGCGCGGCCGCCACAGGCTGCACCACAACCCTCACTGCGCCGAGGCGGGACAAAATGGCCCCCGGGGCGGAGCGGGGCTCGTGCCGCCCCTTGTGCCGCCCCTCGTGCCGCCTCCCGGCCCGGCCCGCCGAGGGCGATTGGCGGCGGCGCCGGAAGCCGCGGGAGGCCGCGGGGCCGCGTGGGGCAGGTGGGTGCGTTGTGGCGGTGTCGGCCGCGCTCAGGTTCCCTCCCGCTGTGGATCCCCCCGTCCCGGGGGCGACGCTGCGGCCGCTGCCGCTTCCCCCCGCGGCGCGGGCGGCGGGCGGAACCGCGGGGGGACTGCGGCCCTGCGCCCCCGTGCGGCGGGGAGGGGGCCGGGGGGCGCCCTGGG
>NW_020455272.1:1117108-1146385 GCF_003342845.1 Nothoprocta perdicaria | reverse complement strand
CCTCTGAGCTCTGCCATCCAGCCAGCCCTCGATCCACCGCASCRTGCATTTTGTTTGGAGTTGCAAGCTGAAACACAGTGGGAAAAAAAATGGGTGCAAACTAATCTGTCCAAGGGGAAGTTTAAAGATGGACAATGGAGATAAATGTAAGAGAASCGGAGGGGACAGTATTTTAAATACAGTATGGTCACGAGAAGCTGTGTCAGCTACAAAAAGCACTATGTCACAGGCTGGGAGATGGCAGTTTCTCTGTGCAGCCCCTGGGACTGTGATTAACGTGCAGCTTTCAGCATGAGACAGGTGCAAAACTCAGAATGTGGCTGGCGAATGTGAAGGGAGCTCAAAGGAGCCGCCAAATCCATCTAGGGTTGTGGAGAGCGGATTGAATCAGTCGGCTTCTGGAGAACAAAACTCCTCTGATGACCAACGGGGG
Source organism: Nothoprocta perdicaria (assembly GCF_003342845.1). Classification (NCBI taxonomy): domain Eukaryota; kingdom Metazoa; phylum Chordata; class Aves; order Tinamiformes; family Tinamidae; genus Nothoprocta; species Nothoprocta perdicaria. The sequence continues at coordinate 1,145,952 of NW_020455272.1, read as the reverse complement.
CCTCAAGCTTAGGCTGTGAAGCTGCATCAGAAGTAGCAAAGGGAGCAAGGGTGTCTTCCTTGTCTGTGTCCACAGCTCTTATGACTTGAGACAAACGCAAGTCTAAGAGGCTCCTGGGAGTGTAACTTTAGCAAGAAATTTATTGGCCTTTAGACAGGTTATGAGGTTGGTGCCGGATGCSTGCCCCTTCCTCTGGGCAAGTGTTTGCCACCTTGGCCAGTCAAGATTTTTCATCACTGACCGTCACCCCTACAGTTTGGGTAGCAGTGCACTTTCTAGTACCAGTAAAAACACATCTGCCCGCAAAGCTTGAATAAGGGAGAGGTTTTAGGTTGCTCTGAGTAGTTAGAAGGGGAGCTGGGGCTGTTGAAGGAGAGGACCAAAACATCCCCCCTCCATCTTGCCATTCTTCCATTGCCTTCCATATTAAAAAAAAAAAGTGGAGAAATAAATTAGAAAAGAGTGAATCTGGTAGATTGCTTGATTTACTGCTTTTTGTTTATTTATTTATTTATTGTTTTGAGCAGGTTGTGTACAATGTCGGCCTCTGTATCTGCCTGTATGATATTACAAAGCTGGAGGATTCGTACATATTCCCTGGAGATGGTGCCTCGCATACCAAAGGTCTCCTCTTGCCCTCAGTTACTTGGTTTTGCGGAATGTTAGTRACCTAGAAATGTAAACTAAGTTCTACTGTTATGCAAATTAAATTTAAAGGAATTTAATGAAGGTCACAGCCTTAACTCTGTCCTTATAGGAGACCATGAGGAGGGTGGCAGGAGYCTTTCCTTTGCTTTCTTTTTTCCTGTAACAATTGCAAGCATAAGCACCTCGTTCTGTCTGCCCTCACCAGCAGTCCATCTCTTCTTACTTTTTTTCCAAATAGCAGCCTAGTGGTTAGATAAAGAAGGRGACTAACTGAGTTTAAAATGATTGGAAATCTGCAAAATAAAATAATTCGTATTAATAGTCTTCTGATTTTTCCAGTATTTTTTTTTTTTTTGAAGCTTATTTTCTCCAGACAAAAAGATGACACGTGTTTCTAAATATAGCCTTCACACAGTATTTGATGCTATTTTTCTAACTGGGACTTTTGCTACCTTTTTTTTTCTTATCTTTTTTTTTCCCTTGAGAGTTGGGCAGATCTGGTTCAGCATACATTTATGGCTGTTTTCTTTTTGTTTGCTTGCTTTTTGCTTGTTTTTGTTTAGAAAACAACAATAATTAATTTCTTTGCTTTTGCCTTTTGTCAAATTTGTCTAAATGAAATCTAGCAGTAATACATATATATATWTTTTTAATATTATTAAAATGAACTGCAGAGATGCATTTTTCTAGCTTCAGTTTTCAATGCAGAAGTGTAGCTGGAGCAAATGGAACATTGCCTGTTTGAAAGCAACTGACCTGACTRTATGAGGCTAACATATTCTTAAGTTTTAGTTCTCCTAGAACTCATTGCCTACAGATAAAAGCTGGTGCAAGACAGAAGGACAATAGAGGATTTCTTGTTTGCTTATTTGTATTTTCATTCAGCTTCTTAACTTTGCAATAGTCCTGGAACTGAATCAGAACAATATTTATTTCTTTGAGTTTGTAAAGGAGTCTTCTGTTTTCAGAGTCTTCAGAAATTATAATAAATCTTGATGTCTAGTAATAACTCCTTTTCTAGTGTAGTAGTCTGGCTTTCTGTAAAACAGCAGCACTGAGTATGGACAGCTAAAATGTTAAATAGCTCATAAGCATTATTTGACTGAGATTGTCATAAACATTTTGCATTTATAAGAAAATTGTACTACTTAGAAACATTTTTAACCTGTTTGAAAAATCTAGTTATGTTAAAGTAGCTTAGCCGCTCTAATTATATTTGATATAATTTTTTTCAAGGGATGAAAATACAGTGCTGCTATTAATGAGAGGTATTATGGGAAAGCATCATTKCAGCTGATGTTCAACTCCTGTCTTCCTCATGTAATTATTCCTGCGAAAAAGGGATAAGCTCGATGCAGCCATGTTTTTAAAATAATCAAATTTTAAAGAGCAGATAGGAAGTGGGATTTTGTTTTAATGGCTGCCGCCCTGTGGAAAGCGTGTAGTTCACTCCTGTGGACATAACACTAACGATCTGTTTTCTTTGAAGTGCATTTCCGCTACGTGGTCTTCCATCCCTTCCTGGATGAGATTCTGATTGGAGAAATTAAAAGCTGCAGTCAGGACGGCGTTCACGGTAAATTGGCACTTCTGACACTGGGTGCATGAGAGCTGCAGAGCATTTGGCCTTCCTGAGAGACTATGATTTCAGGTTGCATAATGTTGTGTGTGGGTTGGCTAAAGGCTTCTGCTGGCCTCTAGCGCTGCTCTGATCTAAAAATAGTCGGTAGGTTGAGCCTGGCAGCTTCTGCTGCACTTGGTTTTGTCTGTACTGCCCCCCCTGCCTTTTGTCATTCGTGCGTGCCCAAGAAGAACAAGCAGCTAAACCCATCTGGAGCATAGGCTGGGTTTATCTTCTCACATCACTGAACAGAGGTTGTTTGTTTGCAGTGGCAGTAGTGGACCGTGTTGCTGTGAAATATTTTTCCCACAGTTTTGTGAAAAATCCGTGATCATTTCTTATATCTGAGAATAGGTCAGGGAAACTTCTCTCCTAGCACAGAGAGCTGTCAGATCCATAAAACACACTGTCAGTGAGCTGCCTTCCCTTTCTGAAGGAGTTTTCCATGCAAGCAAGCTCCTCTGCTGTTAAGATTAGGACAAGGAGATTATAGCATGTGCACTTGTTACAGTGCACATTTGGGCAGGTCTGCTACCTGGTAATACTCAACATCATGAAATCTCAGAATCTCCCGGGGAGGATTTTGTTCTAGCTTTATGTTAGTCTTTATTTAATGTGTTACATCTGTGATTGCCAAGCTCCTTTCGGTCACAGACCTCTTGAGCATCTGACTCATTTCTTGGAAGGCTTTCATTGCCAACCCCGCTCTAAAGAGCCTTTTCCTTTCGCAGTGAATGTGAAGACTGTGCCCTCTGTTGCTTTATGTACTTTGAGCTGGTGATTGCTTTCCTGCCAGCTGAAATCGAATATTGTGGCTCAAGGAATAATCCCTGCATAATCTCACATGCCCTTCCTGAAAGAGGAAGGATAATGAGCCTGGGAAGCGTGATTTAGGGATTGCTACGGCACGTAAGTTGTGAAGAAGAGTCKCAGTCTTTATCAAATTCTTTCCTTCGCAGTTTCTCTTGGATTCTTTGACGATATTGTCATCCCTCCAGAATCCCTGCAGCAACCGGCTAAGTTGTATCCTTTTTGCACCTCCTGTAGCTTTACTACTTCCTTTCCAAAGCTGGTGTGGGGGTGTCCCAGCGGGCAGTCCAGGCTGTAGCAGGCAGTGATCAGTGACGGTCTGGGCTGCTCCATCAGGCAGGTCCCACGGGCTGTTATCACGGCCAGGCAAGCGGCCCACTTGCCTTGTGGGGTCGTTGTGCCAGCTAGTGGAAATGAATAGCAGCGTCCCTCAAAAAATTGGCTCTGTGATCCTTGCCTCTAGCCATGGCTGCTGATGCAAACAGAATGCAGTTTTTTCCCCACATCATATAATGTCTAGATACTCAGTGTGCCTAATATATTTACTTGCAGTAGGTCATGTCTTGCTCTTACGTTTGGGTTTTTTTTAATTAGTTTTTTGTTTTTCTGGAGGAAGGGTTGTACTTCACATCWGCATATACCTTGGTAGAGGAAAATCCATGAGAAGATTGGGGTCCTGGAACATGCAGAGGATGGTCRAGGCCAGTGAACTGCAGTTAGAGAAGTAATTGTGAAGGGCTTCTTGAATGAAGAGCCTCTTCTCCAAAGAAAGTGCCCCAGTGGGTAGGGTGCTGCCTGTTTCCTGTGCTGCCTGTTTCTGTCCTTCACCCTTGGGCCGCCAGTGACGAAGCAGAGCAGGTGTGGGTGTGGGAGTACGAAACAGAAGAAGGGGCTCACGACCTGTACATGGACATCGGGGAGGAGATCCGCTTCCGCGTCATGGATGAAACGTTTGTTGATACGTCCCCCACGGGGCCAAGCTCCGCAGAGGCTTCCACTTCCAACGCCACGGAAGAAGTCCAGAAGAAGGAGGCACCCTACACCCTTGTGGTAGCTATGTGTGCAGTTCACGCAGCCTTGTAAACCTTGCGGTTTATTCTGTGTCTAAAATAATGCCCCTTTTCCAAGTGGTTGTTTCCAAGCAACTGGTTCATTTAAGTTGACCAGGGAGCAGTGAAAATCGCAGAATGAAAGGGGTGGAAGATGAGAGAAAGGAGAAGTGTGTGAGTGTGTGTAAGTGTGGTCAGTTTGTATTTGCTCTGTTTTCTTTGTAACAGATTGTAGTTGTTAGTGGAGTTGAACTCCGGGAGGCTGATTTAAAACAGACTTTAGCTGCAGGATCTGCAGATGAAAATGAGCATGCAAAGAATACAGAACTAGGAGAAGCACATCAAGGCTCACACAAAAGTCTTTTCCCCTGTGGTGTTTTGGCATAAGAACCGAGTTAAATATACCAGAAGGACAGGAGTAAACAGTGAAATCTCACAGTTTCCTTGCAGTGAGAAGCAGATTAGTACGTTGGGCAGTGAGCACAGTCAGGAAAGGGAACGAGCGAGTGCTTSATTTCCAGGTGGTGAACGTTTGGTGTGGCGTTGTCAAAGATTAAAGGAGTTTAGATCGGAGCTGGGCAGGCTCTGACAGGAAAAAAGCGAATGCCTCATCAGTACCCGGGGAGAGAGGGGATTTATATCTTTATGCATTTACTCCTATATTCTCTTTGCAGTTTAAAATCACATGCTCTCTTTTYCTCTCTGTGAACAGGGATCAATCAGTGAGCCAGGTTTGGGCCTCCTGTCGTGGTGGACGAACAGTTAGCCCCAACCTGAACGTGCTCTGCAGAAAGTCCTGGTGGATGTTTTGGAGGATTAAGGGATCCTGCTGGTGCTCATTGCTGCCTTGAAGCTGAACAAGAAATTAGACCTGCCACTTTCTGTTTACCCTTCAGCTTCCAACCTGCCAGATCAAGGCAGTTGCTTCCAAGAAATGTCTTTCCTGAGATGTAGAAGTCAAATTACAGGCACAAAAAGTCTTGAGCCCAGCAGCAACAAACTCAGCTGGGGCTTTGGTCTCCTGCATGGGAGGCAAAACTCTGGGGGTCTTTAGGGAATTGACTTCAGTGAAAGAAAGTAGAAGATAATGCCTGTGTGGAGTGGTGCTTCCTTGAGCTGAGAGCTTGGTCTCAGAGGTGCARAACTTGCCCATCTTCTGACAGGAAACGGAACAGGCTCTTGCTCTGCAGGTACTGCAAGAAGGAACAGCGAAATCCTAGAGGCAACAGAGTGGGAGCCTCTTGCTACTTGGGAAGCGCTGCCTCTGGAAGGGCAAGGAAGCCTGGGATAATATTCTCCGAAACATAGGACCTTCCTAAAAATGGATTCATGGATGAAGTCAGTCCAAGAAAATGGGAATGAGAGTAATTTACCCCAAAATAACTTAGTTAATATGAAGATGACTATTGTGGAAAGCTATCAGCTGCTTATTATGGTGAATGGAAATACTTTATTAGGTGGGTTGCGTTTATGCCAGCTAAGTTCAACTTCACTGGAGTTTGACTGAAAAAATGTGATTATAAACTGAAACAAACCACTGTCTCTGGGTGAGCTGAACACTTGTTTGTGTGGGTGTGTTAATACCAGAGAAAGAATAAAGAGTTAAAAAAGAAAAGAAACCACCACCCTGGGCTGCTTTCCGGTGCATATTGTGGAGAAGCACTAAGCTTCCTGGCCGGCAGGAAGAAAAAAACTTGTCTCCTGGAGTTTAGCTACTTGTATTTCAGGGCAGACACTCTTTAGTGTGGAGACCAACACTTCACTGTGCTCGAGCAGCCAGGAACAAACAATTGCCATCAGCCTCTGTGACAGCAGTGAAAGGAAAGAGGGGGAACAAACCAGCGAGGGAAATCTATGCAGGGCCCCGTGCCAAGAGGGTGATGTACGTAATTACAAAGCAGGCACATTTGGCAGGAAGGGGTATAATTCCCTGGGCTAGCGGCTCTGYTAACCCCCAATGGTGAAAACAAAGCCTGAGCCACCAGCACCCTCCCTGCAGCGACGCTGCAAGCCCTTAATTGTGAACCGTTATTCCTGGTGCATAGCTCTCCTCAAAAGGAAGCCCAGAATTCTCTAGGTCTGCATAGTAACAGAGGTCCATCTGCACAGACAATGAGCTCCACGAATGCTGCTCTACAGCAGTGCTGCTTGGACCTACAATCATCCTGGTGCTGTGGAAACAAGCACTTTGCAGAGCCCCCAACTGCCCTGGAGGGGCAAGGAATCTGCATGAAGGGGCCGAAAGCCTTGGCAGCTACAGCAGCTTCTGCCCGGGGGGTCCTGCGTGGGGAGAACCCCCACTTGGGCACCTCCAGGAGGGTGCTGTGCCCGGCTCCCCCTCTGCAAGATCAGAGCTGCCAGGAGCTGGGGACAGCCAAGGTGCTGATGGCCTCTTCTAATGGGACTGACAGCGCAGCGGCAGTGAGAGGTCATGGCATGAGCTGGGCTCCAGGGAGTTCCTTYAACTCAGGGAGAGCAGGAAAATCACTTGCTCCTTGCATGTTCTGGCTGCAGCGTTCTGCACAGGAATGTAGTTGTGAARGAGGGGCCAATTCTGTGTCCCTGCCAGTGGGTACAGTGCACAAGGTACCTGCTTCTACTCATTTGAGACCACCACTAGGTCTGTGACTTTTCCACTTGTTTTTGCATAGACTTATGCTTACAATAAAAGCTGAGGAGCCAGTACCTTCCCACCTCCATGGAGAAGTTCTTTCCCTTCCTTCCAGTGAGAGTAAAGCAGGGGCTGAAGAGCACAACCATGAATACAAGAGACTTGAGGCAGAAAAGATGGTCACAGTCTTTATTTTCATTTTAAGTCTTTAGCCATCAGTAAAGTGAATGGGCAGAAAACAACCAACTGAGCAGACGAATCTACCTTAGCTGGTCATTTCTCCAAATATAAATAACTGTGGGGCAACTGAAATGGAGCCAAAATAGAAAAAGGGCGCGGGGGAATTTAAAAGACAAAAGTAAGCCTAGCTGCACTCCCTTTTCATACTGTCAGTGAAGAGGAAGTACCATAACAAAAAGGAAGCTATGGTTACATTTGATCAGACATTTATTCCAACAGTAGGCATGGAATTGCACTTTCATGAAAATGCCAAAGCTGAATCGAGTCCAGTGCACTGCGGGCAACGTGTGCACTTCTACTTCATTTCTGCTGCAGCTCCTTCATTCTGTTGAGGGCACTGCCGGCTTGAAACCACTCTATCTGCGACTCGTTGAAGGTGTGGTTCAACAGGATTGTTTCTTGGCTCCCGTTGGGATGCTTGATGATGCATTTCAGAGGCTAAGGAAAGAAAACCGTTCTTATTTTCCCCTTTCTTTTCCAGGGAGCAACTTAACCAAAGCCGCTCACAGCAAAACCTCTACCCTGCTAAAGGACTTGGCCAATGGAGCACTCCAGCCCAGTTTGGGCCTCACATATGAGTGCGGTCACAGAGAGCACTTCTCACGCCTAAGGCAGCATGTCCAGGAATTGAGACCATCCTGACACAGCTGCTCTGTGGCCACCACGGCCCCCAAGGTGGCCGTGCCGCTTCAGGCCCCTACCACCACCCCACTCCACTCTGCCCTGTCCCCTCTACAGCCAGCGGGGCGTCTCTCCCCCCGAGTGTGCGGGCAAGACACGCAGACAGGTACCTTTCCAGGTGCAAAGTCTGCCAGCCCCACAATGCTTAGCTTGTCCACAGGATGGATCTTGTTGTARTCCGCTGGATCGGCAAAGGTGAGAGGCAGCAGGCCCTGCTTCTTCAGGTTGGTTTCTGCGGAGAACAAACCACAGAGTTCATGTTGAGCCCCCCTGTAATGCACCACAGGGGATCAAGATTACCTTCTGCCTGCTCAGGGCCTCTCAGAGCAGCATTCCAACAATAATTTTACTCTTTGTGTAGCAAAGCAAATGTCTCCACTTGTGGCATGTCTAGCTAGAGATGGAACTGGATTCCTGGCAAGAGGTACCTATCAGCAGACGGAGTTTCCTTCTCACACGCCACAGCACAACTCCCATAGGAAACCTCTCTTCCACCCAAGCCAAGTCTGTGCTGCTCACGCGTGTCACAGGGACACCTCACTCAACTCACCATGGATCCTGGCGAAGCTCTTGGTGATGATGACCCTGCCCCCCAGGTGCCGTGGCTCCAACGCTGCGTGCTCCCTGCTTGATCCTTCACCGTAGTTTTCATCCCCAATAACTGCCCATTTGACACCCATTTTCTGTGACAAAAGGAACAGGTTTAGACATGTGCCATCTAGTCACTGAAGTTAGGAGTTAACAACAAATACACATMTAATTTCATAGCTACACTAATGATACTGCTGAGGAAGGCGCCCCCAGAAAGCACTCCTGGTTCTGATGAAGGACAGAAATAAAGGAATTACAGGCTCCAGAGCAGCTGGGCATTGCCATCCTTGGCCAGCATAGGCTGAAGAGGGCTGCCTGCAGGATCTAGAGCAAAGCCTTGCAGCCACCTYGGCAGGGCAGCATTTGGGCCAGCCATGATCCCTGCTCTCCTTCTGGAATCGACACTGAGAGCTGCAACTTCTGTCTGCTGGAAGAAGAAAAATCTTGGACCATTGTCCAGCTATGCAGTGGGTGAATGGACATTTCCTGAGGGGGCAAGTCAAGTTTTCAGGAATGAATGAGACGAGATGAAATTTTTCTTAAACATCAGATGTGTCACCGGTGAGAAACTCCAGCAGGTAAGACTGACACAGCTTGATGACGCCACTATCTAGTAAGGCACTTAGTGTTGAGAGGTTTAAGATTTCTGGTGCCTTCTGTGTCACAAGACCTTCCTCACTCTTCTCTTCAGTGGACAGGAGGAGTATCTGCCACAGGAACTGTCATCACAACTAAGTCCCGAGACAAGGCCTCAGTACTAAGTGACTTCACAGCTGCTGCTAATGGAGAACAGTGAGAGACATGCTCTGCCTTGGCACCGACTGCAGAAAACATACACACTCCTATAGAAAAGCTGCATTAGGAGAAAGTCTCACCTTATAGTAACGAGCTGTGTCTGGGACTGGCCCAAACTCCTGGGTCAAGGCATTCCTCACAGAGTTGGCTTTGCCGTTCTCAATGTTGATGGCACCAATGAGCAGGTTGTTGGAGATGTTGTCCAGATGGCCACGGAATTTAAGCCAAGGCCCGGCTGCAGAGATATGGTCAGTGGTGCATTTCCCTTTTACCTAAAGGGTAAGAAAAAGAAGTGTCTCAGCAAGAACCAGCAACCTCACCCCTCCTCAGCACTTCTCATTCTGAAGGATCTTCAGATCCCTTTTTAAAAGCAGTGACCCCAGGCTATTCTATCTGTTACAGAATCAAGGCAGCTCTGAGGCAGAATCACAGAATCACAGACTGGTTGAGAGGGTTGAAGGGACCTCTGGAGATGATCTAGCCCAACCCCCTGCTCCAGCAGGGACACCCAGAGCACGGGGCACAGGGCGGCATCCAGGCGGTTTGGAAGATCTCCAGAGAAGGAGACTCCACAGCCTCCCTGGGCAGCCTGTGCCAGGGCTCTGTCACCCTCACAGGAAGGAAGTTCCTCAAATGCAGATGGAACTTCCTATGTTGCAACTTGTACCCATTGCCCCTTGTCCTGTCACCGGCCACCACTGAGAAGAGCTTGGYCCCTTCCTCCCTACATTCCCCCTTCATGAACTTATACATGTTAATCAGATCCCCTCTCAGCCTTCTCTCCTCCAGAGAAAATAGGCCCAACTCACTCAGTCTCAACTCATGAGAGAGGTGTTCCATTCCCTTAACCATCTTTGTTGCTCTCTGCTGGACCCTCTCTAGAAGCTCCATATCCCTCTCACACTGGGGAGCGCATAACTGCACACATACTGAATGCAACAGTTGTTCCATATATTTGGGGAAAGAGGAAGCTCCCTAGTCCAAAGGGCAGCATTAGGGCAAAGGAGCTTTGCCATAACACCTCCTGCTGTGTCCCTACCTCCYCAGCGCATGCTCCTCGGGTACAAAAAGCAATTAACTCTTTCCTGTTACAGCTCAGCCTCCCTGGTGGGGCAGCGCAGCAAGACACCAGCTCTGATTCCATTCCCACAATCTGCAATTCACACGTAAACCTTCTCGGTCTTATAGGAGCACAACTCCCACCAGAGACAACAGCCTTCCAACCAGCTACCTCCAAGCATTTGCAAAGACCTAGGCATGTCAAAACACTGAGGAGCACAAGCACAGATCCGTATGGAAGGCAGCTCCGGGGAACTCCAGCAACTTGGTCAGGGGGAAGCAGCAACGCTCCGGAAGGGCACGGCTCCTGTGGCAGTGCAATTCAGCGCCCAGCACCTTCCCGGCAGAGGTTTCCATTCTGTGAGCTCACCAAGGACAGTGAAGGGAAACCCATGTTTCCATTAAGCAGCTGAAATGTACTGTCTAACTCCYGTGAAGGAACTTTTCTAAAGTGTAAGACAACCCAAATACCGATGGGTAAGAACTTCCAAACGACCTAATTTTAGGCAAAATGCATCTCACAACAGTCAGGGGTTACAGACACTAATTAACGGGGCTTATGACCAGTAGGTCACAACTGACAAATGCTGCGGGGGATCGTATTATACACTGCAGGACCATATTACATGGCATGAAGTTTGCTAGGATACTAGCTAACCACTATGATACCAGCCAACTAAAGCAGCAATGTCTCTTAAATGCTATTATGTTAGAATGCGAGTTATTCCTGCACGCACAGTCCTACCATGGTGCTTCCCACCCTTTGCTCCTGACCTTGATGAGGATCARCATGTCTTCTAGATCCTTGCCATCCCACTTATCGAAGGGCTCGAGGAGCTGCAGGCGCTGGCTGGTGGGGCTCACATCCACGTGCTGCCCGCTGCCGTCCTTGGGCGGGTACTGATAGGTGTCCTGGCCTGGGTCAAACTCCTGCCAAGGCAAGAAGAGAAAGTCATCAGCTTCAGCCACCCCTAACAGCACATGTTGAACAAGCCAACACAGGCAACGGCACCAAATCTAGCTTTAAAWCTGAGGAGGAGGTCAGGGCACAAGAACTCCCCTAACACATGTGCAACCTCTTCAGTGACAGCCCTTCTCTCCCTCTGTCCCCAGACTGAGCAGTTACCAGCTTGGGCAGCTCATCCGCATCAGGTGCTTCTAGTTTAAACTTCTTCCCATCTGCTCCTGTGAGGTAATCCGTCTCAGGATTGAATTTCAGAGTGCCAGCAATAGACAGGGCTGTGACAATCTGAGAGGAAAAAAAWTAACAATTTTAAAGGCATACTCTCCTTCCACGCATCTCTGTATTTGATAGTCCTACATCTACAGTCTCAAAGGCAGCGGTCAGGACTTCCAAAGCTGGACTCCAAAAGTCCTACCCAGATCAGGGGTAAGAAGATGCAGGATCCACTAAGCTGGTTCTTTATCTGATCACAGTCACCCACTTCTGGACTGCACAAGAACAGGAGTGTAGTAAGAACTTTAGAGAGASGAACATACAACTCTTCCCTGAAGTGTTCAGTTCACCACATTTTCCTCCTTTGTAGTCCCAGAGCTAGGACAATCTTTCTTGGCAAGTGCCTGACTTGGTAGAGCTCTACCCAAGTGCCATGTTGGACAGGAGAACACACCACTCACGCAGCGCTTTGTGCTGCTGTGCTCAAGCAGTCGCATGKACCTTGGTTATCTCAACAAGCTGAGCAGTCTGACAGCTTGCTGACTTTCTCCTCACCTCCTACCACTTGCACAGGGCCCCTTCTGAAGACACTGAACCAGCCCACAGGAGACCCCAAAATATTACGCAGTGCCCCTCTGGCTRCGTCTCTTACCTCCGGGGAGGTCACGAACGCGTGCGTCTCCGGGTTAGCATCGTTGCGGCCTGTGAAATTCCGGTTGTAGGATGTAACTATTGTGTTTTTCTCTCCTTTCTTGATGTCCTTCCTATGAAGGAAAGAAAGATCCAGTCTAAAGGGAGCACTGCTTCAAGATGTTTTGCTGCTGAAATTCCCAGGCTTGGTTTAGGCAGCGTTCGGTGTCTTTTGAAACACAGCTGAGCTTACAGACAGGCTTTGCTCCCCCAAGTGCAGACGTTAGGGTACAAAACCAAGGCAGACACTGACTCCTGCAGCCATACTYATGCTCCATACTCCATAGCTCATACTTATGCACAATTGAACATCAACTAAGCAGATGCCTTTGGACACACCATCAGGAATGGCAAACCCAAGTAAGATGAGCCTCTCATCCTTTTGATCAYTAGCACTTTTCTCCCTGCCACTCAAGGATTGAATCCAGATCAAACTGCTCTTCCCATTCTGAAAGGCTCACACAAACACCAGGCCATGCTCTCAAAAATAGCTTATCTCTCTCCTCATTCTTGCCTACTATCAGAAACCTGTAGATGTGGCCACCCTAGAGCATATTCCCTTCTCCAGTTCATTCATCTGAATTTGTCTGCAGTCCTTCATTTCTGCTCTTCGAGTGCATCTCAGACTGGTATGGCCAATGGCTTCTCAGTCACATTTTTAATTCCCAGTATGGGATATTTACAATTGTATTTGGCTACAGAGAGTGTTTAGGAGYTCAAAATATAAAGTTAGAGAAAGGTCCCGTGTTTCACTTTACCTGTCCCACTGGCCAATGCATGGTCCACACGCGTTGGCAAGAACCAGCCCTCCAACATCTCGCAGGATTTGTGCCTGGAGCAGAGAAGAGCTTTGTTACCAGTCTGGAACTGGGTTCTGGGGTTGCTTTTTTCAGGGAGAGAGGACACCTCTTGTGGCAGAAGGCATCAGGGTACAGCGGGATGCCKGAAAACACTCCTTTCCTTGCTTCACTTGCAAGTTTTGAGTCACTTTTAAGTATGGGCAGCTTAATCCTTGTAAGCCTGTACAGCAACACTGCGGAAGAGCACAGGGAGACTTGCCATGAGGCTTCCATGCTCTGCTTATTTCAGAATGAGCCATCCAGCTACTCCCAGGTATAACCTGAAGGGCACTAACTGTTCTGCTGAATTTTCAACAGATCTCATCAGTGCAAGATGCAATTCAGTGAGAGTTCAGGCAAGTAAGTGGCATTTCACTTAGCAAAGGGTTTAGTTAGGAGGGCAGCTGTTCAAWAGGACTGTAACTATGGACAATAAGCAAAAGGCTGACCTGCTGGAGGAGGCATTCAGCACTGGCTTGATGTACTGCATGTACAGCCACATATAGGTTGCCCCAGCCTATGACAGCTGCAGTCCCAGTGGGGTAGGACATTTAGTAAATGTTAGAACTATCCAAAATACCGTTATTCCCTACTCCSCACAGGAAAGGGGAGACATATCTGATTATTTCCCTGAGGAAACATTCCGACACTTTAATCAAGCATGAGTTTTGTCATAAGTTTAGCCTTACATGGGAAATACTTCCTACAGACTTGGGGCTTGCTTGCATCCTAGACGGTCCTTGAGAGAGAAAACTGGACAGCAGACAGGCATGAACAGACAAYGAGCCTGGGGCCTCCGCAGAACTCCACAGGAGCAAGAGGTGCCCATCACTCAGTGCGTCTCCTCAGGCCTCCAGTTCCTGATAACTCTCARCTCTATCTCCAATTCCAGCCCCGTCTTACAAGCCCAGGTGGTAAAGACATGAGGTGAAAACACTGTCAAGGCTGCTCCCTACATCACTTCTCACTCCTCTAGTGATTAATAAGAAGATGAAGCTTAAGCAATTCTAGTAGTGGCCTCCACACTCCTGAGTACTATTTGTAAAGCACTATTTGTAAAGACATTTATTAGCTGGACGTGCAAAGAGCAGTTTTACTCACGTAACCATCTCTCTCAATGGTGGCCCGGATCTGCTCTGAGCCTGGGGTGATTGTGAACTTAGACTTGCACTTCAGCCCATGCGCGAGGGCCTGCTTGGCCACTGCCGCGGAGCGTCCCATGTCCTCGTAGCTGGAGTTCGTGCAGCTGCCAATCAAGCCTGGGGGTGTGATGGAGATGGGGTGATTACTACAGACCCTCCCACACCCATTTCTCAGGGAGAAAAAAAGACACAACCACCATTCTCACTGACCAGGAGTCTGGAATCGTTTCTGGTACTGCCAAGTCTCCCTGTAGTTGCAAACAATTCCTTGATCATTGCTCTGGTTATTGCTGTATGAGATCAGAGTTCTTTCTACTTGCACTCTAAGCTAGGAACAAATTAGTGGGTAAAGTGCTTCCCACCTAAAGAAAAAGTAGCYTTTACAGCATTTGCACCCTTTTCATGCCAACAGTGAGCAAATTTGGAGAAGCCAGGCAGCAGGTTAGCATCGCAGGAGTGAGGGTACACGTATTCACATTTGCTCTTTAGGGCAGCAAATGTCACTGTACTACCTCCTSCAGTTCAACAGCCAACTGCTGGCAGGACTGCTAGTCATCATTCCGGCAGATGGTGGTTAAAATCACATTAAAGAGCAAAGGCACAGCCAGAAGTGCTCTTCATCAGATAACATTCCCATCAACCCAAATAATTTAAAATTGCTTCAATGAAGAAGAAGAAGAAAAAAAAAGGCCTTGAGATTTAAATCCTTCCTGCTGTCCCTGATCTCATCCTGCACACCTGGCCCAGGGAGTTCATGGGACTATGAAGAGACTTTTGTCAAAGGACATACAGTAGTACTTAAAAGGCTGTAAGCCAGGCTATGGGATCAACCACTTATCCCAAGACAGCAACATTTATTCAATAAGGATGAACACGGAGAAAAGGGAAAATACTACGCACCAACTCTGATATCAATTGGCCAGCCCTCCTTCTCTGCCACAGCACCAATATCTGATACGGGATGCGCCAGGTCTGGAGTGAAAGGTCCATTGATGTGTGGTTTCAGCTTTAAGAAACAATGACACAGTCGAAAATCAGGGAAACAAGGGCAAAAAAAGAAACACAAAAAAACACAGCAGCAAATTAACTCTTTCATGGTTCTGGCTGGAAGCTGCTTAAATAGGATTTTCTTAAACAAACACTGAGCAGCACCTGTCASTGCAGCAGCCCTGAGTGGCTGCTACGTGTTCTGGCAGAGCCAGGGGTACTGCACCGAAGTGCCAGCGTGGCCCTCGCTCACACAAAGCAGAGCCACGTGAAGCTCCCCTAGCAGGGAGCAAGGCTTACCTCGCTGAGGTTGATTTCTATCACCTGGTCATACTGACAGCCGGAATCTGGTACCAGGTGTTGCTGGAATTCATCTGCCAGCGCAGCTATCTCTGGAATAAGGAAAAAAGGAGGATTTGAAACATGCAGAGAGAAATCATAGGGGAAAAGAAAAGGTTTGGAAAGGCTGAACGTGGGSTCCACTGGCTAGTTCCTCAAGCACTTCCACTATACAAGGACAGAAGTAGCCTCAGKCACCACTGCAGGATGCTGCTGCTCCCAGAACATGCCTGCACTTGAACTCCAACCCAGACCACATCACTTGAACAGAAAATTAAGCTTTTCTATTGCCAAAAGGGCAGGCAGGTAGCCTCTAAAATGCTCTTTCCCCACTTGATACTACCATCTTGGAGAAAGGAGAGCAACCAATCCGGGCATATTTCACCTAAGCCCTCTTACCAGCTCGCCCAGTCTTGCTCAAATATTTCTTCATCCGTGCATTGTAGGGGAAGATAGACGTGGTAGCTCCAATCTCGGCTCCCATGTTACAGATTGTTGCCATTCCTAAAGAAAGGGCAGGAGAAGAGACCAAAGGGTCAATGAGGAAGTCCAACCACATCCAATCCTTCAAAAGTCTCTATTGCAAAAGAGAACAAGATCAAAAAAGGTCAAGGGCCTCAGGCACAAAACCCCAGACATTCCGACTGCAGAGAGGCTGCCTCAGTCCCCRACGTCTCTGATCTCTACAGTGACCATCCCTGAGGTTTCCGCTCTGTGATCAGACTTTCCAACGTGGAAGGAGCTCCGGGCTGCAGTGGTTTTTGAAGATACTAGAAGAGGAAGATCCTGGAAGACGCAGAGAACGCAGCTGCCTGCAGGGAGCCCCAGGCAGCCCTCCTGCAGCGAGCGGCACCTCTGCTCCCTGCGCTGAAGCGCCCCGCTCCTCCCCAGCCTCTTACTCATCGCTGCTGCAGCTCCCCTCTCTGGGCAATGCTGATGCTTTAGTCAAAAGCTTCCAGTGACGGAACACAGAAAAACACTATTTACTTCCAGCACTGGAAGTAAATACTCACAAGGATATAGGAACAAGGGAGCTAGGAGGAAACAGCAGTGAAGCTGTAGCATGGAAGTTGCTAGAAGTAGACACCAYGGGCCACCTCCCTCTGATCTGAGAGAATAAAAACCCTACATTAGCACATTGCTCTCTATAACCAAGTATTCTTGGTTGTGGCCAAGCCACACTAATGGGGCCTTGCAATGAGGTTGCACTTCAAGCCAAGGAAGGGGAGCATCTCATAATTTCATCCTAATTATRCACAGACATTTGCAATTTCTGGTGGGTTTGAATTCGGCATCCAAGATCCCCAGTTAGTGAGGACAAAGTTAAACTGCTGCTTTCTGGTTTCTCCTTTGCCCTACTTTTCCAGACAGCTTTTCCTTCAGTGGTGGTCACACGTGCACAGCCTTCAGCCTCTTTTTCTCCTCTATTCATGGCTGTTCCACACTACAAAGGATGACGTTTTCATTTGGACCTCTGACATCTCTACCCTCTAAGAGCCTGCCAGAACACCTCCCTACTTATTCTTACCCTGATGGACCAACTTAGAGGATTCTTTGTAATAAACCATGCAATATTCCTAAAGTCACAGGAGAAAGTGCCTAGCTTTCCTCTGGGAAAGAGTGAGCTCTTGCTGCATCACTCTCACCCCTGCAGCCCTGCAGAAAACCAGACCCCTGGTTTCCAGTAAATCAACCGCCYGGTCAGGCTAAGGGGGAACATTAAACAATTCTTGCCTGATTTCCCCCCAGCCTCCCCTGACGGCCCAACATGCAGCTCCAGCAACAGATTCCCATCTCTATTCCCATCTCTAGCAAGATTCCTGTGGCCATACCAGTGCAAGAGATTGAATCCACGCCTGGCCCGTGGTACTCAATGATGGCACCGGTTCCACCCTTCACGGTAAGGATGCCGGCCACTTTCAGGATCACATCCTTGGGAGAACTCCAGCCTGAAAGCTTCCCGGTCAGTTTTACACCGATAACCTGGGCAACGTTAACAAAAGACAAGCAGCAGTCAAAGAAATGTGAAGCTGATCTCCTTCTCCCTCAGCATTTGGATGGCCAAAATGCCAAGGGAAAGGCAATCCCTTCAGGTACAAGGTCCGAAATCTCTGGCAGAGCCAACGAAAGGGAAATCACTGCCCAGCTACTACTGTGAGTCCCCAAATAAACATGGTCAGGAACAGAACCTCAGGGCTGCCAATGAATCACAGGGCAGCTGCTTGAGCCGCTGTGTGATTACGGACAAGATTAATGACACAGAGAGCCTTACACATGCACAGAGCCTGCAGGCCCATGTTTCTCCACGCCTTTCACAGAAGGACTTGTGTTCATCTTACTCCTACCTTTGGACACTTGAGCTCCCAAGGGATTCCTGCCATGACATCTACTGCATCGGCTCCACCTACTCCAATGCAGACTCCTCCCAGGCCACCCCCGTTGGGGGTGTGCGAGTCTGTGCCGATGAGCATAACCCCGGGGTAGGAGTAGTTCTCCAGAATGATCTGAAAATAAAAATGGAGTGTTTGCTTGCTTGTTTGTTGGGAAAGGAAGGGGAAGACAGCAGGAAAGGAAACAAGAACAAAAATTTAGATCAGTCTCTATTTACAGATTTCAGTAGCAAGAAAGTAATTTGTTTCAGATTGCAAGCTCCCTTCCATCCCACTCAAACTTCTTTTGGAGGATATAGCGAGTGAACCAGCTACCAAACTGTAAGATGCTTGTTCATCCCAGAATAGTAAGAATATCAAAAAACCAAACACTTAAAAACTCTAGTTCCCTGGAAGTCCCAATCCCTTCCAGCTCAGGTTTTTGCTGACACGCCATTCATTTTTGTTAGGGAGACTCGGGAGGGTCTGTTCCGTATTCTCTGCACCCCGACGAGCTGCTGAGCAAGCCAGCTGGCCTGCCCAATGCCAGCAAGACCCCACTGCAGACCTTTAGATGCCACTGCAGAACAGCACTAACGGGCCCCAAACCGAACCGACACAGATGAAACCCCTTGCAAATACCCCAAAATCCTGTCTTTCCCAACTGCTGCTACTGGTTCCCTGCAGAACTGGGTGAATATTGGCAAAGCTGCACAACAGTCCTCTTCTGGTGGGGAGCAGTCCCCTTCTAGGGGAGCAAAACAGGACGGCATTCAAACCAGTGAACTCTCCACTACATCTGTGCTGCACAAAGAGCAGGGACAGCCCTTCTGGGAAGCGCAGGACCCACAGCACATGTGTTACAGGATGCCTTGGAGAGAATTAGAGTAGCCCTTTACTAAGGGCTACTAGGAAAATAAGATTTTGCCACTAATACCTTATTACTTCCTTATAGCTCATGTTAACATATATACGTGCAAGAGAGGTCACTTGCAAGCCTTCACTTTGCTGCAGCTGCATTCTAAAGCCACACAACAGGGCCAGTTTTCTCCAGCCAGAGCAAACCAGGCACAGGAAGGCCAGTAACCACAGCATGGAGCTGGTGCCATGTGACAAGTGTTACGAGCAGTTCCAGAGCAGAAATGCACCTGAGCTGCCCCCACAACCTGCTGGAGAGTTTGCCTCCTACATTTCCTTTCTTAACCACACCCAAAGTTAAGTAACATCACTAAATAATTTAGTAACTAAGAAAAGATGGCAGAGAGCACTTGACTACACCTGGCCTCAAGCATCCTGCTGACAAGATGTTAAGAGTCACCCATTCCCCTTTCCACTCCTTTTGCTTTGTGCTGTACTTTAATTTTTCCTGCCTGCAAGTCAGAGGGGCAATGAAAAATGTCTATCAGATCCACCAAGAAAATCAGCAAAGAGCAAGTTAGGGAAACACTGTCAGAGGTGTTGGTTTTAAAAAGCAAAAGGGATGGGTGACCTTCAGCCAGTCACATCCTCACACGGCCCAAGTAAAGGGAATCTCAGACCTGAAAACTGTTTTGTACTTTTTCTGGTTCAGATACCAACTAGCTACATGTTGCCACTCTTGGATACKAAAGTAGTGCTGCTCTATTTGGTGCCCTCATCTAGGCTTCCATTTTTTTAAGGAGCTAAGTGAATACAAAATAATCTTTAAAAAGTATGTTTCCAAAGTTCTTTTCCTCTCCACAGAAAGCAACTCACATCAACCCCAGTGCAACCAGTTTCACAGTATCACATTGCTGTCCAAGTCTCACAAAGCCAAGTTAGCCCACAAACAGTTAAGACTTTACAAGGTTCTGTGATTCACGTGGTCTGGGGTTGGCACCAACTAATCATGCATCAGATTACAGTTTGACCAAAATAACCTTTAAGAAAAACCATGGTTGTCAATTAGCTGAGCAAGAGCAAAGGAACAAACCTCATTCAACTCGGGGAAAGCAAATATTTTCCTTAAACGGGTGAAATTCTCAGAGGGTTTGCACGCTGAAATAAAGCGCTAGTTGGCTTTTAAAGATTGCAAGCACACCCACTTTACCTGGTGAATGATTCCTGAGCCAGGTTTCCAGAATCCCACTCCATACTTGGCGCCAGCCGTCGACAGAAAGTTGTACACCTCCTGGTTTATGTCCTGTTCACACAGGGACAGGCACAGCATTAGCAACACGCTCTCTTCTCTCATAAATCAAAAGCTCGTTCAAACATATACCCTTACTCCCAAGCCTGCCCAGTGTAGCAGCTAGAGGGAGATGTACATCACTATTTTAAAACTAGGAGAGATCAAGACTTAAGGAAACTGCATTTCATAATGCTCTGCCCATTTCTTGTACTCAGGTGTTCATTTTTTTTTCCAACCTGTTTCCCCTTCTTTCCCTGGCCCCTCCTTCCCTCACTATCAGCTGTTCCTTTTGCTTTGCAGAGGTTCAAAAGCTCTTAGGTAACCACTTCATTTTTATAGACGACGATGGACCCGGGTGTCGAGAGCAGCTCCGTGCCAGGGCAGTCTGTGCTCACGCCGGGAACGGCACCCGCGTTGCACAGCGCTGCCTTTCGGGCCGCGCTGCCACCGTTCCTGGCGGAGCCCACGCCATGAAAGCCGCTGGCAAGCACAACCGCAGTCTGGCAGCACCGTGCCCGGCTAACTCTCGGCACAGGAGTGGCAGCGTGGATAAGATAAGCACTAGGAGGAGACGGTGACGCTTCAGAGAGGAGAGGGGGCACTGCAGAGGAGGCAGCGCCTGGGCACGCAGCGCCTCAGGGCCGCCGCTTTCCAGGGCAGCTCCTCCAGCCTCCCTCTCCGCTGGGCGCCCGTCAGCGCTCCCGCTTTGTGCAGCTCTCCCAGCCGGGCCTGCCCACGTGGCAGCAGGGATCCAAACATCCCCGGCTGCCGGGTCCGCGGCTGCCAAGAGGCAGAACCTTTCCCGGCCAGGCTCGGAGGGGAGGGCAAAGGGGGCGTCTGCCCAGGGCCACAGCAGGACACACAGGGAGAGGGAGAAGATGGGAGGTGGTGGGAAGAAAGAGAATGTTTGGGAAGCTCCCCAATCCTTCAGCTCCTGCACAACTCAGACCTGGGGCAAATAACGGAGTTAAAACTCCCCCAACTCAGTCTAGTGGCATAAGCTGCTTTTCACGGGCCTGAAAGGAGGAAGCCAGAGGCCATTATTTCCACATTTGGAATCTCTGGGAATATATACGGATTCAAAGTTTGAGAGGAAGCTGAGCCCCCTCCACTGCTTAGAACAGATCTGTCTCTTTTGATACCAAGGTGCAAGGCACAATTCCTCCTGGCCCTGACAGTGCTTGCCTTATCCTAAGAACTGTACTGGGATTTAAGTAACATTATCCAGCACATTCTCCAAAAACCTCAACATTAGGATGAGCAAAGCCCTTCAACAGACCTCACTATTTGCTATTTCTCACAGTAGAAATCTCCTAAAGGAAAGTTTCTTAAAGTCCCTTCAGGTCTTGTTCTCTCCAAAAACCATGAAATAATGGCCATTCCCTTGGAGAGAAACCCTGCTCCGGTTCATAAAGCTGCGTCCACTGGGAGCAACAAGGCTCCCCCATCTCTCCCCGYGCTGACAGGACGTTCTTCCCTGGCAGATTTATTGCTGTACAGAGGACAGAGGTGAATGTGTCTCTATTTGACAGAACCTTCTAAGGAGGAATAAGCAGGTAAACAGTAATGGTGAAACTAAAAATAAAATAAAAAGGGCAATGAACCAGTAGCTGGTCAAACAGCAACCTAGAATTTCAAACAAAACCCAATATGCTGCATGCCTGTATATCTATGAACACCCACACTCACTAACTCTGACAGCTTCCTGTGCTTCAGCTAACGATCTTCAGCTAATCACTTGCAAGAGTTTGGTACCCTGAAGCAGTTATATATATATATCACCATATATATATATATATATATATATATATATATATATCACCATCGCTGTGGTGCAGACACATGTTCAGGAAGTTTTTCTATATTGCTGTACTGTGGCCTAAAGGACATAATTCTCTAGAGGAGACTGGTTTCTTTCTTTCTTTCTTCTTTCTTTCTTTCTTTCTTTCTTTCTTTCTTTCTTTCTTTCTTCCTTCCTTCCTTCCTTCCTTCCTTCCTTCCTTTCTTTTTCTTCCTTTCTTCCTTTCTTTCTTTCTTCCTTTCTTCCTTCCTTTCTTCCTTCCTTTCTTCCTTTCTTTCTTCCTTTCTTTCTTCCTTTCTTCCTTTCTTTCTTCCTTTCTTTCTTCCTTTCTTCCTTTCTTTCTTCCTTTCTTCCTTTCTTCCTTTCTTTCTTCCTTTCTTTCTTCCTTTCTTTCTTCCTTTCTTTCTTTCTTTCTTCCTTTCTTTCTTTCTTCCTTTCTTTCTTTCTTCCTTTCTTTCTTTCTTCCTTTCTTTCTTTCTTCCTTTCTTTCTTCCTTTCTTCCTTTCTTTCTTCCTTTCTTTCTTTCTTTCTTCCTTCCTTTCTTTCTTTCTTCCTTCCTTTCTTTCTTTCTTCCTTTCTTCCTTTCTTTCTTCCTTTCTTCCTTTCTTCCTTTCTTCCTTTCTTCCTTTCTTCCTTTCTTCCTTTCTTTCTTTCTTCCTTTCTTTCTCCTTCCTTTCTCCTTCCTTCCTTCCTTCCTCCTTCCTTCCTTCCTTCCCTCCTTCCTTCCTTCTTTCTTTCTTCCTTTCTTCCTTCCTTCCCTTCCTTCTTTCCTTCCTTCCTTCCCTCCTTCTTTCTTTCTTCCTTTCTTCCTTTCCTTCCTTCCTTTCCTTCCTTCCTTCCCTCCCTTCCTCCCTTCCTCCCTTCCTCCCTTCCTTCCTTCCTTCCCTTCCTTCCCTTCCTTCCCTTCTCTTTGGATTATTTCTCCTCTTCCCTTAGGTGAAACACCCTCTCACTCCCAAGAACACACACTACCTGGGCTCCCTAGCAGGTTAGGGCCAGCTCTTCCTGCAGCCGTGGTCTTTTAAGCCACGTGACGGATGAATCTCAAACAGAAAGACTCTGTTTTTCTACTGCATTTGAACTATCTTCAGAGCTGACCATCCCAGGCAATCTAATATCAACTCTAATTTATGGCTCCCCTCTGCAAAACATACAAACTCTTTTCCAGGCCAAGCAAACAGAGCTGAAAGGCCCCCGAGGAAACCGAGCCGAAGTCTCTGCAACAGCAACCTTGGCTCTTCGAAGATCCTTTTCGCCGCCCGCCTGGGCTTCGATGAGGTGGTCGCAGTGGATGGTGGAGGGCACGGCCACCTTGGGCAGCCCGCTGCTGATGAACTGCAGCATGGCCATCTGCGCCGTGGCATCCTGCATGGCCACGCGGTCCGGCCGCAGCCGCAGGTACGTCTTGCCTCGCTCGATCTCCTGCTTTGCCGGGTCATCCAGGTGCCCATAGACAATCTTCTCAGACAAGGTGAGGGGACGGTCAAGCCTGGGGAAAAATAATTTTGCTATTTCCTTCTTGTGTATTTCAGCCTTTGCCCTTTAAAGCAGGTAACAGAACCAAGATACACCCCACTTCCCATTACCACGCACACTCTAGGACACCTTCACCCACAGAAACCTGTACACTTTATACGACTGAAATATCAAGTAGCAGCTGGCTGAAACAGGACGGGACTCAGTGCTGACAGTTCAAAAGGATCTGAATTGATGTCACGGTATAATATTCTTATACAGAAAAGTAAAAATTAAGCTTCCACTGTGCTCACTTCTTGAGATCGTAACTCAGGAGAGCAGATGTGGAGATGAGACAGGTCATCCTGTTCATAGATACAAGATGCCGCAGTGGGGACAACGAAGGACAAGCAAGGACAAGCACACAAAGCTTCCTGATGCTAAGCCCTGTGTGCTGCGGGCTCCTGACCAGCACTCTCCATTGAGGAGCCTATTTGTCAGCAGCGGGATCTTCTGGGAAGTACCTGCCTACATGCAATGATTTGAAAGCTACTTTATTTAACAAGGCCAAAGGACATGTCTTCCACAGCACGACCAAGGTATGTGGAGCAGGAATGGTAAGCGAGCAGACACACMAGCCTTCATCAGCAGATGAAAGTGGCCGTGCCCACAGGCACTACGGATTCCTAGCCCTCCTTTTTGTGCCTAATGCCTACAGTGGAGCCCAGGAGCACAGTGACAGTGGCTGCAAAGAGCAACGGAGCACTGGCCCAGAGTGACCATTGCCCGGGTACCGCTTGCCCGGCAAGGCGCAAGGGCTCCTGACACAGGGCATTAAGCAAGGCAAGCAGAGCCCTTTCCAGCATCTCCTCTGCACGTCACGGTGCTTCTGCAACCCTCCACCCTCCCCGCCGTGCCCCTGCTACACAGACACCCCAGCGGCTGCCGCTTCACTGCATCGGCAGCCGCCGCTCCTCAAAGCTGCTCCCTGCAGCAGACWGCCCCTCTGCCAGGCCTCCCTGCTGCATTATTCCCTTGTCCTCCTCTTCCCGCACCGCAGAGCTGAATTCCGCGCCGTGGACCCCTCCGGCCTTACCTCTTCCGGACAATGTTGATGTTCTTCTCCAGCTTTTCATAGTTGATGTATTCGTTGGGCTCAAAGTGGCTCATGGCCACCTTGGCCCGCTGGCACAGGACGGGAGCAACATGGTAGCGCCGCACCCCGCTATTCAAGGCATGCTGAAAAGAGGAGAGTATTAGGAAAGCAAAGCAGATTTGGCAGAGTAAAGCCCTACAACAAACGCCAATAAAGCACTGGGATTTCTTTTCCATTTGCTCTTCCTGGGACTTTACAAGAAACAGAACATTCGCACAGGTTTTTAAAAACATCTAGCGAGCATTTGATCACTTAATATCGCATATTGTATTGAAGAGGGAGACATCAGGTTACCTAGAATTGGTACTATTTACTCAATTATTTTACATTTTTATTTGTAACAGATTTCAGTGAGAAATTTGCTTGCAGGCAATAGTCAAATATTCAACACCAGCCGAATGAACATACCAATTCATTGGTATATTGCTATACACCTTGCTATACTCCTGAGGTTTTACAGCAATGTGGGGTGGGGAAGAACCTGCCGTTTCCAAAACAAGATAATTCAAGGGTTTTGTTCACTCCCTGGTAGCAAGTTTATGTTGCTGATGAGACAAAAAATAAAATAAAATAAAATAAAATAAAATAAAATAAAATAAAATAAAATAAAATAAAATAAAATAAAATAAAATAAAATAAAATAAAATAAAATAAAATAAAATAAAATAAAATAAAATAAAGTAGGAGAGTAGATGCCCTTCTGCTTCCCTGCCCGAAGCCAGGTTCCCTCTGCAGGGCCCCTGTGCTGGCACAAGCTCCCTGCATTTCTAGAGCAACGTCCATGTACGTGCACGGTTTACGCTGCAGCACAGAGCAGGACAGGGCACAATCGTGGAACAAAGGTCTCATCTTCACCGAGCTGGATGTGCGGATCCACGTGCTCCTCCTCTTCCTCCTCGCCAAGGCACGCTCGCCTTGCCCCTGTCGTGTAGGATGAGGACGGGTGCGCTTGCCCCACCAGCGAGATAACAGAAGAAGGGACAAAATACACTGCTGGTGTGAGAATATCCGCAGCAGATCCAGTGGGGAAAAGAGCCTCCGTTTCCCTTGGCAGTCTCCACAGAGAAGCCGYTCAGCAGCCCGTGGGAGAAGGGCAGCCCAAGGCAAAGCAGCTTTGCAGCCTCTGGCCTGCAGGGAACAAGCCAGYTCCCCGGGTGAAAAGGCTCTCATGCAACTTTGGAGAACAAGTCAAAGGAGGGCCTCGATACAACTGAAAAGAATTTGCCGCGTGCACGTCTTAAATCCTCCACGAGTCTCAGCCATCAGTGCTAGAAATCTAGAAAAAGATTGAAGAACTTGCTTGTCTTCTAAAATTTTCATCTTGACACTTTTTTCTGCCTCTATTCCTCCTTCACTTTGGCATTACAAGGCTTTGTTAGGCGCATGTTCATCAATATAGCAGTGTTCGAGTGAATATCCCTTTTGTGCTCGGGAGGAGCGTGCCCAAGCCCATTTTCTCTCCCTCAGTAAGTGTCCTTTGTGCAGAGCCGAACTGCAGCACCAACCACTGCTCTCACACTAGCAACAGCCCTAATAACCATCCTCTGTTGTTACCAGTATTCCCTCCCTAGTTTTCTGGTTACCAGGATTTAAAAGCACTGCCTAGAATAACCATGAGCAATGAGATATAGCCACAAATTTACTTTTGGATCTCTTGTTTTTATTGTCCTTTTGGTAACATTTACTAGCATCCACACAAAAAAAAAGGTGAGGAAATCTGGAGGCGATCCTAAGAGCAAGCACACTGGCAACAGGCGATATGGAGGTTTCTGTGGAAGCAATGCAGACGTACAGTATTTTAGGAGTTGCAGAACATCTTTATTTAAAAAAAAAATAAAATCTGCAGTAGGGTACAAATGAGGGGCAGTCATTAACTCCATGTGTTGCAGCTCCTAAGTGGAGGTTTCAGAAGGTATCCCAGTGTCAGAGGGGGGAGCTTCCATTCTCCCAGGGGCAAAAGGAAACACGAGCATAACCTGCTCTCCACCTACCACAACGTAGCTTTGGACTTTGGTGATTTAAATTACCATCTACCCGGCACAATTAATGCTGTGGAGCACGTTGCTTTTAACTCACGAGACAGCCAACACCTTGGAAAAACCTCCAAGTGCTGGAATGCTTGGAAAAACAACGAGGAATTTCACCACTGTTCATGGAAAATTAATCTTTTCCCAACCCCAGGCTAGGAAAGATGTTTTGTTTTAATGAAGTCATGCCTTCTCTCACCCACAAGCTAACCCTGTGACACAMCTAATTATCAGAGATTCTCCCTACCACCTAATAAACTGAAAACTACATTTCACTATATTTTAGTGTATAGAAGAACAGATCTGCCAATTAAAATGATCATAAAGTCTTCACGACACTGAGATGTCTACCCATCCTTTTAATTCAGGGACTGCTAAGAGGCCCCCACAACCAGAATAATCAGCCAATTGCCTGGATCATTGATTAGATAAATACGAAACACCAGCAAGCTGTCAGTATGGAGCAGCCCTGCCGGTGCCTCTGCACAAACCCCTAAGAGTCTGTACTGACCAGACAGTGGCCAAGTGACGGCCTCGCCTCTGCCATCTATTTTCATGTTAGTCCCAGAGCATCTTTCTTCAGATTTCAGTAAAAGAAACCACATCAAGTATTAGAGAGCTCTTCAGGCCGGCAGTATTTTGGCAGGGGAAAAGCTTCCTTGTAAGACATGAGAAGGCCAGCCTACTAAATGGATTATTATTTTTGCATTCCTAAAGAAAATCAAGTGATATTTTTATAGATTTTAAAAGCTTACTCTAAAAGCTACCTGTCATGCACTGAGCCTACTATAGAAATCAGTCCAGATACAAAGCCCAGTCTGTGTATCACGGGCACACATTTGGACACTGTGCACCACATACGGCGGAAAAGCCCAGTGAGCAAAAGCTTGTGTTCGAAGGAGTAGCAACTACACACACTCCTATCCAAGAAACCAGCCCTCGATTCCACTGGAAACCCAAAACACCATCTTTCCTCGTCCTCCTCRATTTATGGACCCCAGTCCTGTTTCCAACATTCACCGTGATTCAGCCTAAAAACAGCAGCGTCGTATCATCAAAATGCAGCCTCRCTTTCCAGCCCCACCTCCAAAGAGCACCTAAAAATAGCGTGGTGAAGAGCAGTTTAATTCCAGCCAATATTGCTTTTTGCCAGCATATACAAACCTCCCTGTACGCAATTCCAGTACTCACAGGAGCCTCAATAAAACCCCGTCTCTTAGGATTTCACAGTGCTGTTCTGTCAGTCACTTGTCAGCCAGCACGACTCAGGAAGCAGATTGCTGCTAAAAGCATCTCTCAAGACATGCATGAAACAAAAGATCTTGACCCTCTGAGACTTTCCGAAGAGTCACCATATTTTAATARGATAATTAGCCTGAACCAGGCTAATTGCAATTTATTTCCCTCAGAGGTAAGCTTCCTATGCAGCGCCTATTCTGAAGCTGTTGGAGAGCAGGAGGAGAGCAGGCCTGATATTAATAATTTGTGCCAGGCTCAAGGCTGGCAGCACTGCAGCAACTGCTAAGATGATTCACATGCGGAATAAAGCCCTTGGCTGATGCACACGAGCTGAAAATCTCATTTGCTTCCTAAAGAGCTCAGCTAGACGCATGTTTCATTACCTGAATATATTACACACTTAGCTTTACACAGGGAAAAAAGGGGGGGGGAAAGGGTGCAGCTTTAGCATGACAATAGAAAATCAGATTCCCTATGTTCACTGTGCTGACACTACCTGTTTTCATTATACAATATTCATTTGAGCAGGTGCCTGCATGTACTTGTGCRATAATACACTGCAAAATAAAACCCAATCCGCTACCCTAATAAAAGATTTGCCCTCATTTTATGAATGGTCACTTGGAAGCAGTATATCAAGCAATTGTTGGTTCAAAGCAAACATTAACACCTTTTAGCAACTAGCACTGAATGCCTTGAGCTAAGCAAGAGACTACTTCTCTACAGATTTTACTTAAAAAAATAAAACCAGCACTTTTCTAAAACATCTGCCTCTAAAGTAATGAAGTGATATAAAATAACACTAAGCACCACCCTTTTTTTTTTTCCCAATTATAAGAGCAACATCCTTACTTAGCTCCCTGAGCAAAGGGAACATGTTCCTCAAGGTCACAAGTGGCCAAGGGAGAAGCTAAACTGCCGGACAGTGTCACGTGCTCTCATTAAGGGGACACAGACTTCCTTATCTCCACTGGGGACCTGGAGAATGAAAGCGTGTGCTCATATTTACACTCTCGGCTCTACAAAAGGGTGCGATCTYTGGTGTGGGGCGCACGCCAACCACTCTGGGGGCCCGAGGAAGGGCGCCCACGTGGCAGCTCACGTTACAGCAGGGGGGATTTTTGGAGGTCACTGCGGACGAGCCCGCAGGAATCGCCGCCCGGTCGACGGCTTTCGGGAAAGGGCACTGTGTGCGTGTGCCGGGGCCGCCTTTCCCGAGGCCTCCGCGGTCTGCATCGCCTGCCGGGGCAGCCCGCGCTGCTTCCCGACGCAGAGCCCCTGCCAATGGGGCCGGCCCCAAGCGCAGCAACGCGGGCGCACCGGGAGCGGGAAGCGCCCCGGCTCCCGGGGCCGCTCCCGGGGCCGCTGA
>NW_020455272.1:1105224-1116221 GCF_003342845.1 Nothoprocta perdicaria | reverse complement strand
GGGGCCGCTGGCGGCAGCCGGGCGCGCGCGGGGCCGTTAGCGGCAGTTAACGGCCGTTAGGAGCCGTTAGGCCTGGCGCGGGGGAGGGGCGAAGAGRGCGAGGGCCTGGGAGGCCCTCGCGGAGCAGCGGCCCTTCCCGCGCTCCAGCCGCCTCCTTCTCCTCCATTATTAGCGCTGTTATTGTTGCGTTTTCATTTATAAGTTTTCTGCTTTACGGATTCTTCCSTTTTACCGTGAGAAACGGCCCTGTAAGGGGCGCTCGGGACACACAAACGCAGCCGGGCGCGTGCGGGCCGGGCAGGCCCCTTGGAGGAGTCCCCTCCTCTGCGCGGCTTTGCTGCGAAGCGCCGGTGTCCCTGGACCCCGTAAATGGAGCTGGATGCCCTCGATGGCCAGCTGATTGTTGCGTTTTAGCCYCCAGATTAGTGGAAAGAGAGATAAAGTTGCTGCTTGTGTTTACAAGAAGTAGTGTTTYGAGGCTCTCTGATCCTGTGGCAGGTCAGGGCAGCCTGGAGGATGAAGCTGAGACCTCAGCCAGCCAACGCCAGGAGCTTCTTTCAAGCTGCAAGTTAAAATTATGCCCTGTCCATGTAAATAATAGACTTTATTGCTTTTGTTTGGGTTGCTTTGCCCTGCTAAATCTTGCTTAAAGGTTTTCATCTTCAGAATTAGAAGTCAAGCTCCCTCTTTCAAAAATCTTTCCTCCTTGTGAGAGTGACATGTTTTTCCTGATATAAGCAAGAATATAAGGTTAGACTGTCTTTAGATAGCCCTTTTTTTAAATAGGTAGTGCAGCTAAAGGTCTGTCCCTCTTGAAGACTCATTTTCCAGTGCGATGAACCTCTCGACTCCTCAGACTTCAACTGAGTGGTTATTTAAAGTGAGCGCCTGGACTAACACCCCTTTAGAGCTTAACGTTTGTGGCCTGTGTTAAAAAAATAACACTGCTGTGAGWTTTCTAGACAAGTGAAGACTTTTAAGATGCAACTAGCTTTGTGTTTTGAAGGGAGCAAAATATATGGGCATTCTTAAATCAATCTAAGGCTTATTTTTTTGCTGTCTGAAGCACAATCTAAATCTCATTATTAGCAGTAGAAAGGCCAAGACTCGTGCATAGGATTTTCTGTAGTCAGGTTTGTTGGATATGTTTAAAACTGGATGATTAGTGTATTTTTTTTTTTTTACTATCAGTGTGAGAAGAGTCACTGAGCGTTGGCAGTGAATCTAACTTTGATGTTGGGAAATATGAGATATTATTTATCATAAACAGTCTGTATTTTACACATTTTTTATGTTTTTTTTTAAGGCTGTTCAGTACCTGAAACAAAATTGACTTTACATTAGGTCTCTGTTCGTTTGTCTTCTACTTGTATTTCTTCCCAAATAATTCTTTTTGTTTGTTTGTTTTTTATCTTACAGCAATTGGAAGACTGTGTGAAAAATGTAAGTATAACTTCTGCATATAGTTGCTTGAGAACATTGGTGCATGACTAGAGGGTACAGTTTGGATTTGGGAATTGGGTACTATTCTTGCTTTACTGCTAACTTCTGGCAGGAACTTGGACATAACACTCTGAAATGGTGAGAGTTACTGCTCTGCTGCAAGCATAAATCGATGAATATTTATAAAGATAAGTGCTCAAATAGWTTGCCGCACAAGTGTATGTTATTTCAGTGTATATTCTGCCAACATCTTGAGTCACTGAAGCTGTAATGACTTCTTGATGGGTTCCTTGTAACCTGTTTGTAATGTAAAATGATCAGCCTGATCACTTCAAAGCAGGAAGACGAAAAAGGTATTTTTCAGAATCTGACTTCTTCAAGCTTTCCCAGAATCTAGGAGCACAAGAAATGGAGAACAAAGCCTCCTGGAGCTAAAGCAGATTAAAAACCACAGAAGCTAATGCAGTTTTCCACTGTGGAAGAAGGAGATTGCTGAGGCATTAGAGAGGCACAAGATGAGGCATCTTGTAGGGGCACTGTACAGATGGAACCAAATGACTCTTAACTCATAAATAGCGTAAAATAAGTGAAGCGAGGAGAAACTTTGAGGCAAAGGAATTGTGTTCCAAGAACAATTCAGCAGTGAAAATATAATGCCTCTTAGTAGTAGCTGCGGGCTGTCACGATGGAGATTTAAGAGCAGGTTAGATGAGCTGTTTGGGGGAGTTAGGATTAGATGGCCTGGGAACTCTGGTAATAGGATACAAAGCCTTTCATCTCTAGGTCAGCTTCTTGGATAAGGTCCAGGACAGCAAAGACTGTCAATGGCATCTGGTGACTGGCTGTATGATATGAGTGCTTGAGTTTCACTCAGTTCCTTGTGAGAGAGCCGCTTTCCAGAAGTTGCTCTTGATGTTTATGCCAGTTTGCCTTTTCCTTGGCCTTCTCACAGTCGAAGGATTAAAAAGCCCACAAGTACAAGCTCTTATCTCATCTCTTTGAGGACACCAGCTCCAGACAGTTGTCAATGGGGCACATTGTAGGGAAGGATGCTGGTTCTGTGGGTCYTGCTGCTTCTTGACTTTTTTTTCCTCCCCTCAAAAAAGTTAAGGAAAAGCTTTACAGTAAAGGTAGTGCTATGATATAAGCAGGTGTTGGTTAAACACAGCGGATGTAAATTAAGCTCTCCTCTGATTGTCAATACAAGATTTCAAGATTTAAATCTAGAAAAAAAAAAGAGGGGGGAACAAGTACCCTGCAATACTCAAGTCCGCGTGCAAGTACAAAAGGCTCCCTATGATAGTAAAATAATTTCTGCTGTATTATCTTGGACTGTACAAGCAAGTTCTTTGACCTGGAGGCCGTTTTTCTCCTACGTGGGGGTGCAGAGGAGGGCGCTGTGCAAGCAGCGGGTGTGCTGTGCTTTCAGGCGATGGCAAGTGTGTGATCTGCGACTCGTACGTGCGGCCCTGCACGCTCGTGCGCATATGCGATGAGTGCAACTACGGTTCGTATCAAGGGCGCTGCGTGATCTGCGGAGGGCCGGGAGTATCCGATGCCTACTACTGCAAGGAATGCACCATCCAGGAAAAGGATGTAAGTTGTCATCCCGTCTCCTATTGAAATGGTTATGTGTCTCTAATAGCTTAGAACTAGTGAGATCAGCAAGCTTTGGCACGTGGGATACATGGGTTCTGCTGCCAATGTTGCCGCTGTTTTTCACTGCATTGCATCTTTTTGCCCCTCTTGCTTTTTCCCTGTCTTTGTAAAACATGTAGAGAGGGCCTAGGAAGCAGTGCCCTGGTTCTCCTGTGCCCTTCATCCCACAGGGTCTCTCAGTACTATGCWGTGCATATTTGTAGTTCACTTCCTCCATGCACCACTTGTTGCTGCGTTACGTTGCTTTCTCACTCATCTCAATCTGCTCTACCAGAGTCAAAAGTACTTCAGACTCTGCAAAGGCTGATGTTTTGGTAGGAGCAGAACGTAGCTAAAAGTCTGTGATCAGACCCTGAGCAAGGACGTGTGTGGTACTGTAAGACCTACGAATCCATAA
Organism: Nothoprocta perdicaria; assembly: GCF_003342845.1. Taxonomy (NCBI): domain Eukaryota; kingdom Metazoa; phylum Chordata; class Aves; order Tinamiformes; family Tinamidae; genus Nothoprocta; species Nothoprocta perdicaria. The sequence goes on along the minus strand of NW_020455272.1, from coordinate 1,112,722 downwards.
ACCAGGTTGTTTTCATTTGGAGTAGGAAGTAACGTTGGATATGGAGTCCCGTGTCCTTGCTCTTTTAATATGGTTCTCTGCGTGTATAATTTCTGGGATCTTTTTTTTTTTTTTTTTAATCCTTATCTGGAGTGGCCTTTATTGTAAGGACTTCTCCCAGCACTTTCTTGGTGTAATGATCCGGTATTTTTGTAGTCGCTGCAGTTTAATCTTGCCATACTGAAAGATAAAGAGAGCCRGTGGACTTCTGCAGTGAGGCAGCTGTGCTTGCTAATATCCTTTCCAGTGAACGCGGGATGTGAAGAATATCACCTGCAAAGGAAGTAGGAGAAAGAGCTTAAGCAGAAGCAAGAACACAGCTCTTAACAAGAGCTGGAGTATCCCCACAACAGGGATCTGATGGCTGTCTGAGTGTCTTTCTTTTTGGTATTAATAAAGGACTCTTCCTTTTTAATATAAATAAGGCCCAATGACCGAGACACTCTTTTCCTTTGCTAATGGCATCTCCAGCGCACCGTGATGTTGGCAGTGAATATGCTGAGGGAGAGGTTCTGATCTGTTCAGAAGAACAGGTTCGTCCGAGTTGCTGGTTTGATTTTCTGCAGCACCTCCATTTTCCTCTAGAGGCCTCCTGCGAAATTCAGGACAAGGACAGGCCCAGTATTAATTTAGTCATAAGATCTGACAACCATAATTATCTTACTATCTAAATGACGTATTTGAGTATAAATGCTGTGATGGTGGTGCTGCCTCTTTCTTTAGAAATGCTGTGAGAAACAATAAATAGTTCTTATTAACTTATCTTTGGAACCAAGGCACTAGATTTGATGAGACGTGAGACTGTTTAATTTTTACTGATTCCTACGGRTGCTGTGCAGGTATTTTTCATAACCCAGCCTAGCTCTCCTGTAACTTGTGTGTGGGTCAGATCAGAAGCAGCCAGTTGCTCTGCAAAGCAGGATTGTACAAAATTYAGAGCTGAAGCAGCAAGAGACCCACAAGTCAGAACTGAGGTACTCTGACAAGTGGGTGAAGACTGCTGTGAGTGAAGACAGTGGATCTGTACCAGCAGACTCAAACGTTAGGGGCTGTTGCAGATGTGAAGCTGCAGATCTGAACTAGCTTGGCTGGATTGACTTGCAGAGCTGACAAGTGCTGGAACAGCTTTAGGCTGCCCGGAAAGCTGAGAGGTACATGTCACCCTTGTGGTAGCTGGGGCTGATAGGAACAGGAAAAGCAGATAGACAGAGCTCTGTGTGAAGTTCTAACACCTCAAGGTTGGAGCCAGAGCAAGTGACCTTCCTTTGCTTCCAAACAAAGTGARATGGGTAAAGGAGCAAGGAAGGCAGTTTCAAAATGGGTGAGGTGGAATGGCCCTGGGCACAAAGCGAAGGGCCTGGTTTCTCTCAGTTTATCCCGATGGAGGGASGTAGGAGGTATTATTTCCACTTAAATTCTATTTGTAGCTAGAGCCAAAATCCTGCATGTTATGTAGGACTGCTGCAAGTTGCAGAAAGCAATCCTTTCTTGGGGACAGGAACATGCTCATATGCTGCCTTCTTGTGAGGAGGTGGAAAAAATGAACAGAGCCCTGCAATAAACCTGTCAAGTTTGTCACCGACTCCCTGGGCTGTGGGAGGGAAGACTTGGAAGAGTCCTGCTACTGAGTTTCAAAAGCAGATCATGAGATAATGGGTTGTGGCAGACATACGGGGAAGGAGTGAATTCTTTTTCCCCCTCTCCTGCTATTTCTGCTGTGCTGACTCTCCCCACGAGGCTGCTTCTCCCGCACAGCCGCAGATACTGGTGGGGCTGCTTGTTGCAGCTTCCACAGTGGCTCGCATCTGCCCAGGGCCTTTCTAAATCTAATCCATGGGGCCTTGCACCACTATTAGGAACATGTGTTTCTCTGCCTGCTGTGCCCTACAGCGCAGCTGCCATCGCCAACTGCAGCGTTTCACCATCAAGTGGCCCTCTGGCAAACAGAGAGGCAAATACTTCTTATCYGTATTCAGCTGCTTGCAACTACACCTGTCCATATCCCTTTCCTTCTTTCTGGGGCTGGCTGTCTTGCTCTCTATGGGAGCTGGGATATGAGACCTTCTCCGTGTAGCTGCTGTGCACAGTTCTCCTTCAGGATGACCAGAGCCTCTGCAGGAGTCAATCCAGAGTGCAGGAAATCAGAGGTTCAGTTCAGCTGTCGGAACTGAGAAGGGGTCTGTAAACACAAGAATGGTTTGGTGACAGCTAAAGCAACCAGATTCTTTGTCACTAACATTAGGAAAGTTTATTCCTCTGGTCCCTATAAATTCCATGTATCTTAATTTAGAAAGAATCTGGTCTTGAGGCACTGAGCACCCTCCTYGTTAATCAGCATTGCCGATGTTATACAAGCTGTTTTCTGCCTTCATCCTGAAGGAGACTATGTGCTAGAGCAATGTCAGAAAGTTGTCTATCCTCTTCTCTTCCCACTCTTTTACTGGTAGTAGCCAGGGGAGTTGGAGGGCAATTTGCCCACACARGGATCTGAGAGGAGCATTAATGGCAGGGCAGGGGGAGGGAATTGGGGACCTGCTGAAACTTTTGTGTGTGATAATATTGTTTAGTTTGTCCACGTCCTACCTCTTTTTTTTTCTTCTCTCTTTTTTTTTAATTCCAGCGAGATGGTTGTCCTAAGATTGTCAACTTGGGCAGCTCCAAGACAGATCTCTTCTACGAAAGGAAAAAGTACGGCTTTAAGAAGAGGTGATCCTACCTGTGTGTGGCTGCAGCTCYGGTTGGGTTGGCGAGAAGGTTTTGGAACATCTCTGGACTTTTTTTTTTTTTTAATTGAAAACAAAGTTGATCTATTTTTCTGAAACAGTACAAATTCAGTAGCTTGGTTAAGGTTGGAGAAGTTACAGACTGAGTGGGGACCATGGCTAGAGCTGAGTATCAGAAAGGGTGGGTGGGAATTGCTGTCTTCCAGCTTTCCARAAGCTTTGCTGGTTAACTCAGTAAAAGCCAAGAGCCCCTTCTGGGACCACCCTGCATCAGTTCTCACCAGCCCCCTCTCAGTTAGTAGAAGTCTCCCCACAAAGCACTGCTGAGGACAGAGTGCCAGCCCCCGTGTCCGACCCCCAGCCCAGGATCTTTCCCTGCTGCCCTTCTTTGTAGGGAAGCTGGCAGTGCTCGTGGCTGGCGCGGCCTCGGCACAGCACAGCTCTTCTGTGCTTTGTCTGATGGATTAGTCCAAGGCCCTGTATGTAACTCTTCCTGTAGCATGCACACCAATAAAGCTTTGACTTTGGGTTTTTATATTTTGTATAACAGGAGGATTTCTCTCTGGTCATTCTCTTCYGAGCTTCTCTGGAGCTTTCTGGGGGTGCCCAGGGTTAGTCCAGCCAGAACTGCACCGTGGCTTATCTGGTTCCTGGCGGGCTCTGCCTGTGGCCGTGCGACCTTGCTGCAAGGAGCTCCAGGGAACGCGACCGCCTTTGTGTGCGGGTGATCCCAGCCACTGATCGTTTTGTCCCGTAGCGTGAGGATCGCTGAGCTTGTAACCCTTACCCGAGCTAACGCGGCTCTGGGTGTTGTTTCACCGTGCAAACATCCCATCCCTGTCTAAAACCTCCTAAGCTATTTGACTCGCTGTCCTGTTCTTGTGAATAAGTTAAAGCCTTCCCYGCTGTAACTGGAAACCAACTATTGTGTTTGAGGCTACTGGCTGTATGCGGGCTGAAAACCAGAGCCAGCTTTTTTTGTCCATGGCAGCGCGAGCTCCGAGCGCTCTGTTTGCTCAGCAGAGGCCTGTGCACCGGGAGCGTGACCCACCGCGCTCCCCAGCCCGCGAGCTAAAGGCCAAGCTCTCCAGGCCCCACGGAGCCCCTCTGCTTGGAGCAGAGTCCGTGTGCTGCGCTGGCAAGATTCCCTTTGCACAGCCCCAGCACGTAGAGCCCCTGTTATCCCTCTTCCAGTATTTCAGTTGTTCCCTCAAACTTCTCTCTGGTSTAAATGCCTCTTCTGCAGACCCCCTCCATGTAGGTGTTTGAGCTTTAACATTTAACAGTTTGGGGCAAAAAGGAAAACGGGAAACCAGCAGGCAAGATGGGATCATCCCTCCTTTCAGAGTCACTTTGTGCTGCAGCTCAGCTGGCTCTAGCTGTGCCTGATCCTACAGCTCTATCAATATCACCTTTGTTCCCCCAGCCTTCCCAGCTATTTTACCATTTCCTTTTCCCAAGCTTTTTTGTGGTCCTGAGAGTATGTATCTTCCCCTCATTCACTTTTGTTTCCTTACTTGGCTTTTGGTTAATTTTTACTGTATATGGGAATGCCATTTGCCAGCAYGTTAAGAGCAACTGGTTTGTTCTTCTAGCAAACCCACTCCAAGTATTTCACCTGGAAAAAAAACAGCTGTCTCTTGATCCTGACTGGAAGCTTGTGTCAGGGCCCATCAYCAGCTATGTTATATTCCTTATTTCTTTAAAAGCAGCCCATGACACTCAGATTTGTTTTTCTTTGTACTAGTAACTCTATCACTTCAATCCAGAACTTGCTCTCAGACAGGCCACCCAGATGATCACACTGTGAATGCAAAAGGTTTATACATATCCTTTCCTTCTGGGAAGTTCCTGAAATTCCAAAAGCTGTTCCGTGAATGCAGAGGGCACACAAAGTTTGTGTTTTTTGTGGGGTTTTTCTTTTTTGGCTCTTGGAGTTGCTGTCCCTGGTGTAGGGACTCCTGGAAGACCTAATTTTAGAGCAGCTCTTGTTTCTGAGCGTTTAGCAGGATCAGCCAAGCAGGGGTTGCCATAGAGATAAAGAGTTCCCATCCTTCTCCCCTGAAAAACAGAAAAAAATAGGAGGTGATGGCAGTTATTTTCTTGACGCCGCTGGTCCCTTCTCCCGCTGCCTGCTGTGTCTGCCGCTCCGCGTTCTGGCAGCGCGGGCAGCTAAGCTGCCATTTCGAGTTGTTCTGAGCGGCTGCGCAGGGCGGAGAGAGGGGAAGAGGCTCCTTCTCCCTCCGCCTTGTTTGCTCGGACAGCGCCGGGGCGAGTGCCAAGCGCTGCCGGTGCCCGGATCAGCTCAGCRCCGCTGCCCTGCTGCTGCCTTCGGAGCACGGAGGGGACCTTGCCCTGACGCCGCTCGCTCCGACACGGGCAACGGGCACAGCTGGCGCGGCCGTGGTTTCTGTCCAGCAACGCATCCGATGCAGCCAAGGCCCCTAGAAAAGTGCAGTCTTCTTCATGAGAAAGCGATAAGCAAAATGAAACTCACTGGAATAGCACTGAGCCAGTAGGAGAAAAAAAAATAAAGGATTTTCTGACAGTACAGGAGGCTTAAGACAGATACTAGAAGGGGATACTACTTTTTCCTTCGGGGGAAAAAACRGAACAGTGAATGTCCTGCTCGTGCCTGCCCGCCAGGCTCTGGAAGGGCCTCCTGGGGCGGCAGCGGAGTTTGAAGGAGTCGGAAGAGGCCGTGCGGGAAGCGCTCGCGTGGCAGCCGCAGGGAGGACGCTCCGTACACGGAGCTAGACGCGTTTTCCTGCTGATCCCTCTCTACACGAGGGCCGCTAGTTGGTTTTCCTCTTATCAGGAGGAGGTTATGCAATAAGTGTAAAAAAATCCTTTTATTTCCAGTGTTTACACTGGGGAAGGAACGCGAGAACTCTTGGCCTGTTGAGCAACGGGCTCTTCGCTGYCAGCACTAACAAGGCTTCCCTCGCTTCGGAAACAGGGATACACGTGCCTGCGGAGTGGGGACCCGCCACGGCATGGTAACGCAGCAGCAAACTCAGCAAATAGCTCTGGAACAGTGCGAGGGACCGCGTGGACCTCGCCACGACCGCGCGCTCRAGCCCCAAGCGCTGCCCCTTTTTAGCAAGCCCCAAGGTGGGTGAGTGTCCGCGGGCTTTGCCGGCCACGGCTGCAGCCTCGCTCCTGGGGAAACCGGCTCTCCGCGGGCGCTGCCGTTTTCTCCTCGTGGGCATCAGCCGGAGAGGCCGTTTGCCGATTTCAAGGGCAGGAAGGAATTTTTCATTTCCTTGAGGCCGTCACCCGCGTGGAACGCGAGGCGCATCCAGGCGCTGGGAGCGTTCATTAGGCTCAATTACCACCCGGCGGGCTGACGATGGTGCCCTTCCTCGGCGTGAGAGGAGCCGGCCGAACCAGCTCCATGCTGGCCGCTCCGGGATTCCTGCCCTCTCGGTCCGGACGCGGGAGCTCGGCGCTGACGTCGCAGCGCCAYGGGCGAGGACGCGGGAGCGGATGCCGTGACCGGAGCCTTGCGCAGGCCGGTAATTAAAGAGCACCGTCAAGACCCCGGTATTTTAAAGAGTTCCAGGGCGCAACACCCTCTGAGTAACACCTTATTAAAGCAACAATAGAATTTAAGAAATGTAATTGCTTTTTTTTTTTTCCCCCCTTAACAATGCCAAAAATAGCCCCGTCATTTTAATTTCCTGGTCGTTGGCTGGCAGCGTGATTTTTTTGTTTGTTTGCTTCCAGCAAGGCAGGGGAGCGTTGGGAAAAGAAAAATAACTAAATAAATCCATGCCCGGGATCCTGCCTGCACCGGGAGGAGCCGGGGCCTAGTAAGGGCCGGGACGGCAACGGGCGCTCGCAGCCCGGCCGCGGTGCCAGCTCACGTAACCGCTTATCTCGCGCTGAGGCGGGGCGAGCCCTGCCCGCCCCACGCAGAGGAAACCCTAAAACACTCTGCCCTTAACACGGGCTGGGCGCAGSGCCTGCAGCGCGGCCCGCGGACGCCATGGCGGGCGCCAGGAACTACAACTCCCAGCAGCGCCCGCGCCGCGGCGCCCCGCCCGCACACGCCCCCCCGCCTCACTGGCTGCCGCARCGCACCAATGGGCGCGCGCCGCCGGGCGCGGCCGGCCAATGGGAGGGCTGTTGCTAACACGCCGCAGTTATTTTTAGCACGGGCGCCGCTCGCGCACCTTGCGGCTCCGCCGCGGCCGGGCCGGCCCTACGCCGGCGGCAGCGCACAGGCGCGCGGCGGCCAAGTAGTGCGCGGGCCGCGAGGGGGCGGGCCCCAGCACCGCCCGCCACCCCCCTCGGTGGCCGGTGCCGGTCGGGCTGGGCCGGGCGGCCTCGGCCTCCGCTTTTGCCATGGCTGCTCGTTGCCTCCCGAGGCGCTGGGGCCGGGAGGGCCCCGCTCGCTGTCCCAGAGGCGGCTGCCGCGGTGAAACCGCGTCTCGCTGGGCCCCGCCTGCCCCGCGCCTCCGCGGCGGGTGGGCGGGGGGCCCGCGAGCCCCCCAGCTCCCCAGGGCTGCCCCTGCCCCGCGCTCCCCCTCACGGGAGCGGCGCCCGCCCGCGCCGAGCGCCCTCCTCGCCCCGCTCCTCCGGCTCGGCGCGGCCACCGCCAACGCGCCCTGAGCGGCCTGGGGAAATCCCCAGGCCGGCCCCACCTGGCTGCCCCGTCCCTCTCCAACCAACCCCTCCTTCCCGCTCCTCAGGGGCAACACGGCGCTGCGAAACCCAAGGCGGGGGGCGCT